>NC_141141.1:138885400-139228317 GCF_053477565.2 Lygodium microphyllum
ACTGGCGGCGCCGACTAAGGGAGAAGGCTACAGATTCTCTAGGACGTTGGAGTCAGCAGTGCAAGGCGGCAAGGGCACCACTCAAGGCCGCAGTGGTCCATCATCTTGGGAGTGGCGGCCATAGGACATATTTGGAGGACTTTGTAAGTTTTTCTTTTGTTTTGCTTGTTTATTTTTTTGAAATATTCTTTGTATTGACAATCATGTTTCTAACAGTTAGCATTTTATTTTCTTTGCAGCACTCCATTACAAATTGCGATCCGATAGGCCTTGAGACTCGATATGCAGAGAGGCACAGTCTTAATGCATTGATCGACCGATTGTATAGATGCGACGGCCCTGTAAGTCACTCATCTTTCTTGTCTGTAGTTACCATGAGATATTTGAATGCATTATTGTATGGTGGATTGATGTGTTGTTTCTTTTAATGCAGAGTCCATTCGATGCTCCTTTGCGGCGGGATGAGTTTTCGAGGGAGGAGGATTTGTAGCTCACCCTTGGATCCTTGGAGCTCACACACCTTTATTTTTTAGTCGCATGATCTATGTAGACATTTTCTATGTATTAGTGATATCCTATCATGATTGTACCAATCGCTTTTTATGCGATCACGTATTTATTTAATGTATAAATTTTATTATTTGAGTATACATTCTTTTTGTTTGCAAGTGCTTTGTATATAGTAGTGCAGAAACTATTTTGTATGGCTCTCATATAGCACACAGTGCTATATGTGGCAGGGCAGCTTGCTGCCTTGCCACAAAATATTTTTAATCCCTGTTACCATCGCTATTAGCATCACAAGTTTTATTGCTCGTGTTGCTATTGCCGTTGCTATGCGCGTCACAAAATGTCGCTATTAGCATTGCTATTGGCGTCGATAGCGACATTTCTATGGCGTCGTTAATAACAACGCTTTTTGCGACAATGGGGGCAAATTTTGTTGCTTGTATTTTCATCGCTTTAAACGTCGGTATAAGGCCTATATCTTATAGTGTTATAAACTCTGCCTCCCAGGACTCTCTGTCACCCGATCCGTAATGCAACGATCCCATAGTTTCTATTTGGATACATTGCGCCTCTCCGTACTGGCAACTCTTCACTTTCTCTGTTGCTTTCTTCTTGGCTTTCTTCCACTCTATGCGGTGGCACATAGGTGGTTGGCTATAGGCTCCACGCCCCTCCTCTTGTCTCCACAGTGACTCCCTAGCATGTGTCATGAGGTGGGATCTTTCGTTGTGAAGCAAATCCCTCACTTTTGTGCGTCCCCAATCATCCAAGATTCGCTAACCCTCAAGATTTGGATACCTCCTATGGACTGCCCTCAACACCTTCTGCCACAAGCCGCTTTTCCGATTCTTGAAGTAAATGAAACAATCTTTATATGTCGCATGCATGACGCTCCTCATATACGCCATTACATCCCTTCCTTCATCATCATGGAAGATGCCACCAGTATCTGTAACTCTATAGTACTGGCGTACACGCTCCTCTATGTGATCTTCTGGTGAGGGTGATCGCTCACCACCTCCTAGGCAACCCCCACACAAGCCTTGTCCTCCCCCTCGACTCTCCCTCCTCCCTCTCTGTTGACTACCCTCTACCTCGCTGGATGCACGTGCTTCCACAAATGCACGTGCGTCGACTGATGCTTGTGTTTTGGCCGATGCATATATAGGCGCTGCATGTGGAGTACCTGCAATTGGGGTTTGGACATTTGGTGTTTGGGAAGTAGTGCCAGGCAAAGACGTCAGAGGCGTTCCAGACATGATGCTGAACACCTCATCTACTGTGGGAGAGCGGCCAAGGTGTCTAGTCATCTCTCCCATGAAGTCTTCCTTACTAGGAAAACCTCAAAAAAAAGCATTGATCCCTCTCCTGAACAAGACCAATGTATCATTCATGCGCTCCAAATCTAGGTCATTGCTAGATGAACCAGGATGCGACATCTGCAAACAAAACATTGTTAGACTTCAAGCTCCACCCGTTTGTCTTGGTGTGTAATCGACATCTATGACAACTAGTGTACAACTGTCTCCATGTGACTACATTAAATAAGCCGGGTTAGTAGTTAGTTAGTGACTAGCCAGTCTAGTCAGTCTAGTTTACTATACACTGTATTGGGTGGTTTAGTGTTATGTTGAATAATGAAGAAAAGATAATGAGAGCCTCAAGGCTCATGGATATGGTGTTTCCCTGTTTCTCTCTCTCTCTTATCATTGAACATGGTATCAGAGCATCCACAAGACTAGGCTCTGTGGAGTAGAGCATTGCAGAAGATGACTTCAAGATTGACTTGAAGGGTTGGAAAAAGAAGAGGACTGACTGTCATTTTCACTATTTTGGTCACACAAAGGTATGCATTGCTAAAGGAGGGTAGCAATTGATCAAGAGGCTGTTGGTGACCCTGATGGAGCATCTGAAAGGCCCTATTGAGCCTATGCAAGCCTTGTATAGGCTCAGATTAGCCATTGTGTACAGCAATAACCTGTGTTGAATCTACGTGATTTGCGCCTGTAGAGCTGAGTGGACTGCAACCTGTGGAAACTCAAATGGGGCACTTGGACAAGACTCATAAGACATGAATGCTCACTCTTGAAGGTACTTGAAGAGTATAAGAGGCAAATGCTTGTGTGGGAGCTTTGTTATGAGCTGGAGTAACAAACATAGATCTATAACCAGTTCTGAACTATTGTGAAAATGAATGGACAGTATGCATTCAGTCGTTATTGACATACAAGAGCTTTGTGCTACACTCAGAAGGCATCTTTAAAGCACAAGAATAAGTCAAAGCATGTATACATTGGATCAAATGTCTTGAAGCTGAGATTTCTTGCTCAGAACACTCAGATTTAAAAACCATGACAGGCTCAAAATTGTCATACACAGTGAATAGCAAGCATTGTGTCTTGCTGAAGCAATACATGTCACTTTGGAGCTTCTATCACCTATATGAACTGACATATGCATACTGAATGTATGGAGGATTGTGGAAAGCATTGGATGCTACTGAATACTCAGATCTGGACCTGAAATAATTGCCTTGACAGTGCTTGGGCTGGTTATGAATAGTCATGGTTATGAACAGTCATGTCTTCCTTGATAGTGATTAATGAAGACAGGTTGTCTATGCCTACTCAAATGCTCATGTATTGAACCTATCACTTCAGAGTGAATGTATGACATGGTTTGAAGAATTTTTGGAGCTACTTAAAGCTTGTTATTCTGATTTTTGGTTGACTACAACTTGCAATCAAACTAGTTGACACTTGTACTTGCTAGTTATGCATTGTTTTGTGCTTCTATGCCTATGTATGACTTGACACATGTACTAGCAACTATCTGGGAAGTTTTGGGACATGTATGACATGTATGCATGTTGTTTTTGGACTTGAAATTGTTGCTCATTATACATAGTCTACAGTTTTTAGACTGCATCTTTGGTCCCTGGCAGTGAGGTTGCAGGAGTTTAAACTGAAGTAAATACATAGCATATGTATTGATTGTTTTACCTACGTGTTAGACCATTTGTTTTGGGACTTTTTTGGGTTATCAGTGGGCTGAAATACCCTGGTTTTTTACTGCAATTAGTTGCAGAAAACCATCATAAATTGTTGTGGACTGAACTTGGTTAGTCATACTTATTGGTTTGCAGGTAGTTAAACATCTGACAGACAATCTATTGCATCATGGCTAATGCACATGGGACTTATAATATCACTCAGATAGTTGGAGATAAGTTAGACAACAAGAACTTTGCATTATGAAAATTCAGAATGAAGAACTTTCTAGTTTGCAGGGGTTATTAGATCTATGTACAGGAGATGAGGCTGCTCCTGAGTTGCCTGCAATGAATGCAACTAATGAACAGAAAAGAGCTCATAGGCTATGGCATGAGAGAGCATGCAAGGTGTTGCATTGGTTTTCTCTATGTATATCTGATGCTATGGTAATTCAAATCATTGGATGTGAGACTCTGAAGGATGCTTGGGACATACTGATGAAAAATTATGGAACCATGACAAATGCACGAAAGATCCAGTTCAAACAGCAGTTCAACAACTTATCTAGGAATGGCAGAAGCATCCAGGTGTATATCACGGAGATTAAGACCATAGCTGATTAACTTGCTACCATTGGCTCAAGTGTATCAGAAGATGATATGATTGCTGTTGCCTTGAATGGATTAGGAAAAGAGTACAAAGCTTTTGACACATCCATTTCTGTTAGAGAAGAGCCCCCTACCTGGGAAGAGCTAGTTGCTTTGTTGTTGCATGAGGAGTCAAGCTTGGTTTGAATATAGGTTCTAGTGTATCTCAAAGTAGAGACACTGTATTATACTCTAGCCAGCGTGGCATAGGATTTAGAGGTCGTGATTCATTTCAAGGTCATGGTGACACTCGTAATGCTTATGGACAGTAGCAGCAGCAGCAGGGTAATTGGCATGGTGCAAATACACAAGGCCAGTGTGGATCTAGTGGGTTTAGAGGCAAGGGGAGATCACCCCGAGGTAGAGGTGGTGGATCTGGTTCATTGCAATCATTTGATCAGTTCAACAGGGACAAGAATTGCCATTATTGTGGCAAGTATGTGCACATTGCAAAGGATTGCTACAAGAAGCAGGGAGATATGAAGGCAAAGGGCAGACATCATGGGCACTATGCATCTTCCAGTGGTGCTCATGATGAGCAAGTTGATAGAATATTTGCCATGCAGCATGTATCCAAAAATGCGTCGAGACATTATAGAGATGATAGATGATGCATTGACTCTGGAGCATCAAACCACATGACACCGCATGGAGAGTGGTTTGATGAGATGGTTACAAGTGTTGTAGAGATCGTGCAAGAGCTGCAGAACACGGGGTTCAAGGTACAGCAATGGAAGAGACTAACAAGAAGAAAATTGAATTGTTGATGCCAAAGTACACTATATTTCTTGTCAAAATGAGTTACATGAAGCTCATGTTCAGAAAAATCTGAACATATTCAGTTTCCTGTTTGTGAAGAGATCTTTGCAAAGAATGCATCTAGAACCATATCCATAACCATTATAAGAGCTAGGAGTATTAATGAAGGCTGAAGTTCCGTAGTCCAGATTGACATACAAGTAAGATCCTAGAAGTAAAATCTGATTCCTGTACCCAATGCTGTAACCAGGATAATGGCAAAAACTGAGAGGATGATGATTAAAGCCAGCTTAAGCTGACCCTGCACCATAGGTAGACACACCTATTTCAGTATACGGGGCCCTCTCAGAGATGAAGAAGCACTTTATAGTTGATTAATGCCACTGCACTATATAGTATCAACCAACTTGCAAAAGCATGAGAGTAGTTTCCACTAGTAGGTGATGAATTTGCTCATCTTCATTGAAACAAGTTAATGATTCCTTAAGTGTTTCACCTTCCTGAAGATCCATATGCACTTTAGCATTCACACCACTTGCAGCAGCTTAAAGCCTTAAATAACAAATGGCTTGTAACATAGTCTTCTCCCAAGTGACTCCTTATCCCCTTTATGAATGTAAGCTGATAGTTCCAAGAGCAATCTTGTACCCTTACACACACATAGCACCTGGTTCAGACAGCCTGAGTGAACAGTTGAAAGCTACAGTAACAAGATCTTCAGCTGTTTCTTTGCTTACAAACTGGACAGGTGTCTTTTTCAAGAGTTGGATCATTTGGCGACACTAAGTGCACTGGAAATACCATTCAACCATACACTTGAAAGGTTCTTCCCTTTTGATCCCAGAAAGACTGGTTTGTAATCTGGAAGATTCCCACTTGATCAGAGCTGCTTATCTCTACTGCACCCAAATTTCTGCAGCAGCAGTTTGATTCTTCTGAGGGTTAACTGTCTTCCAGGATATGCCTTGCTTCTTATCTCCCGTGCAACATATAACTCTCTCCAGTTCTTTTCTGAGAGCGGAGGAACTGTACCTGTGGATGCACTAGGAGCAGGATTGCCCCATCGCTCAAAGTATGAATCCTTCCAGCCATGACTGTCCGAAGAGAGCCGATGAAAAAGGGAGCACACACAAGAGACCACACTGAGCTCTCGTGCATCCAAATGCTTAAAAATCTCTGCAATTAAGACTGGCGGAAGGTCCAACAGAGACGATTCTGATGTAGACTCGGATTTGGAAGGTGCATTGTTATACTGTGAACCTCTACGTGGGTTATTTCCTCCTGCACAGGATGGTGCGGCACGCCTTACAGGGACAAGCGCGATTTCATTCCAAGCATCATCAGCTCGAGATAGAAGAGTCTGGTGAGTACGAGAGGAGAGAATCTCACGAAGGCAGGAACATAAGGAGACGGACGGAAGAGCTGCTAGGTCATTCAAGACTATGACTGTATATTAGATGTGCCATAAGTCAGCAAAGTCAACACCGTCTGCACGGCCATGAATACAATGATTTGAAAGGTGCAGATCTGCAGGATTACAGAAGGGACGAAAGAGGCCACCACAACCGTCTTCTCCTTCCAAAGTTCATGCTTGACTTCGTAGCCTACATTTGCTGCTATTTTGCCTCCTTCTTCATGTCCATAGTTCCTGCAATTTTCATACTCGAATTGCAATCATCTTTTCATGATGAAGAGACTCATGATATTTTCCATATTGGTAGCCTTCAGCATGCCGATCAATCATGTTGCACTCTTCCCCTCGAATTCTGCCCCTCGTTGTTAATCTGATCCCTGCTTAAGGAAAATCTTCACGATCCTCCCCTCTTCCGAAAGTTGCTGATCTCCTCCACTCTGGTTCGCCCACAGCCCGTCATATTCGCCTTTTCAAAAGTATTCCCCTCCTTTTTCCCAGAATAGGCAAAAAGGCCCAACAAATTTAGTTGTTCCTATTAGCAAGGTGATCCACGTAATTCTCATCATTCATGTCATGGTCATTTGGGGATGTAAAATTTGCTTAAGTTCCAAAAAATCCTTAGACAAACTACACAATTTCACCATCATCTCCATCTTCAATATCAACTTCGATGTTCCCATGTTTTTGCGGGTCTCCATCACCAAAGCACAGCTTGTTTGTTTTGGGAATTTGAAGTTTGTCCAGCGCTTTACTTAGAATTCATCATTGAAATTGACAGCTTAATAATATTCTTTGGCATCAGTTTTGCATATTTTTATTGAAACACGCGCAATAAGATAACACAGATGCACAACAAAAATGGAGGTGTTCACGTCTCGGATGCGCAGCAACACGACACAGGTACACATGGTCATGTATGTACTAGGGATGACACCCAACATGACATAAAGCATAAAGGGATTGTTCCTCTCATGATGTCTGATGGCAAGAAGAAAGGCCTGCATGATGTATTACATGTACCGACCATAACAAAGAATCTTTTGTCTATGGGTCAAATGGCATAACAGAATACGCAAGTGAGATTTAACAAAGATGGATGTTTCATTGAGGAGTATGGAAATGGCTGCAAGTTAATTGCCAAGGGCAGAAGGGATGGCATGATGTTTACTTTGGATGCGACCATTCTGGGACTTAAGGCAGCCATGTTTGCTCATGATGAGAGTGCCATTTGGGATGTAGAGATTTGGCACAAGCGGATTGGACATGTCAATATACAAAAGCTGAAATCTATGCAGCAGAAGGAAGTAGTACTTGGATTACCTAAATTCAAGTATAATGACTTTGGTCATGTATGTCCTGCAAGTCAGTTTGGGAAGCAGGCAAGGTTTCCATTCATGAGACATGTAAAAAACAGCACTAGACCTTTACAGTTGGTGCACTCTGATGTCTAGGGTCCTTCACATAATGCTTCTTTTGGAGGTGCACGGTTTTATGTCTCATTTATTGATGATTTCAGTAGGTACACTAGCTTTATGTTTTGAAGCATAAAGATGATGTGTTTGATGCATTCAAAGATTTCAAGAAGCATGCAGAAAATGAGTTGGGCTGCTACATATCATGTTTGAGATCAGATGGAGGAGGTGAATATGTCTCTAATTACTTTGACAAGAATCTTGCTAAATATGGGATTAGAAGACTGCTTACTTGCAGCTATACACCGCAGTAAAACGGTGTTGCAGAGAGGAAAAACAGGGTCCTGATGGAATCACCTAGAGCTATGCTGAATGAGAAATGTCTGCCAAATGGTTATTGGGCTGAAGCAGTGATGATTGTTGTTTATGTACTAAATCAAACCCCTACATCAGGGAGTCATGATGTCACTCCATATGAGAGACTATATGGTCATAAACCTGATATTTCACACTTGAAGGTATTTGGTAGCATTGCATATGTGCATATACCAGATGAAAAGAGGAAGAAATTGGATCCTAAGGCAGTGAAGAATGTGTTTCTGGGATATGCACAGGAACGGAAAGCTTATAAGTGTTATGTACCTTCTACGCATGAGACACTCATAAGCAGAGATGTGGTATTTGATGAGTTAGCATCCTGGTATGGGAATCCTGTTGCAGTGCCTACTGATGGCTCACCAAGTATGAGTCATGCTGAAAATACTCTTGTAGAGAGTACTTCCATGAGTGGTCAAACAGGTGATGTATCATCCACAGTGAGTCCTTGGACAAGACGATTGCGTAGTCACACTACTGCATCCACTGACATGGATATGTTAGTGAGGGGGAGAACAAATAAGGGAAATGAAAAGGTTTTTGAAGATGTAACAGGTCCATTCACTGCAAGTTATGAGTCATCTAGCAATCACAGCTTAGACAGTGAATTGGGGATTCCATCTATTATGACGCCAGGTGCTAGGCAGAGTCGTTATGTGCCGCCTCATGAGAGGCAAGCTCATAGTGAGCCACAGCTCAGGAGATCAGAGAGGGTCAGACGACCTGTTGATAGATACACTTACACTAGATATTCAGCCAGTCATTATGCTTATATGACGAAAGTAACAGGTTTTAGAGAACCAAGTAATTTTGATGAGGCAGTTGCAGATGAGGATTGGCGTGCTACTATGGATGATGAATATTCAGCTTTGGCTGAAAATGGCACATGGGATTTGGTATAGTTGCCTGAGGGAAAAACACCTATTGGCTGCGAGTGGGTGTATAAGGTAAAATGTAAATTAGATGGATCATTGGAAAGATACAAGGCCAGGCTTGTTGCAAAAGGGTATGCGCAGAAATATGGTATTGATTATGAGAAGACTTTCAGCCCTGTAGCAAATATGGCTACAGTTAGAACTGTGATTGATTTCACAGCAGCTAGAGGTTGGAAACTATGGCAGATGGACATAAATAATGCCTTTCTGAATAGAGAGTTACAGGAAGAAGTTTACATGGAACAGCCTGAAGGCTATGTGCATCCAGAATTTCCAGTAGATGTATGCCGGCTGAAAAAGGCATTATATGGGCTGAAACAGGCACCTAGAGCATGGAATACTTGCAGCAGCAGTTATTTGCAACAACATGGTTTCCGATTGGGTGATGTTGATCATAGTTTGTTTGTGAAGAAGACAAATTGTGGCTATGTATTCCTAGTTGTCTATGTTGATCACTTGATCATTACAGGAGATGATGAAAGCAGAATTGCTAAAGTAAAGACATGTTTATAGACTGAGTTTAAGGTCAAGGACCTAGGAGAGCTGAAATATTTTTTGGGGATCGAGGTTGTCTCTACACCTCAAGGTATATGGCTGCTACAGAAGCAGTATGCTCAGGACATGTTACAGAAATATGATATGGCTGATTGCAAGCCTATGGATACGCCTTTAGAGCAGAATGTCAAGCTGCAGATTGATGTTGGGACAGAGATTGAGAATGTTACCATGTACAGACAGATGGTAGGTAGCTTGATCTATCTCACGATCACTAGACCTGACTTGAGTTATGCTGTGGGGTTGATCAGTCAGTTCATGCAGAAGCCTCGCAAACCACACTTGGATGTAGTCAGGAGAATTCTGAGATATGTAAAGAGTACCACAAGTCATGGGCTGTTTTATGCATATGGGAAACCCCTTGACTTGATGGGGTATACTGATGCTGACTGGGCTGGTTGCACTTATGACAGGAGGTCAACCAGCAGCTATGCATTTGGATTGGGTAGTAGCATGATCAGTTGATAGAGTAAGAAACAGCCTACAGTTGCACTGTCCAGTACGGAAGCAGAGTATCTTGGTGCGGCCTTAGCGGCATGTGAAGCTATGTGGTTACAGAAGTTGCTGAATGACTTGGGAATACACTTGGACAGCAAAGTAAGGCTGTACTATGACAATTTAAGCAGTGTCATGTTAGCAAGCAATCCTGTTTATCATAGAAGATCGAAACACATTGAGGTTCACTACCATTTCATCAAGGAAATGGTTTTAGCAGATCAGATTCAGTTGGAGTATGAGAAGACTGAAGACCAGGTAGCAGATATCTTTACCAAATCACTTGGTAAAGATAAGTTCATTCTCTTTAGACAGCTACTTGGAGTGATGCAGATGGTTTGAGTATTTTGGTTTGAGCTTGAGGGGGAGTGTTAGAAATCAAGCTCCACCCATTAGTTTGTCTTGGTGTGTAACCAACATCTTTTGGAATAACACTGGAGCTCCCCATGGTAAACTGCTAGGATGGATGTAGCCTTGATCTAATAGTTGCTTGAGTTGCTCTTTTAGTTTGATAGCTTTCAGAATGGACATCTTATACGGCCTCTTTGCGTCGACTGGTGCAGCTCATGGTACAAGTTTGATTTCGTGGTCGACTTCCCTTTGGGGAGGAAGTTCCGTCAGATCTTTAGGAAATACGTCTGCGTATTCCTTTAACCATGAAGGTTCTACTCCAGATTCCTGATTTTGATCTAGCTTATTCAATTTAATCAGATAGATAGGTAGGCCCTTTTGAACACCTTTTATTATCTGTGTTGCTTTTGCCAACTGTATTTTTGGCTTACCAGCCTCACCTTGAGTCGTGACTAGTTTCCCTTCAGAATTGCAAAAGGAGACGTGGCCCTTCCCACTGTGAATGTGGGCATCATTGGATATTAGCCAATCCATTCTGAGTAAACATTCATGGACACCTAGGTTCATTACCCTGAATCTCACAGAAGTTGACTTCCCACCCAATAGGAATTTAACCTTAGCAGTTTTCCTAGTGCAAATGACTTCATGACCATTTTCTAATTCCACAAGTAAAGTAGGTGCATCTATTGTGGTTATCCCTAATCTTTTTGCATAGATTGGTGAAATGAAGGAATGTGTACTGCCATAGTCAATCAAGGTTTTCAAGCTTTTACCTTGATATTCCAATGGAGTTTGAGTCCTTGGTTCAACAGTTCCTCAACTTGTGTTTGGATTTTTTTTTTCAATTTGATTGTGTCTATAAGGTGCTTTACATGGTGGTTGAGAACCTAGGATTAAATCTATTTTATGATCTTCAGGACGTGTACGTGGTAAAACCAAGTGGCAAATCAACAACAAAACAATCTTTAAATTGTGAAAGAAATTGTGCATGTCTAGGATGCATCTTATTTTTCTTAGCTTCAATTTCATTCACTCATACTAAATATGATTTACTACATTTTCTCAATGCACGTTTAGCCTATGTATGAAAGCAATGGAAAATTCTCAAATGTGTGCAATCCATGTAATGTGATTTGGTTTCTGTTAAAATGTATTTTCATGGAAGTGGAATAATCTATGTCAAGCTATATTTGTGATGCCAAGGCATTCCTAAAATAATATCACTAGCTTGCAAAGGCACAACCAAGAAATTTCTGCGCTCAACATAATCATTGATTTTAATCTCTAAATCATGCACTTCTTGTGTACTATTGTATCTAGTGCCTAAGAATGCAGCCTTTATGCGATAATGAGTTGGATTAGTAGATAAATTCAATTCTTTTACCAACTTTGTGGAGATAAAATCATGTGTTCTTCCATCATCATGCAAAACAATCTTTTCTTGACCATGCACAAAACATTTCATGGTTAATAACAAATGAGGATTTGGCATACCTGGTAAAGTATCTGAAGTATCGTTGATATCATCATCATCTTCAATGAATTCTGGAATATGTTCATGGTTCTCATCATCAGTTGTTCCCAAGTAATTGATTTGAACAACTTGCTTCTTGGACTGACAGTTCGTTACTAAGTATCCATGCTGATGACACTTGTAGCAAACCATGAGCTTTGCTTTAGAGACATTATTGGTAAGGGCTGAAAGTTTGGGTATATTGGGATTTGGCTAGAGGGAAGGCTTAGGATTTGAATTAGTAGTTGATGGTACAGTAGGAGGTCGAGTCCCAGGTTTACGGAAAGAAGAAAGAACAAAGCAATGTTGATTGATTTTTTAGAAATTAGATTTTAATTACTTTGTACCAAATTTACTATTAATTGAAAGTTGTTGCGGTCACTTTTCTCATCCACAAATTTTATCCTCCGCATCATACACTAAAGAAATCACATCCTCCAAAGTCTTTGACTTGAATATATTCACTTTCGCATATAAGTGACCAAGCAAACTAGGCATGTACTTGTGCTTGTGGGTTGTCTTAGAAATATCTTCAAGCATTTGAAGTTGAAGTAAGGCACTCCAAAAATGCTCAGTGTATTGTGGGATGGATTCACGATATCTTTGTTACAGAAGATCCCATTGTTTGATGGCTTTCTCATGGAATTGAGGTGGAAGAAAATTTTGTAAAAAAATATTTTGAAAGGCTTCCCAAGTAGAGGGACAATCAATACTCTTATGCAGACAACAATCCACCGTAATGATGCTCTGTCTATTAAATGGTTAGTGATGCATTTAAGTTTATCTTTTTTAGCTTATTACTCTTCACGAAAATGGTTAGTGATGCATTTAAGTTTATCTTTTTCAGCATATTACTCTGTCTACTAAATGGTTAGTAATGCATTTAAGTTTATCTTTTTCAACATATTACTCTTCATAAAAATAGTCATCAAACTGACTAATGAAAGAGAGAAAAATTTTTCCATCATGTTTCCCATTAAAAGTACGGAATTTAAATTTTCTTTTACTTATCTTGGCCTCTTTCCTAAGAGCGTGTGCCTTGAGCATTGCATCAATAATATGTCGAATGACATCTTTAGGTTGCACTCTGTCTTACTCAATAGCGGATTGTTGAACTACATCCAATTGTCCTTGCAAGTTTTGGCGTTCCGTTCGCTCTTCTTGAAGTTGCATCATGATTAGGTCACATTTGATCTGTTCAATAGTCGGCTCTGGCAAATCACCTTCACCCATAAAATCATCCATGTTTTATGATTCAACATCCTGCAAAAATCTCAAACAACCTCACACTCAAATTTTTGTTAGAAGGATGAACGTAGCTCAAATTTGGGTTTACAATGCTTGCTTTTTATGGGGTTTAAAAAAATGTATTTTCTTTAAACAAAATAGGAGGAAGTAGCATATGAGTAGGTACTTCAAAATTTCATAGGCGGCTTGCAATATGCTACCATCACAAATTTTCTCTTGCGATCTCAACAATTGGGACAGCCTTGTTCAAGCACAAACATAATCTTCTTAGGCCTACACATGATAGTGCTCTTGCTAAATCTAGTTCAGCAACACTACGAGTGTGAATAGAATTTGAAGAAGCTTCAAAACCAATGCGGTGTAAAAGATAAATTTGTGAGCATCCACTTGAGGAATTAGATTTGTGATTTGGATTATTAATCCTTGTTGGATGGCTTAATAAAAGTTGACTTAAGCTTTAAAACTTAAGTAGTCGATTTGATCGCCGTTGATATCATCGCTAAAGACACACTCCCACCCATGAATCATAAATTTTAAGAGCTTTGTACCTCTTTTAAGCTTCTCAAGCTTATATAAAACTCAAAATTTATAACTTTTTTTCTACTTCTCTTTGTAAACTCACAACTTTGTTTGGGAGTATGTCCGCCAGTCCTTTGCCTCTCTTGTGTGTGGTCCTTCACGATTAGAGGGTGCAATAGGGGGTTCTTCACTGCTAGGAACACGCCTATATTGCCAGTTTGTCACAAGATAATCTGTAGATCCCATTCATTCCATGTACTTTGCCTTCCCACGAGATGGTAGGTGATTGGAAGCTCTTGATCTCAGCTCCACTCTGATACCACACTGGTGCACAGATCAAATGCTGGACGCGTGTGTAGTGAACGCCGGAAGGTCCCCAAGAACAAAGAACTCTAAAAACCTTCATAATTTTTAGTGCAAGAAAATGGAAATTTGCACGACAAAAGACAAAAAGATACCAATTGGGTACAATCTCCCCCCATGCCCTGTGTGAGCGCTTAATCCTCAAGCTAAAAAATAGGCCACTTTACAAATATCATGCTTTTACATTTGCGCTTGTGTTTGCCTAAACATAAGGTAAAGAGTTTGGGTGTCCAAAAGTCAAGTTGTGTCTAAATACAAATATCAAAAAATAAAATATTTAACCGAGCACTTATGTGCATACAAAATAATAAATATTTTATCAAGCACTTTAATAAATAAGTGCACTTAACTAAATATTAGTGCCACGCCTTTAGTAATAATGCATGCACCCATAAAAAGTAGTAATTCTTCTAAGCATTTGGATTCATGCCATCGCCTAGTTCTACGTAACGCTATCGTCGCTTGCTCTACATATCAACTGAAGCATTCACAATTGCTAGAAAATAATTAAATAAAATCCAACAAAAGTGAATACCTAGCAGTCTTCAAGTACAAAATAATTAAATGCGTTGGAACTTTGTCCTACCCTTAATTTAATTCGAGTGCACACTCTAAAGTTGTAAATTTCCATTAATTTAATATGTATTTTATGGAATCACATGTTGTGGAATCACCCATTTTCCAATAATTAATCTAACACTCGAAAAGGATAGGTGTCCCCATCAACTTCTCGCACAAGGAATCCATCTTGTGTAAAAGCCCCGGCAAATAAATAGTTTTACAGAATCCACCGAAAACACTGTGAAATATGCCTTCTAGCATCAATATCACTAGAAATCTCCACTATATCATGGAGTGGAGATTTCCACTATATTAGTATCACTAGAAATCTCGCATAAGGTGTCCCCATCAACTTCTCACACAAGGAATCCACCTTGTGTAAAAGCCCCGGAAAATAAATAGTTTTACGGAATCCACTGAAAACACTGTGAAATATGCCTTCTGGCATTAACATCACTAGAAATCTCCACTATGTCATGGAGTGGAGATTTCCACTATATTAGTATCACTAGAAATCTCCACTATATCATGGAGTGGAGCCAAGGCATCATCATCAAAACATTGTGAAATATGCCTTCTCGCATCAGTATCACTAGAAATCTCCACTATATCAATATCACTAGAAATCTCCACTATATCATGGAGTGGAGCCAAGGCATCATCATCATAATAGGGCACATGTGCCACTAGTAAACAATCCAAAGAATGTCTCTCAATCACATCCATATACCAACATATAGAATCCCAACAAGGATAGTTAACCTAGTTTGCATGTCATAATCTAATGGAGTAAGGCGATACACAAGAAATAGATATCTAGGGAATTCTTGCTGCTCTCTACCCATCCTAGATTGACCAATTCCACACTTAGGAGAAAAGACACTAGCATAATCATGGCACTAGTAAGTGTAACCTATAGCATCCTACATGGAAGTGGTACCATAACGTCCAAAATAAGTGTGACATTGCCAACACAGGACTTTAGTGCACACAAGTAGATGACACTAAAAAGATATACAACCAAACGATATATGATACTACAAACAAAAGAGAACCACAAAAGATGTACCAGAACATGCCTCACCTCACAGAGTATACAAACATGTTATGCGTCTGAAATCGAGGAATGCTATAAGGTCTTGTATGCATCGGATTAGGACTATCATCATCAAGATGAGGTCTGAGCACATCCATCCACAAAATCTCCATACATGTATCCCATGAAGAATATTTCCCCCCAACAAACAAAAGAAAACACCATAATAAGCAATAATTTTTTTTAAATAATTTATCTACACTATTCAACCAAAACTTCTCGACTAAGTAGAAAAGGTTTCAAGCAAAGACCCTTAACTCGAAAAGGTGCATGAATTGCCTCTAAGTCTTGAATATCCACCACTGAACCGTTATCATACACTTCTTTTACTTGAAATGGACCTAACCATCATATACAAAGTTTCCTTGGAAATTATAGTTGACTATCACACAAAAAAACTAAATCATTCTTCTATTAATCTTTAAGCTTCAAGCATCTATCATGCTAGGCTTTCCTTCATTTATAACAGGCTTCAATAAGTTGTAAAGAAAACATACGATCCTCATCCAGCTCAACTAACTTGCATAAGCAATTATAAGTTATTCCTACTCACTAAGGTGACTACATAATGCAATACACAAAGTAAGAACTTCCAACTCAATAGGAAATACAGCTTCAGTCCCATAAATCAAACTAAAAGGTGTATTATTAGTTGTTACCTTATAAGCAATCCGATATGCCCATAGTGCTTCTGGTAAATGCTCATCCCAATCACATCTATTCTCAACTACTGTTTTGGTTAAAATTGCCATCACAATACGATTAGTAACTTCAATAACATTGTTGACACAAGGATAATAAGGGGTAGACTTCTGATGTTTCATTTTATAAAGATCTATCAATTTCAAAAGTAATTTATTCAAAAAATGAGATCCATGATTGCTAACCAATTCTAGTGGATAGCAAAAGCCAATAATAATATTCTCATAAAGACATAAAGCGACATCCTTGCCCTTATGAGTCTTAAGTATTTTAGCTTTTACCCATTTAGTTACATAATCAGTATATACCAAAATATACCTAGTAGAATGATATCACGTAGGTGGAACAATTGGATCAACAAAATTGATACCCCACTTCTCGAAATGATAAGGGCTAATACAGGGGTTAATGGCATTATAGATTGTTTAGTCGATCTCCTAGTACGTTGACATTTATCACATTTCCTACAGTGTTCATATGCATCCTTATATAATGTAGAACACCAATAACCAAGAAAAACCACTTTCTTCACTATCAAATCTCCTACAAAGTGGCCACCACAAAGTTGATCATGTAACACAGTTAAGATTCATGGTACTTGATCTTCTTGAACACACCCTCAATAAAATTTCTCATAAGGAAAATACTTATGTAGATAGCATGGCATCAAAACATAGGATTGTGACTACAATAAAATATGACAACATTCATGCTTTGTTGTAGTTAGTGGATATTTATCCGTGCTATGAAAATTAGTGATATCAACATACCATGGTATTGTGATAGAAACTTCAAACAATTGAGTGCCACGTAAGTAATCATCTATACCTTTCTCTATATCGCTCATATATTGTCTATAATTAATCAAGACATATGGTCTGTAGGAACATGTCATCAACCCACTCAAGTAATGACTTCAAAATCAAATTCATGAAAAAGCAACATCCATCTGGTAGCTCGGCCACTAAGTTTAGGTTTATTCAATAAGTACTTTAGTGCTTCATGATCGACATAATAAATAAACTTATTGACCAACAAATAATGTCTAAACTTAGTAATAACAAACACCATCGATAAACATTATTTCTTATTTGTTGTATATTTTTGTCGATGTCACTTAAATTATGACCAGCATAATAAATTGGGTGATTGTTATTCTTATTATCTACTTGGCATAAAACCACTCCCACGGTATCCATAAAAGCATCAGTATGAATATAAAACTCTTTAGACTAGTTAGGTGAGACTAACATTTGTCCTTCAACTAATCTAAATTTTAATATCTCAAATGCAACTTGGGATGTTGAATCCCTATCATAAGGTTGATTCTTCTTAAGTAAGGCAATTAAAGATGCAGCTATTGCTTCAAATGACTCAATAAAACACCGCCAAAAATTTAAATGACCAAGAGATCCTCGTAATTGCTTTAAATTTTTTTGTGCAAGTAGATCAACAAATTTTTGTATTTTTGCCATATCCATTGCAATGCCATCACTCAAAACTATATGGCCCAGTAATATGCCTAGTGGTACTCCAAAAACACACTTCTTTGGATTTGAAGAACTCTTGTACTCTCACAACGTTGGAATACTTCTTCCAATCAATTAGCCATATTGTCTCATCACCATGCACACATAAGTCATCTAAGAAAACTTTCATCCATTTAATCAGAAAATCTTGAAAAACTATCATCATTGCTCTCTAAAAAGTAGCTGGTGCATTACACAAACCAAATTGCATTACCTTATAGGAAAAAGTCCCCCATTTTTTAGTGAGTAGTTTTTGGGTTGATCTCCAAGGTTAATCTAAATTTGATTATAACCACTAAACACATCCATAAAAGAATATAATTTATTTTCATCTTCTGTTTCAGTTTGAGTATCAAAAAATGAAGATTCTCATTTGCTTCACCCTATATATGACAATCTAAATAGTGAATAATCCTCTTGAGCTCTACGAAATTGGTTGGAGCCATTGGTTCGTCCCATAAAATAGGTGGCTCAATCCCATCACCGTAAATTGTAAAATCCATAACTTTTGTAGAAGGATGTGGTAAATTCCTTTTAATACCACACTCACCACTTACACATGTAGATAAACTTCCCATCCTTCATCGTAAAGACACTCCTCAATCGAGATGATTTATTCGATGGAATTGATGATAAAGCCAAGGGAAGTTTGTAGCTCCCTCCCCCCTATTAATGGGTACCATGACTCTTCCATGTTTTAATGTTGAATTCGTTCCTACTTGCAAACACTGATCATTGTAGCTTGCATAACTAATTGATCCATCGATTATGATTGTACTTATTCCATGTTCTACTTCTCTTGTAATATTTGCTTAGCAAATGGTTTGAAGCACAATATCTTATAAATGAGTCATCTCCTCATCGTGAAATAATTGTAAGGATCGAGCCAACTTTTTGTTCTTTAATTCTTCACACTATATCATAGCTTTATCTATTTGTAGTTGAGTGATTTTATTCAACAATGGTTGAATGAGATCACCATCATCTACAACCTCATCTTTATTATATACAATTTCATCCTCCAATGCATCCACTGAACAAGACACAATTCTTTGGGCATCTCAACTACTTAATGATGAGGGCTAAATTCATCTTCCCATTTTTCTTCTCAATCAATCATTGTAGCAAAACATGAAACAACTCCACCATTTGAAGGATCATTATCTTTTTTACAAGAGAAGGACTAGAAAGACATATAGGTCCTACTACTATGAGATTCTCAGATCCTCTCTCTGCAATAATGGAAGTGAAGTCGTTGAATGGATGAAGGTAATTGATCAAACCCAAATGGAATCTCATCCCTCTACATAAGAGGAAAGGTATCATGCGGATCCTCTGTCAACATTTCATTAGTCCCCAATACTGTTATAAGATCTTCAATATTATCTGGCTCACACTTGTCTCCTCTATTTCATCTCTGGAATTAAACCCAAAAAAGATATATTGAAAACTATCATGCTCTTGCATTTCATTAAGAGTTGACCTTGTACATTCCATCACTAAGCTTCTAGCATCAATATAAGAAATTTCGCATTTATCTTCCACATTTTTCTCGTCCATAGAAACTTCTAATAAATCTGATAAACATTATAGAAAATGCAATCAACCAATTGGCTATATCACTATCACTATCCTCTTCTGAAGAGTAGTGCACAGAATATTTCCCCATTCTTAAAGGTTTTGCAACATTCTTTTGGTGCGCCATATTGACTGTTTTCTTGTCCTCATTTAATGAGGCTCAATGATGCAAATTTTCTATATAAACATGCATAATTTTTCCCTGTCTCCGAACTCTCATGTATTTCCTCATTAGTTATAGAGGCATCAGATTTATTCGTATCCATGCTTTCCTCCATCACTTCATGTAAAAACTATCTTACTACAATTGTCAATTGCACCCGATCATGCTTGGGTCCTATCATGATAATACCTTTGTGCCAACTTTGGTCGCATCTTGATTGCAACAACCAAAGTCTACCTAAAATAATTGGATAAGAAGTAGCTCGTTGAATGGGTTGCACGACCATGAAATTAATGCTAAAATCCAACCCTAATATCATAGTCGGACTTTGATGTAAGAGACCTAAAGGTGCTACTTTTTGTTGATCAACTAAATATAGGACAATACTTGTAATCTCCTTCTTATTACTCAACCCTAGTTGAAGCATCGTTTTCCTTTGTCATTAAACTCACTACTACCCCACCAACCAACTGGGCCCCAAATATCAAGTGCTTCATCACTGCCATGTCTACAATCGGAGCCTCTGGATCCAAAAATAGATCCACAATTCTTAGAGATCTAACACCCTTATCCGCATTAGCAATATTTGTATTGGGTGAAACAGTGGTAGGGCTACCCCTTTTAGCCCTCCGTTGACAATATATCTCCCTTCTACATGTAGGGGAAATTTTTAGTAATTGTCTTAAGTTAATAGAAAAATGTAAACCGTCCAACTCATCCCATATATCAAAATATTTCCTTTGTTCCTTATTATCAACTTTAATTGCTTGTGATGCTCTCAATCTTTGAGGAAACAGAGCCACTCCCTCCTTAATCTTGGGGGAGTTTAAAGGAATATGAAAAATCAGTTGATCTTCTGAATTGGGTGGGGAATCTCTTGCATCTTTTTCTAGATCATGATCTCCTAAATGTTTTGATAAAGGTGTCTCCTATTTTAGAGTTTCCAGCATAGCACTATTAGGCTCAGTCAAACCTGAACCATGTTCTTTATCTAAGATAGTTGTTGGGTTTGATTTTGAATGAGTGATTGCTCCAATCATGACATGTGAATTAAAAGCAACATGTTTTTTCTTAATTGTTGTATCCTCTAAATCTTCTGCAATTTATCCAAATTCACAGTTGAATTAGTAATGATTGTAGCGTTATCTTGATTTTATGAAGAGGTACCTTTCCCTGTAAAATCCTTCTCAAAATGACCCTCACGGCCACACTTGGCACATAAAGGAACATAATCCTTTCTTTTCAATTCATTTGGGAAAAACCTAGCTACATGTCCAAGTTTCTCACATCTCCAACAAACCACACTTGTTTCGTAATGATTGTAGCGTTATCTTGATTTTATGAAGAGGTACCTTTCCCTGTAAAATCCTTCTCAAAATGACCCTCACGGCCACACTTGGCACATAAAGGAACATAATCCTTTCTTTTCAATTCATTTGGGAAAAACCTAGCTACATGTCCAAGTTTCTCACATCTCCAACAAACCACACTTGTTCCTATGTTATTATTCTTCCTTTTGAAATTAGGGTTTCGAAATGGTGAAGGTCACCCCTCATTTCTAGAATACCCTCCTTGTCCTTGATTCCTTGGCACTGGAGGTGCCCCTTAGGTCAGCATAGCTCTCGGCATAAATGGCTTGTTAGGAGGTCCTATTGGATAAGTCACGTTTTGACTATCCATATAATTATAATATGTTTGCATTTGGGCTACTTGCTGTCATAGATGAGTCTGTTTACCCAACACTGATCCTCCACATGATTGTTTCTCAAGCAATACCCACAAAACAAATAGCTTGGCTGATCATGCACCACTCTACTTGGTGTGGGGCATTGTGTCACTAAATGTCCAAAACCATGACATTTCCCACACTAGGTATTAGACCTTGGTGGTGTGGGATTCCCTTGACTAGATGCTTGAGTTGTTCTTATGGTACTAGTAGGTTGGCTAACACCATAAAATCCCTTCACATTGGGATTTACTTATGCTAAAGTCTCTTTCTTTATATTCACCAAAGATTTAGCTATTAACTTAGTCACTTAAACTCATCTAAACTACGTTCTCCTACAGATGTAGTAACTGTCAATGGTGGTGGATATATTGGGGGTATTAGATATAGATTTAGTCCTAAATATGGAAATGATGATGTTTGACCCCCACACTTGTCATATAAGCAGCATGAGGGCCTCTGGACCTCCTACATATTGTGCGATAGCTGCCATGGATGGCGACATACTTGAGGGAACTAATCCAAGGTTATGGTATAACCCCTTCCTCCTCAATTGTCCTAACTACACCTCTTCCCACCAACATGCCTTTTTATTTGCATCTACTAAATTAGCTTGCCGTTTGAGGGTTATCGTTCTCTCATAGCTTTCCGTTTGCCTCTCCCAATCGTAATGTGACTTAGTTCCAATGGAAGATGGCTCTCCAATGACTTTTTCGATTTTTAGTGATAAAATCAGCCCACCTTGCAAAGTATTTTGCAACTCTTTATTTAGTTTTTCTAACTACTTCATTATTCTCTCATCTTTTTTTTCTAATCTTCTTCTTGCTCTCTCGTCCCATGCTAATTTTTGACTTTCACTCATTCTCTCTGGCGTGTGATGATTTTCCCTATCAAGCGCATCCTTCTATTGGTTTCTATTGTAAAATCCCTTTCTTATGTAAACTTAACTTACAAAGGATGTCCGGTAGTTCCTTATCTTCCATGCCATAAGGTATAACTTCACTAGGCTTTTTGCATAGCCCTAAAATCTCAGCCACTTCTCTCGCATCCATGTATCAAATATTACTTTGATACCCTTAGTTAATACTACCCACTGAGACACGTGGGCCCAATCTATTCTTCAGAAAGACTTATACCCCTCTATCGAGAACCAATCCTAATGATGTTTCATGCTAATGGTATTCAAATGAATTTCATTAACTAACTTGAAGTGTGATGATTATAGGACAATCCCCTTTGCCTCACCTTGGAACATCTAATTCCAAGTGCACAATTGCTTGACATCAACCCACAATTGAAGTCCAAAATGTTTATCCCCATTCATTAAATCAATGTCCCATGCCTTATTGATGATAATGTGTTGTATATCCTTTGGCAATTCAAGAAAGAAGCTTGGTAAGAAAGCTTTGTTATAGCAGTTCATCAAACTCTTGTTGACTTAGATTGATAATTTATTGACTAAGTCTCAAAGTAACTAGTTGAATCCTACAACAGGGTCAAAGAGGCAAAAGATTCTAATCCTAGGCTCTATAGCTTCTCCCCATTTCTCTAGGGGAGACTCCTTATATATTGCTCCTGCCAAATTTGTGGCGGTTTGTTATGGACCCCTTTTCGCGATGTTAAAATTTAGAAGAACATGGTTTCAAATGGTTGGAAGATCTGCTTTCCCCTCTCTTCTTAACTAACATGTTGGTCCTCATAGTAAATGCAATAAAAAATGACAGCTTTCTAAGAAGCCCCCAAATAAGAGGGGCAAAATGACTATATGTAAATCCATTGGATTTATTAAGGTTTGGGGTGGATATTTATGTCTTATTTATCCTCAAATTAGTAGCATAAAAGTCACATTATCATTTTTCTTAGTAGTCCAGTAGTCAACTATTTAATAACATACTTTACTTACTTGCAATTCCTTAAACATCACTATTTAACCTCCCCAATTTGAACTACAATCCACAGTATACAAACTCCAATGTTCTCAAAACTTTAATTAGAGAAAGAACTCACTTATAAAACTAAAAATGTAATTGAAATCCATTATCTATTAAACTTTAGGAACATATTTTAGTAGAAAATGAACTATAAACTCTTTTCAATTTCCCTTCTAATTCCTTCATTATCAAAAGTTAATAAATTTTCTTTATCACTTCTTAGAAAAATAAAAATATTTATAATAATCTGATTATAACACATCAAACCGTATTAACTAGACATTTATATGATTAATGTAGTTTTTATACCATTTTGTGTCCATAAATTCATTCATTTATTCCTTCACGCAACTTAGGCACTGACATTAAAAAAACAATGTCAAGCAAGTTCCTTTTTCAAATATCTCATCTTTATTTATCATAATCCCACAATACATCAAGTATCATGCTCGAAGGCTATCCCAACAATCAACATGATTGCTGCTCCAAGTTCCGCTTGTAGACTAGTACTCGGGCCTTGAGATCCCATCTCAAGTCACGTCGGCCTCTTGTGCGGGATCCAGAGGCAAGGAATTTACGGCCAAGGCCTCCCGTGGTTCCCAATCATCCTCCCGCTCCAAGCAACACCCACGGAGAGACCTATCGCGGTGGGTTTGGTCCATATACAAGGCGTGGCTAATCATCCTCTTTGGATAGGGCCAGGCCGGCAGTCAGAGGTAATTAGACCTACCTCTCCCTCCAAGATTTTAACCTGAAGCATTAAGTGTTTTTTCTTGAATTAGTTCCTTGAGCAAAGAAGTTCAAACAATGTACCTAAGTGTACAATCACGGTCATTTCTGAGGTCATTCGTATGACCAACTGCTAAGGTGTGATTCATTTTCCTCGAATGCTCCCAGCATTCGATCCTGGATCGTTTGTGACTTGGCAAGATTCCAGGGGCTTGGCAAGCTAGGTTGCTTGTTTCCCCTTTTTCTTTGGGTTAGGGTTTGTAGGTAGTTCAAGATCTCAAGTAGTCTAAGCTAAGGGCAAGCAATCCATAGTGTCTTACTAGATTGAGGAGTCTCTTTCAAATTGAGAGGCCTACATGGTGAGAAGAACCACAAAAAAGTGTACCTTCAAGATAGCCCCAAACAATTATGGGTAAGGAAGAATAGAGATCATATGAGAGCATACATGTTGGTTTTGTACCCAGAAGAGATGAACTCCCTTCAATTAGTTATTAACTCCTCCTAGGTCTTCTTTTCCTCCTTCAGTGTGAACAACAACTAGCCTACTACTTCACACTTCTCCTCTCCTCTCTCTCCTCTCTATTCTCCTCTTGTATGCAATTTTAATTTGTGCAATTGGGTCATCAATTTGTGGTTTAGGGTTCTATTCAACAACATTGATACTAGAGTAGAGGTTTAACTGGTGGGGTCATCATTATTAGTCCATGGGTTCCATACATGCATAAGAATCATCGTCATCAACAATTCATTCTTTTATCTACCAATTCGAGTCTTTATCCCTCACTTTGTGGTTCCCAACTTCTCTCTCATATTTAACTCGGTATTGCACTCCTCCCAAGACAAACAAACATCCTATAAATCAAAGGCTTATCTCAAGCCTAGTAATCAAGTTTATATGGGGGGATTGATTTCATATCTATCCACATAGAAGGGGGAGGTATAAAGTCCCCTTCAATTATAAAAATATTTTCTTTAAAATGTGAGAGCAACCAATGTAGATGTACTCTATGTGATTTAGTCAAATAGGGAGGGGTTTATCATTTTGAAACCCTCTCCTACAACCATCAATACTCGTGCCATCGAACTATTTCTAAATACACAACCTTTCACATAGAGGGTGTGGGAATTATAAGTACCGTGAGATGCGTTTTAAAACTTCCCCGAACATTCCTATGATATTTTTAAAGCAAAGAGTTCAATTTTAGTAAATTCTCAATGCGATTAAGACTACCCTATGCGAATCTATATCATGTGGAAACGAAAATGGTGAATTTGATGGAACCTGAACTTCCGCAAGAGGGATACTATTAGCTTTCGTGCTTTGGGTGGGGACTCCAACATGTGCCCCTCTTACTCCCGTGTGTGCTCCTCTTGTGTGGCGCTTTGGGGCCATCGCAATTGGGGCTTAGGCAAGTGGAGGGTGTGTGGAATTTTGCTGCAAGCTAGCGGTTTCCCTTCCCTCAAGGAACTCCCTTCACAGACCACCTGTGCCCCCTTTCTTGATCCGCGGGTGAAGCACTCTTGAGGAAGCTTCTACAAGCATTTTTTTTCATTTGTTTCTTGAGAGGGGGCGTCATGCCGAAGATGGGGAGGAGGATGAGAATGATAATGATGATCAGGTGGGGGGGTGTCCTGGCGGCCTGGCGGAGCATGGGAGGAGCTAGGCGGCGTTGCTCCTGTAGATCACGGGGGTGGGGGGGGCCTCCTAGGGGTTGACGATGAGGGGGGGACGGCGGCTCCCCTTTATAATGGGGCGGTGGGAGTGGTATAGGGGGGAGACGGCCGTTAACGGCCACCACCCCTTCCAACTGGGGGGCTGCATGCCCCCCTTCTCTCTCCTTACTCCCTCTCTCTCTCTCTCTCCCCGCCATGCAGTCAGCACGGGGAGAGAGTAAAAAAAATTAAAAAAAAGGGGGGTTTTCATGGGGGAGGCATGGGGGGTACGAAATTGTTTGTTGAGACTATTTTCGTCCATCCAGGTGGCATCCTCTTTTGGATAATCTTTCCATTGGATGAGGTATTCTCTCAAGGTCCTTGATCTTAAATGCCTCTCCCTAACATCTAGGATTCTATCAGGCCATAGCTCAAGGACTCCTGGCTAGGAATTACATTTTGCTGATCATCAAGTGCATGATTCGGATTAGGTAGATACTTTTTCAATAGGCTAACATGGAATACATTATGAATCTTTAGAGTTGCGGGCAGCTGTAGTTTGTAAGCATTAGGCCTTAGGCACTTGGTGATCTTATAAGATCCACAGTACCTCGAACTTAGCTTCTTGTACTCTCCCAAGGACAGTGAGCTCTTTTTAGGGTGTACACGGATGAAGACCATATCACCTTTGACGAAGGATCTGTCTTTCTGTTTCAAGTCAACGTAAGCCTTCTGTCTATCCTTGGCAGCTTGAATGTCTTATCTTATTGATTTGATTTGATCATCCATGTCTTCCAGCATCTATCTTGAAGCTTCTACCCTCAAAGTTGGATCTGAGAAGTTCAAAGGGGTATGACAATCATGCCCATAAAGTGCTTGAAAAGGGGTCATTTGAATACTTTGTTGGTAAGAAGCATTGTAGGCAAACTCAACCAGTGGTAAGTATTGAATCCACTTTTTGGGTTCGCGACAGCAGTATGCCCTAAGCATATCTTCAATGACTTGATTGACTCGTTCTATTTGACCATTAGTTTGGGGATGGTATGCTATACTAAAACAGAGTTGAGTTCCAATAGCCTCAAAGATAGCCCTCTAGAAGTGTGATGTGAAAAGAGAGTCACGATCACTAATGATTCTTCTGGGTAACCCATGAATTTTGAATATTTCCTTGATGAATAATCTTGCAATGTCTGAGGCTTTATAGTTCGTCTTGACAGGGATGAGATGTGCAACCTTGGTGAGCATATCTACTACAACCATAATAGAGTTATATCCTCCCTGAACTTGGGGTTAGCAAACAATGAAGTCCATACTAATGAATTCCCATTTCATTTGGGGAATGTCAAGTGGCTGCAATTTCCTAGGCATTTTGACATGTTCTTCCTTAATGCGTTGACAAGATAAACATTCCATGACATATTTGAGTACGTCTCCCTTGAGCCTTTCCCAATAATAGCTCTTTTTGATCGCATTAAGGGTCTTGGCATAACTAGGATGTCCTGAGAAAGGGGAGTCATGGGCTTCCCAAAGTATCTTCTGCTTGAGAGTTTGGCTTGCAGGGATACATACTCTTGTCCTAAAGTAGACAAGCCCATTACTCATGGAGAATTCTTGATACTTCATCTTTAGGTTCGGGTCTTGATCCTTGATGGGGATCTCCCTTAGGATTTTCTGATAGACTGGGTCATGATATGCTCCTTCTTTTACTAGCTCAAGGATTAGGTTGTTTGGCATTGATACCTTTGTGGCTAGTGACCTTGCTGTTGATGGATCTTGCAAAATGAGAGAATTTAGAAATGCCTTGCGACGACTGAGTGCATCAGCAACTACATTATCTTTTCCAGGCCTATATTTGATTTCAAAATCATATTCTTCCAGCACTTCGATCCATCGACGTTGCCTCATATTGAGCTCATTCTGAGTAAAAATCCATTCAAGACTCTTGTGGTCCATCACTAAGGAAAATTTTTTACCTAGCAAGTAATGTCTCCAAAGTTTGAGAGCATGGATGACAACCAACAGTTGCAGGTCATGGGTAGCATAATTCCTTTCATGGTTCTTCAATTTTCTTGAAGAATATGCTACGGGATGACCTTCTTATATAAGTACACATCCTAAAGCAAGAGAGCTAGAATTAGTTACTAGTTCAAACTCCTTACTAAGATCAGGAAGTTTCATGATGGATGTTGATACTAAGCTCTACTTTTGTTTGTCAAAGCTGGTTTGTTTGGTAGGTGACCATGCAATTGCTACTTTCTTCTTTAGTAGATCAGTTAGAGGTGCTGCAATCAAAGCATAATCTTTGATGAAAATTCTATACCACCCTGTCAACCCAAGAAAACTTCGTATTTCTTTGACAGAAGTTGGTGTTGGCCATTCCACAATGTCTCTAACCTTAGCTGGATCTACTAAAATTCCTTCTGTTGATAGAATGAATCCCAGATATTCAATCTGTCGCTTGAAAAATGCGCACTTCTTCTTCTTGGCATAAAGCTTGTGTGCTCTCATTGTTTCGAGAACAATTCGAAGCTGGGGTTCATGATCCTTTCCCTGTTTTGAGTAGACTAAGGTATCTTTAAAAAAGACGAGTACGAAGTTATCAAGATAGGGCCGAAAGATATCCTGAATTAACCTGTTGAAGGTAGCAGGAGCATTCCTCAGCCCGAATGACATCACTAGGAATTCGAAGTGTCCATACCTTGTACTGAATGCAGTCTTCAGAATATCTTCTTCCTTGATCCTTATCTGATAATATCCAGATTTGAGATCTATCTTTGAGAATATCTTTGCTCCTTGGAGACGGTCAAGTAATTCATATATTCTTGGAATGGGGTATTTATTTTTGATAGTTGCTTGATTCAACCCTCTGTAGTCAATGCATAGGCGAAGCGTTCCATCTTTCTTCTTCATTAGGCTCAGTACTTCTCATTTTGGTGCACTTGTCCTATTAGTTAAGAAGAAAAATAATACCTATAAGATGTGCATTGACTATCGTGCCCTAAACAAAATCACTATTAAGAATATATATCTGATCCATAGGGTAGATGACCTCATGGATAAACTACAAGGGGCCATTGTTTTTAGCAAGATAGATCTCAAGTCAAGATATCATCAAGTACGTATGGATACAACTCACATTTTTAAGACTTCATTTAAAACCAAGTCTAGTCATTATGAATTTCTTATTATGCCTTTCGATTTGACCGATGCACCAGCTACATTTAGTCGTATGATGAATCGTATATTTTTGAAGTATCAGAATTGTGTGATGGTTTTCTTTGATGATATTTGGTTTTTAGTAAGGATGAAAATGAGCATTGTGAACATCTATCTTTAGTTTTCAAATTGTTAAAAGAGAATCAATTGTATGCTAACCTTGAGAAGAGTGAATTTTTCCAAACCCAAATTGAATACTTAGGCCATATTATTTCTTATTATGTATTCACGTTGATCTTAAAAAGATAGAGAAAATTTTGAATTAGCCAATCCCTAAAAATGTGCATGAGTTACGTTCTTTCTTAGGCCTTGCCACCTTTCATAGAAAATTTATGAGAATTTTTTCATTGCTAGCATTGTCTTTGATGAAATTGTTAAAGAAAGGTGTTGTGTATTGTTGGTCTAACAACTAGCAAAAGTCTTTTGATTTGTTGAAACATGCTTTAACATATGCACCTATCTTGCAATTACTTGATTTTAGTCGACCATTCTTCCTAGTATTCACTGATGCTAGCAAATTAAGAATAGGAGTTGTCCTCATGCAAGATTCACATCCCATAGCCTATTCTAGTTGAAAACTTAAACCTTCTGAGTTGAAGTATTCCACCTATGATAAAGAATTGTTAACTGTAGTTCAAACCTTATGGCAATGGAAACACTATCTGAGGGGATCCGAATTCATGATTAAAATTGACCAGCAAAGTATCAAACATCTCCTTAATCAGCCACAAATTTTTTACCACCATATTAAATGGGTTGCTTTCATTCAAAATTTTCATCCACTTATCCAATATCAGTTAGGAATAGAAAATGTTATTGCCAATGTATTGAGTAGGAGACTAAGTATCCATAATATTTTTGTTCTATCCTTTGATTCCCTTACTCCAATGAAGGATACCTATGACCATGACCCCAGTTTTCAAGCTAGTTGGAACAAATTAGTTACTAGATTCAAATTGATTCTCTGTCTTTTTCCGATGGATTTATTTTTTATAAAAAAAGATTGTGTATTAGTATTCAATTTAGATCATTTATGTTGCAAGAAATTCATTGTCCTCCATGTCAAGGTCATAGAGGTATTATTTCCACTTTAAGAACATTGGTTGAAGATTTTTACCGGTCGCAAATGGAATCTGATGTTTCTAACTTTGTTTTTGAGTGTTTCATTTTCCAAAGAGTCAAGCAACACCATGGTAAGCAATATGGTTTGTTAATGCCTTTACTAATTCCTAACCGCATGGGAATATATTTCAATGGATTTTATAATTGGTTTTTCTTATACACAAGCTAATCATGATATGATTTGGACTATAGTAGATTGATTTAGCAAACAAGCATATTTTCTACCATGCAAGAAAACATTAACTGCATCTCAAGCTGCACAATTGTTTTTGAAGACTGTTTTCACTAATCATGGTTTGCCAAAAGTTATTATTTCTTGTCGTGATTCTAGATTTTGTAATAATTTTTTGACTATTTTTTTTTGCTAATTTGGGTACTAAGATTGATTTCTCATCTGCATTTCATCCTGAAACCAATGGGCAAACAGAAGCTACTAATAGTACAATTCTAGATCTTTTGCGTGCATACACAATTTCAAAATCACAAACATGGGACACACACTTGCATCTACTTCAATTTGCATACAATAATATGCCACATACAGCTACTCATGAAGCACCTTTTGAAATCATTTATGGACATACCTACATTGTTGAGATATCGAGCTCCACTCGTGATACGCCAGGGTGACCGTTGTATATTTATGTCACCGACTTGTCAGTTGCAGACGCGGTTGGTACACCGCCCATGAATAATAGCTACATGATAGCTATCCTTATCTACTCTAGTTCGTGGCTCAGTTAGTATGCCACCTTAGTTAGTTGAGTTTGGTTTGAGACCCATATATAGGGTTCTTCTATTTCTTTGTACTTGAGTTCTTTTGGCTTACACAACTAAGAAGAGGAAAACTGTTTTCAGCCTCCACCCTTGTGTGTCTTCCCCCATTGTGCAAGCAAGAAAGCTTCAAGCGAGACTCCTTCCTTCTCTCCCACAATCTTGACATGGTATCAGAGCCTTGTTCGTGGTAAGGAGCTCAAGAAAGCAAGCCAAGCTCGCGGTGGTCTGGTAAGAGGAGCAGTGTTGCTTTCATTTCCTGTTTTGGGAGCAGATCTCTGCAGGTAGCACAGCCGGAAATTGCAGGAGTGCATTGTCTCAGGTTGAGACGCCCTTCGCGGTGAAGCAAGAGGGCAGTATATGCTGCGGGAGTGGGCTTTAGCCCTTGGCGACCTTGTTTTTTTGATTTGAGGCCATTTCGGGGCCTGTTTTGCAGACGGAAGTTTTCTGCACGCACTCAAGAAAAGGCTCAGTTTTATGCTGTGCGACCACTGTTCTACAGGTCGGTGAAAAGTTACTGTAGAAATTGCATCGTATGCTTGTGCGCAGAGACATTGGGAGTTTCAGAATCATCCTTGGTTCCTGTTTATGCAAAATCGTCACTAGGAAGTGACTGTGTGGTCAAATACCACTTTCGCCAGTTTTGCAGATTTGCCCTTGTGAGGGTGAAGCTGTGTTTTTTGCAGTGACAGAATTTCTTACAGTATTCTGTAATGGCGTCTGATTCTCTTTCACAGATTGTCACTGAAAAGCTTGACAAGAACAACTTCCAGGCATGGAAGTTTAGAATGACGAATTTCCTTATGGGAAAAGGATATTGGGAATTTGTTGCAGGAAATGAAGAAGAACCAGTTCTTCCTGATGTTCCCAATCAACAACAAATGCAGACATTTAAAACATGGCATGAGAGAGCCAGGAAAGTTATGTATTGGCTGTCTATCAGTATTTCAGACTCTATGATTGTGCATATTCAGGATGCAAGTACGCCAAAGGAGGCATGGGATACTTTGTCAAAAATGTATAGCACAAATACGCAAGCCAGGAAAATGCAGCTCAAGCAAGAGTTGCATAATGTGCAAAGAGAAAGTATGAGCATCAACGACTACCACATGAAGGTGAAGAAGATTGCAGATGCACTTGCTTCCATTGGGTCGCCAGTGGAAGATGATGATTTAGTTTCCGTGACCTTGAATGGTCTAGGAAAGGATTATGCACAGTTTCGGACATCCATTTCAGTTCGTGAAAGATTTCCTGATTTTGAGGAGTTGATTGCTCTTCTAATTTCTGAGGAACAGAGAAATGGTGGTGCATCTTCTTCAGGAGGAACTTCAAAAGAAGCTGTCTTCTACTCAAATGCTGGAAGAGGTAGAGGCAGAGGTAGAGGAGGCCGATTTGGAGGCCGTGGCAGAAATCAGAATATGCAGCAAACTCAAGAAAACCAGTCCTATGGAGGAGGACGTGGTAACTCTAGAGGCAGGGGGAGCCAAAGAGGTCGTGGTGGATGGCAAAGAGGCCAAAATGCAAACAGTAATGTTGAATGCTACTACTGTGGTAAAATGGGTCATATGGCTAAAGACTGCTATAAAAAGCAGAATGACATCATGAATGGAAAACTGCAACAAGGGAATTATGCATCTTCTAGTAGACAGGGTGATGACAGAAATGAGCATTTGTTCATGGTGCAGCACATGAACAATTCTATGACAAGTGCAGAAGAAAGCAATGATGTATGGTATGTTGACTCAGGTGCATCAAACCACATGACAGGTCATGCAGAATGGATGGAGGATGCAAGGAAAATGGAAAAACCAGGATTTGTGGAGACTGGTGATGATACTGCACATCCTATTGTGCAGATTGGAAAAATTCCCTTGTCTATGCAGGGTGGGAAAAAGAAATACCTGTCCGATGTATTTCATGTCCCAAATATCACCAAGAATCTGGTTTCAGTTGGTCAAATGGTTGAACAGGGCTTGCAGGTCAGATTTAATCCTCATGGATGCTTTGTTGAGGATATGAAAAATAAAGGTCGCTTGATAGCAAAAGGAAAGAAGAAGGGCAGAATGTTTACATTGGATGCAGACATGTCTGAATTGAGTGCAGCAATGTTTGCACATGGGACCGGTGTAGTTGCAGATATTGATATCTGGCATAAACGCATTGGTCATGTTAATGTACAGCGACTTAAATCAATGCAGGCCCAAAATATTGTTGCAGGATTGCCCAAATTCAAGGTTGCAGAAATGCATAAGGTATGTGAAGCCTGTCAGTTTGGAAAACAGGCAAGGAAACCATTTCCTAGACATGTTCAAGAGAGTGAGAAGCCATTGGAATTAATTCACTCTGATGTGTGGACAACTAAAGCTGCATCTCTTGGAGGCTGTCATTATTTTGTCAGTTTTATTGATGACTATAGCAGAAAAGTTTGGGTGTATTTTATGAAAAAGAAAAGTGAAGTTTTTGGGCATTTCAAAACTCTTAAAGCTATGGTTGAAAAAGAAACAGGCTTGCAGATAAAATGCCTAAGGTCAGATGGAGGGGGAGAGTACCTCTCAAATGAGTTTGCAAAGTTCTTGCAGGAGCATGGCATAAAGCAGCAATATTCATGCAGTTATACCCCACAACAAAATGGAATTGCAGAAAGGAAAAACAGGCATATTGGAGAGGTATCTCGTGCCATGCTCAATGAAAAAGACTTGCCAGATTTTTATTGGGCTGAAGCAGTTGCTACAGCAGTCTACATAATGAACAGGACTCCCACTGCAGCAATACATGGATTGACTCCAGAGGAGAGGTATACTGGTAGGAAACCAGATATTTCTCATTTGAAAATTTTTGGTTGCATTGCCTATGTACATGTGCCAGATGAGCTGAGATCCAAGTTGGATCCAAAAGCTGAGAAGTGCATCTTTATTGGTTACTCTCTGCAGCAAAAAGGGTATAGATGCTATAACCCTTCTACTCGTAAGTTTACAGTGAGCAGAGATGTTGTTTTTGATGAGATGAGTAGCTGGTATAAACCAGTAAATGTGATTGATGATGAAGATGCACAAAATGGTAATGCTACACAGAATTCACAGCAGCAATCACAAAATATTAGTGGACCTGGAGCGTCCTCTAGCAGTGGTTCACATTCTTCGCCATGGACAGGCAGATTGAGATCAGGAGAATCTTCTCAAAGCAATGCAGATAGTGGTATGCAGGTATCACGAAAAGGAAAAGAGAAGGTTGATCAGCCCATGTTTGATGTGAATGCAGGTCACTCTTATGTGGATGGTGAATCCAGTGGCTCAGAACAGAGCATTGATGATGAGTTGGGTATTCCTTCTATTGTTACACCTGGAGTAAGGAAGACCAGGGATGTTTTGAGAGCACCTGGGAGTGAACCTACTTTGCGCAGGTCTACAAGAGCTAGGTATCCTGTGGATAGGCTGAAATATGATGGATTTACAGCCATTCACTATGCATATATGGTCAAAGTGATACAGGAACCAGAACCCACATCTTTTGAGCAAGCCATGGGAAAAGAAAAATGGGAGAAAGCCATGGATGAAGAAATGGATGCCTTGGAAGCAAATGCTACATGGGAGTTAGTACCTTTGCCTAAAGGTAAGAATGCAATTGGCTGTAAGTGGGTTTATAAGGTGAAGCACAATGCTGATGGTTCTGTGAACAGATACAAGGCAAGATTAGTAGTCAAGGGGTATGCACAAACATATGGCATTGACTATGAAGAAACATTTAGTCCGGTTGCAAGGATGGCAACCGTAAGAGCAGTCATTGCTATGGCTGCATCAAAGGGATGGTCTTTACATCAGATGGATGTAAAGAATGCCTTCTTGCATGGTGATTTGCAAGAAGAGGTCTATATGGAGCAGCCACCAGGTTATGTGCATGCTGTTCATCCTGAGTTTGTTTGCAGGTTGAAGAAAGCCTTGTATGGCTTGAAGCAAGCACCTAGAGCATGGTCTGACAAGATAGGACAGTATCTTGTCACTATTGGCTTTCAGATTTCCAAGGCAGATTTCTCACTTTATGTGAGAAAAACAGAGAAAGGTATTATGCTGCTTGTCATTTATGTTGATGATTTGATTATGACAGGTGACAATGATGAAGATATCCTTCATGTGAAAATGCTATTGAAGCAGAAGTTTGAGATGAAGGATTTGGGAGAGCTGCGTTATTTCTTGGGCATTGAGGTGATTAGATCACCAAGTGGGATACAGCTCTTGCAGAGGCAGTATGGATTGGACATGCTGTCCAAATATGGGATGACAGGTTGTAAGCCTATTTCAGTTCCTTTGGAGCAAAATGTGAAGCTGAGCACAGATGCAGGTGAGCTTCTAGAAGACCCTACTATGTATAGACGCATAGTAGGAAGTTTGATTTATATGACTATTACCAGGCCAGATTTGAGCTATGCTGTTGGATTGGTAAGTCAGTTTATGCAGGCTCCAAGGAAACCACATTTGGATGCGGCTAGACGCATACTTAGGTATGTGAAGTCCACATTGCAGTATGGACTATTTTATGAGACTGGGGTTCAGATACAGTTGCATGGATACACTGATGCTGATTGGGCTGGTAGTATTTCTGATAGACGATCTACCAGTGGATATGTATTCTCTTTTGGGAGTGCTGCAGTCACTTGGAGCAGCAAGAAACAGCCTACAGTTGCCTTGTCGAGCACAGAGGCTGAGTACAGGGGTGCAGCAATGGCTGCATGTGAGGTAGCTTGGTTGCATAAGCTACTTTATGATATGCATCAGTCTACAGATGGGCCAGTTGTCATTTATTGTGACAACATGAGTAGTATACACTTGGCAAATAACCCAGTCTATCATGCTAGAACAAAGCACATTGAGGTGCATTATCACTATGTGCGAGAGAGGGTTTTACTAGGTCTTATTGATCTAGTTTATGTCAGCACAGAGGATCAGGTAGCTGACATATTCACGAAGGCATTGGGCGCAGAGAAGCTGCGCAAGTTCAGAGACCTGCTTGGTGTGCAGGAATTGGGATTGAGCTCGAGGGGGAGTGTTGAGATATCGAGCTCCACTCGTGATACGCCAGGGTGACCGTTGTATATTTATGTCACCGACTTGTCAGTTGCAGACGCGGTTGGTACACCGCCCATGAATAATAGCTACATGATAGCTATCCTTATCTACTCTAGTTCGTGGCTCAGTTAGTATGCCACCTTAGTTAGTTGAGTTTGGTTTGAGACCCATATATAGGGTTCTTCTATTTCTTTGTACTTGAGTTCTTTTGGCTTACACAACTAAAAAGAGGAAAACTGTTTTCAGCCTCCACCCTTGTGTGTCTTCCCCCATTGTGCAAGCAAGAAAGCTTCAAGCGAGACTCCTTCCTTCTCTCCCACAATCTTGACATACATCTGTCACATCATTGTCGAATAAAGTTAAAGCCACTGATGATATTGCCAATATGCATGCTACTATTTTTTCTCAAGTTAAAGATATGATTGTGAAAGCCCAGCAATCATACACTAAATAAGCTAATAAGAAAAGAAAGTCCATGAGTCTCAATGTTGGTGATTATGTTTGGTTTCTCATTGAAAAGAGAATATTGAAAAGTGTTGAGAAACACCATGTTGTTAAATTAGCACCAATGTTTTATGGACCTTTCAAAATAATTCACAAGATAAATGCCAATGCATTTAAATTAGAACTACCCAAACATTGGAAGATCCATAATACTTTTCATATCAGTTCGTTATACGACCTTTTAAAGGCCAATTACCTATTCACCCTATCTATGAAAACCCTCCTTTATTATAAGAAGAGACTAAAATCCTTAAACGTGAAACTATTCTAGACACTGAATTTATGCTCACTAGATCTGGCCATAGATATTCTACGTATTTGGTTAAGTTGAAAAAGCATCCTGTTGAAGAGGCCCAATGGATGTATGCCCACGACTTAAGTGCTTACCCCTCACTGCTGGCTCCACATTAAGCTAATAGCAATTGAGGACAATTGCTATCCCACCTTGGGGGTATGCTGCGAGGAGGCATATTTCACGGTGGATTCCATGACACTTGTCGGTGGATTCCATAAAACTATTTATTTGTTGTGGCTCCTACACAAGGTGGATTCCTTATGCGAGAAGTTGATGGGGATGCCTGTCCTTTTCAGGCATCATATTAATTTAATGTGCATGTGGGTGATTCCACAACAAGTGATTCTGTAAAATACATATTAAATTAATGAAAATTTACAAGTTTAGAGTACACACTCAAATTAAATTAAGGTTAGGACAGAGTTCCAATCTATTTAATTATTTTGTAGCTAAAGACTGCTAGTTATTCACTTTTTTTGGGTTTAATTTAACTATTTTCTAACAATTTTGAATGCTTCAGTTGATGTGTAGAGCAGGCAACGATGGCGTTGGGTAGCACCGAGGGATGACGTGAATCCAAATGCCTAGAATAATTACCATTTTTTATGGGTGCATGCCTTATCACTAAAGGCATGGCACCAATATTTATTTAAGCATGCTTTTTTATTAAAGTACTTGACCAAAATTTTATTATTTTGTATGTGCATAGGCGCTTGGTTAAATATTTTATTCTTTGATATTTGTATTTGGGCACAGCCTGACTTTTGGACACCCAAACACTTTACTTTATAGTTGGGCAAATGCAAACGCAAACGCAAATGAAAAAGCATGATATTTGTAAAGTGGGCTATTTTCTAGCTTGAAGATAAATAAATCTATAAATACATGCCTTCGGAAGCGCTCATACAGGGCATGGGGGGAGATTGTACCCAATTGGTCTCTTTTTTTCTCTTAACATGCAAATTTCCTTTTGCTTGTACTAAAAATCATGAAGGTTTGTAGAGTTCTTTGTTCTTAGGGACCTTCCGACATTCACTACACACGTGTCCAGCATTCAATCTACACACTTGATACATCTAATAGTGGCTCTATGACCTCTAATGTTCCTGTATTGGAGGCCACTCAGGAGTATCCTATAGATAGTAGTTTAGTTTATCTGTTTGATTTTTATAGTGTTGATGATTTTGGATTAGGGTTACTATTTGTAGTAGAAGATCTTAGGAAGTTTGAGGATCTTAGTTTAGATTTTTTGTTTTCTTAGTGTCTTTTGTATTTTTACTTTATGTTACATGAAGAAAAAAAGAAGATTTTTTTTTTTCTAAATCTAGTTTTTAAAATATTTTTTTGGTTTTAGGTTTTAGCATACTTTAGTTTGGTTAGTCTCCATGTAGTTAGGTAGTTAGTTGCACGCACAGTTGGAGATATTTCTTCAATGCTATAAGTTCCTAATACAACAGTTTAGCCAAGTGACTAGTCTTCTAAAGGGTTTTTGTTTACTCTTGATTGAACTAATCTATTGATGCTTTAGTGGCTAGTGGTTGAGTTTTGTGCAGCTTGAATACTTGTTACAATTTGAGAACCACTACATGCTTGTTTTAGCTATACTTGGGAGTTCCACTGTTCATTTTTTCTATCTAGGTTGTTTCATTATTTCATCTACATTCACCTTTTCTCTTTTGAAATGATTTGTGTGTACCGATATATTTATTGGCTGGAATGATCTATTGTTTTGAAATAGTTAATTTATGCCGAGAAACTTAAACTCTTTAACTACATAAATTATTAAGTATCTAAGTGGGTTACATCAATAAAGGATAGGGTATTAGTATTAAGATTGATTTAAGGGGGAGTGGTGTATGTGTGTGACTTAGTGAATTTCACAGTATGTGGTGAGTCATTAGAAATATAACAGAGTTTTCCCCCTTTCTTTATCGCTCTATTCAGCGATGTTGCGTAGCTAAACAATAAGATTCTCTCCACGAAATTTTAACCAGGAGTAGCCTGGAAGAGAGATGCAAAGTTGATGGGTTTCTTGGCTTATCATTAGTTCAGGTAGCGTGACTAATATTATGCGCTAGATTAGATTCCTCAAGTAAATTTTCTTAGATGAAATGTTTGACCATTCAATTTAATTATGAATTCCTAGTTTTCTAGTTGATCCTTTTTAAAACACACACACTTAACCTCTAATTTAACTTTTGAAAGTTCGACATAGTCTATATATTTATTCTTTCAAAAGAAAGAAAGAAAGGAAAACAAAACAAAACGCCCTAGGATTGAAGGGTTCCAAAAAGAAAAAAACAAACCAAAAGAAGATAACCATTGCCCATGAGGTCCTAGTAGGGTGTAGGGATTTCCTTGACAGGTGTCGTATGTCCAATGCCTTGCATTGCTTTGGGGTGGGACCTTTTGGAAAAGAGAATACATATATATACTCTTTTGACTTTGAAAAGAAAACTACTTTTTAAAAAAACTCAAGGTAGTTGGAAGTTAGGAACCATTGGTTGGTTATTCTAGTAGAACATGGAGGGTTAGTAGCTAAACCCTAGGAATCCTATTTGGTGTTGTAGTATTAGTTTGCGTGGTTTAGGTTCTTTGTTAGGCCTGGACCTTATCAATGAGGCTATTTTAGAAGCAATATTTCTAGTAGGAAAGTAGTGTGGCATTTTCTTGCGTAGAAGGATTATTGTTATTTAGTGACTCTAAAATGCTTCCTTATTGGTCTGCTATATGCTATGGATGAAGCTAAGTTGTGCACTTTAATGGGATAAGTGAGTCATGGGATGGCTAAATTATCCATATTTGCAACTCTTTGAATAGCCTACTTTATTCTATTCTCTATGTCTACCAATCTTTTATGTCTGCTTTGTAGAGCTTGTAGTAGTATTCAAGGTAGTAGATGTTCGTGATATTCATTGTAGCAGTATTCATGGTAGTAGATGTTCGTGATATTCATTGTAGCTGGGTTCATGAGGATGCTCTTGGCTTGGAGGGGAAGAGTAATATTTTTTTTCAAAATTCTCAATTTTGAGCTTCAAAAGCCTTCTTGGATGATGTTGATGTTGAAGCAGTTCTCAAAGATTGAAGTTGTTTTCCCTCTGATAGTTCGCGGCCTCAAGCTAGTGAGGGAGAAATGATAACATCTTATTTTGAGCCATTTTTACACTGTTTTTTGGCAAAGTAAACTGAATGATTGATGGTTGAACGTATTAAGTTTTTTATCTCTAAGTGTTAAATGAATGGAAAGAATCTGAGTTCTTGCATTAGTTTGCTTTTAAATGGTAGAGAAATGGTTGAAAATAGGCAAAAATTGTATTTTTAGGTCATAATTAAGGGAAATTAAGAGTTTTTGATAATATTAAAAATAAATGAATTTTTACAAAAATTAGAATACATGGAAATTAATCTAGAAATTAAGTTTTATAACTTAGAGATGAATCTAGTAAAAATTTTATGCATTTGAGTTCTTGCATTGGTTGCACTGAAATGGTAGAGAAATGGTAAAAAATAAGCAAAATTTGTATTTTAAGGGCATAATTAAGAGAAATTAAGAGTTTTGGATAATATTAAAAATAATTGAATTAAAAAAAGTTAGAATACATGGAAATGAATTCAGAAATAAAGTTTTATAACTTGGAGATGAATCTAATAAAAAATTATGCATTTTAGTACCAAAAATACTAATTTTCTACTATAATTAGTAAAAAATTAAGGATATTAAAGGGAGACTAAGGTCAAGATATAAAAATATATTTGAATTAGATTGAGATGGATTCAATTATCAAATTTTAGTTCAAATGGACCTCTGAAGTTCAAGTTATTAAATTTTCAATGGTGAAAATAGTAGTTTTTAGGTGTTTTTAAAGGAATAATTAGTGAATATTAAGACTAAATGAAATAATTTATGGAAATAAGATAGTATTAAAACTAAACTCATCATGATAATTTTTTGGTTAATAGGGTTTGATGTGTTATGATCAGATGTAAGTGTTATAAATATTTTTATTTTTTTGAGTAGTAATAAAGAAAAATTAATAACATTTGATAATGAAGGAATTAAAAGAGATATTGAAAAGAGACCATGGTTCATTTTCTATTAAAAATAAGATCTTAAAGTTTAATGGGTAATGGATTTCATGTACATACACTTCCTTTGTAAAACATCATTTAGAGCTAAAATAGTAATTAGTAAATATTAGTGATTATATTAAATTGTGAATATAAATTGAGAATGAGTTAAGAGTTTCTAAGTGAGTTCTTTATCTAATTAAACTTTTGAGAATATTGGAGTTTGTATACTATGGGTTGTAGTTCAAATTGGGGAGGTTAAATAGTAATGTTTAAGGAATTGCAAGTAAAGAAGGTTATTAAATAGTCGACCATTGGACTACTAAGAGAAATGATAAGGTGACTTTTATGCTAGTAATTTGAGGATAAATAAGACATAAATATCCACCCCAAAACCTTAATTTAATAGAATGGCTTTACATATATTCATTTTTCCCACTTATCTAGGGGCTTTCTAGGGAGCAATCAAAAACTATCTTGCTAACATACTTGCAAATCTTTTGGGAAATATTTTATCTTAGGAATAACATTTGGAATATTTTGAGAGTTGCCCTTAAAAACTACCATTTTTTCATATTATTACTCAAAATCATACTTTTTGGAGTCAATCTTTAGGAAAAATGATATGAAAATGACTAAAAAATTTTAGTAGTATCATATTTATCATCTTGAAAAGTACCTTGACTTTGAAAGAAAAGTTAAAAGGGAACCATAATATAAGCACACACAATTTATCCATCATGTAAAACTTAGTATTCACTAGTATGAGAATCCATATACACATGTTGGTAAAATTTTATAACATTTACTAAATTCATAGTAATTGAAAGAATGATAGATATTTGAACAAGAAGAGGTAAAAGAAACATGGATGAATTTCATTGTTTTAAGCCATTCGCTCTTCTTCACCTTTCTCTTGTGTTGCACCATTGTGCATATGCACGTAGCTTTTGCCTTGGTATGGTTATACATCGATCTCTAGTAGGCATAATAGACACTCTAGATTGGCCATAGAGGAAGACAACTTAGCTATGCCTCACTTGATTGGGTGGAGTTTGTGACTTTGATGGATGGTATGGAAGCTTGGAGTCTGTGTCTCCTCATTGTAATAGGATTGGTTCCTAGTGATACCGCGGAGATATAGATGCTATGATTCCATGGGAGTTAGTACTCCTCACCCTCATTCAGATTTAGAGGAGGGTTGCTCATATTGATTGAGTGTCCATTACCCGTATAGGCTACATCTATAGACATTGCCACTCATGTGGCACCTGGATTTTCTCAAGCATTTACAGTGTTGACATATATAGTGCATATGATGCTAGATTGTATTCGTGAACTTATACATGATAAGATAGAGTCATGTATATGGTAAATAAGCAAGACACACAACACTATGCTACTCCACACCATCAACAGTAACGTGTGTATGTGATACCCATATACAAGACCAACTTAGTAATTTTTGGTAGAGAATGAGAACACACTAAGAAATAATAGAAGAGAGCAAAGCCCAAGAAGCTCCCTTCCACCATATGCTGTCTATAGTGTATGAGTGCATGATACCAGTCCTACATTCTTAACAGGATACCAAAGTAGCCCAGTAGGGGTTGAGTGGCTTTGCAACCTTTTTCACTTGTTGTAGAAAATCTATGCTCAAAGTGATTGAGCAACTATGCTAAAAAGAACTTGAACATTGGAGAGAAAATAGTAGCCATAGCCAATAAGAATCCTTGAAAGGCAAGAAGAGGTGCTTTCTTTCATTAAAAAATAACAAAATAGGATAGACAATCTACTTGGATTGAAGAAGAAAAGAAACTACAAAATATGCCATACACTCATATTTCCACCATTGGAGCTTAAGAGAGATAATGCAAGCTTCTAAACACATTTCTTGGATTATTTAATCAAATTTAAGGATTCCAAATCATTACAATGGAGTCGTGATGAAGGTTGGTGAGAGCGGAGTTTTGAGCCCAGGATGTGCCTAAAATTTGCCAAAAAATCCATAATTTAGGGGAAAAATATTCAACATCGAAGGCGGCGGCTCCAGCTAGGACGATTTTAAGCACCAAGTGAAATACGACTCTTAAAAGGTGCCCGAGTGACGTTTATTGATTTTTGATAAATTTTTAGACTACTGTGTGGGTTGTCATGAGTTTCCAGTCAGTGCGGGATGTCAAACCGGACGCTGTTGTATTGCTGCGCATTTGAGGTGTGAAAACCACCCAAAAATTGTGTGTGTGATTTGATACTTTGTACATACTTAGTTGTTGTGTTTACATTTATTTTCTGCGTATGAGTATAGTGGGGAGGAGTTGGAGGCATAGTGGTGAACATGATGAGATGCTTTCAGCCTATGTTGAGCAAGGTCAAGTGGAAAGCACAACTGATGTTGGTGAACATGTTACACGTATTCGTTCAAGACTTTGTCTTCTCCTTCTCCAGCTACATCAAAAATACCTAATGATACCAAACCTCCACATCCAGGAGTTGGAAAGAAGGAGGCCAAGCATTGAAACGTGCTATGAGAAGCATGGGGCATGGAGTTGTCACTGCTACAGTGTGTGCTTGTTTTGGGTTACAATGTGTTGTTTACATGGGCGCCAAAGATATGGAACGACAGGATCTTAATGTATTCAGAATGAGACTCCTTGGAGCTGAGGTACGTGCTGTCCAGTCTGGTACAGGTACGTTGAAAGATGCGACATCAGAAGCAATAAGAGACTGGGTTACAAATGTAGAGACCACACACTATATTTTAGGGTCCGTAGCTGGACCTCACCCTTATCCAATGTTGGTGAGAGATTTTCATGCCATTATTGGCAAAGAGACTCGACGACAGTGTCGCTAATTAGCGGATTCAAAAGCTAAGGAGGGAGGGAAAAGCAAGCGTGTGGGACGAAAAGGAAGGAAGGCGATGCTAATTGGGGAGAAGGGAAGGAAACACAGAGGAACAGGAATTCGGGGATCTACGAAAGGGGGAAAAAACGTGGAGTTTTGGAGCGTTTGAACAGGGGAGGGACAGGCCTGTCGTCGGAACCTGTCGAACAAGAAGATGAAGGCGAAGAAGGCAGACGACGCTGGGAAAAAGACGATTGGGAAGTAGAGGATCAATTTATGGGAGCCGAATTACGTTGAAGTACAAGCTGCTTGACAACGCATCATAAAAGCATGAGTAGCTCCACTTTGCCATCGAACTCACGGTCCTGTGAGAGCCGGCTCGCTAATCGTCAAACACATTTGCGACTTGTGCGAGTGGTTCCTGACTGCCAGAGAAAGAGATTGAATCTCTGAGAAGGCCATCCGATGCTTCATAGGTTCTATAATAACTTTTTTTCGCAGCAAAAGCACACGAAATTGCGAGCGATTGCTTACGGCATTATAGGGGAAAAGGTTCCATCTTCGTAAAGTCATGGAGGAAGATCGCTTCAAATTGTCTGGATGTCAATTGTTTACTGCCTGATCTCTCATTGAATGTGCAAGGATTGTATGATATATGCCCTGTTTGTGGAGTCCGGATCACTACAAGCAAGTGTCGCGTTTCCCCTTGTGCTTCTTCTGGACAATCACATCATCAGCCAGAAGTGACGAGTGACTATAGCGGCAGGAATAGTGTTTTTTTTTCCCAGAGGACCACCAGAGGTAGATGAACTGACAGAGAGGGCTGGCTATGTCAGAACATATGGCTACGTATGGATTCCCCCCCCCCCCCCCTTCTTTGAAATCTGACATGTGATGTGGGCTGCAACCATCAGAGGCAATGTACATGAAACTAACGGTTAAGCAACCTGGGCTGGAAACGTCTGCAACTCAAAGTGAACTTGATCTATCTTATCGAAAACGCTATCAAGATATAGTGATTCCGGAGGCTTATAAGAGACTGCTGCTTGACACGATTTGTAGAGATCAGTAGCACTTTGTGCGAGGGAAGAAACTTATTAAGCTTGAAACTTTAATCAGTTTTCTCTGCAAAAGGGGAGAATCAGGAACTGCAGTGACCTTTTTCTTGCCATCCTCGTACAGGATTTAAGCAACATTACAAGGTACATCGATGACTGTGTGATCTCTCGCTTCATAACCTTTCCACAATGTACCCAATCTGGATTATCACAGAGTGAAGTAACTTTTGACCAAAAGTCTGCTTCCAGAAGCAAATCTTGAAATGCAAAAGCATTGTAGCAAATGGATGAGCTCAAGAACGACCAACAAACTATAGTGGAGGAACAGAGATGGGAAATATGGTTGGATCAGTTTCATATACATGCACCATGGAAAAACCTTCAAAAAGTCTTGCAAGCCTTATGAGAAGAAGTGGTTTGTTGTTTTGCTGAAGCTTATTGTACACACAACATAGATCCATTGAGGCTAACATAGGCTTATTGAGGCTAAATTGAAGTCATTCTTTTTAGAGGGGATTCTTCACCAATAATATATTCTAACTCCAAGTACAAGAGGATTAATACATGCTTACAAAAGCAAACAAATTTGTATTCATTCACTTGATTGATTTTCCATCTTGAAATTAATCAAGATCCTCTGTGGTTGAGACATTGCTTTCACAAACCCTTCGACATCTTTGGTGAAGCCGACGTGAAAGCATCGCAGAAATTTCAGGATGGGAGATACTTCGGCCTCTTCTACAATTCCAGCTGCCTCTACTTCAGCTCCGTCAATGAGTGCTGCGTCAAGTACTTCAACAGAGGATCTAAAGCAGATTTTGCAGAATATGTTCATGTATATGCAGCTCCAAAATCAGCAAACACAATTGTATATGCAGCAGCAACAACAATTGCATCAACAGCAGTTGTCTCAACAAAGGCAACTCTATTCGGAGCAGGAGAATGCAAACAGCGCGACTAAGGCTATTGAAGCAGTTGAGATTGAGAAGAAGCTATTTGATGGGCGTAATGTTTCAGCATATTTAAAGACATATGAGATCAAGATGGGGTTTTTTGGAGTTCCAGCTGGACTTATGAGTAAGTACTTCCTTCGTCTTGTCACACCCGCTTTGAGGGCAAAAGTGACTGATCTTTTTATTCAAAATACACATTGGCAAGATTTTAAGAAGGCCCTGAAAGAAGAATATTTCCTTGAGGACTTTGGTATGGCTACTCGGCGGTCATTCCGAGAGTGGGTCTACATGCCAAACAAAGGTCTAGTTGCTTCGGAGTTGATTCGAGAATTTGAGGAGAGGTATAGTCAGCTTGATGCCATTGAACAAAGAGCATTGGATGTTGAAAAAGTTGAGCTTTTCTTGTAAGCTGCAGATCCTGCTCTTCAAGAAGAATTGGGTGAGCTTCTTGAGGATCGCACGAAGCCTATGGGTCTTAAAACGGATTGGTAGGATGCTCAAGATGCAGTCTCAACTTTGACCAAGAGGAGGATATGGAAGACTCGCCTACAGAATGGTTCCATGACACCTACACCATCATCAACTCCTATGCTTGCTTCTATCCCTGTTATTTCTTCTTCTCCTTAGCCAGTTTCTTGGCCTATGCTAGTGCCTACTGCTTCCACTCCACCTATTCCTCCTGTTCCACGACCGATGCCTACACCTTCTGCTCCAAAACCATCCGCTCCATCGGTGCCTACTTCTCTTGATGACATAATCAAAGGCATAACAGATTTGACAGTGGAGTCAGTCAAAGCGGAGTTGGTGGGAAAGTTGAAGGAGCAGTTTGCTTCAACTGCGCCTACTACTTCTTCTAGTGCTCCTACTGCACCTAGGAGTACTCCTAGTGCACCTAGGAGAGATCGGAGATGTATTTGGTGCGATAGTACAGACCATCAGCATTGCAGGGATTGTGGATCTTTTCAGGATGCAAGGAGGCAAAATTTGGTATATTGGGGACAAGATGGTGAGATTTGGTTGACTAAGATAGGACCTCCACTTGCTACCAACTTTGGTAAAGGTGGAATGAAGAAGTTAGTGGATGACATGGTTGCGCGTACTTCTTATGTGACAGCTAGAGGTTATGCTTCTGCATATGGAGTCCAGATTGAGAAGGGATCAGAGACTCAGTCAGCACTATAGACTTATGCTATGGAGACTGCAAACAAGGGGAAAATTCAGCAAACTATTTTGACTAGTGCAGGCTCTAGCATCAGATCAGAGACAGGTTAGGACTCGCATGTTGACAGGTATTCTATTTATGCTTATTTAGCTAAGTCTCGTGGTGCAGATGTACTTGTTGAGGAGAAGCGTAAGAGGGATGAAGAAAATCCAAGTGCAGCTAAGAAGACTAGAGGGGGTGAGTTTGTTACTCCACCTACTACAGGACCGTCTTCAAGACCAGGGCCAGATCGACAGATGGAGGATGCTCAAAAGAGAGAAAAGAGGCAAGAGCCTAGAGAGAGAAAGCAGCCAGGGTTCAGATTGATGTCCGATATTGAGACATCTACAGACATGAAGAAAATCTTTAATGATAAGATACTTGGCAGTGAGGTGACTTTCACTATTTCTGAGATTTTGGGCATCTCAAAAAGAGAGTTTTAGGATCAGTTTCAAGAGGTTTTGAAGAGGAAAAGACATGCATTGTCTACCATTGATACACAGGGAGTTTTGATTGGGGAGTTGGATGAGGATGAGGATGAGGTTATGGTTGAAAATGCTTCTGTTTTTCCGCAGGTAGAAAAGAGGGTTTAGCCTATGCATTATGCTAAAATTGATGAGCCTGTCTTGATACCGCGTAGTCACTTTTCGCAGAGCCATTGGGCTAGGGCAACTACAGAGACGATGGTAAAGATTGGAGAGAAACAGGTGCCTTATGTTGCATTGGTGGATCATGGTTCAGAGATTAATCTCAATGTTCGTGGAGTTTATGAGAGTAATAGATGGCCTATGGCTGTAGAGCATGGGTGGCGTATGAGAGCCGCCAATAATACTGCAGGTGATTTGTATGCTGCGTGTCCTAGTGTTAGGGTTTCTATTGGTGATGTAGAGGAGGATTTTCATTTCTTTGTGCAGGATTCATGCTCTTATCCTATAATTCTTGGACAGCCATTCATCACAGAGATGCGCATGGAAACAAAGGTCATGGATGATGGATCTGCTTATGCACGGATTCACAGTAAAGATGGTATGAGAGCAGTTCAGTTTATGACTGTATGTGTGAACCATGTTAGAAACAGGGATACTCTCAGAGATGCACCTTTGCCCACTGTGAGGGATTCGGGTTTTCATTAGATACCGCCGTTTCGCGAGACGACAGTGGTACAGAGTAGAGGAGATTGGAGTTCTCGCCTCCTAGAAGCGGTGTTTTCTCCTCCGGTTTTGTTGGGATTTTAGCAAACAGCTCGATGAGTTATCAGAAGACTTCTAGGTTGCCTAGAGCTACCACGCAGTATATATGCAAGAAGGAGAAAATTTTGAAAAATGCAGGAATTTTGGAGGATGATGAGCACATAGATGGGATGTATGACAGTGTGATTTGTGCATATACGATGACAGAGATGGGAGATATGCTGAAAACTGATATGCAGAATTGTCACGGTAATGTATTAGTGCAGTCCCTAGACATGTTTCATGAAATTGCAGATTTTATGTCACAGATTGAGTCAGAGGCTGAGGTAACTCAGCAAAGAGTGTTGAGTGCTGAAGAAATTCAGCAAACAGAGTTTCCAGCTGGTTATGATCAGCTTTCAGAGAGACAGAGGGTTGAAAACTTTCAGCCAACAGAGTTTACTGCTGAAATATTTCAGCATTCAGAGTTTGGGGCTGTTTCTATGCAGTCCATAGAGCAGAGGGCTGAGAATATTCAGCCATTGGTGTGCAGAATTGCTGATTTACAGCAAGATTTGTGTAATGCAGAAGAGCATAATGAAGCCAGGGTTGACACGAAATACAAAACTGTGGATAAGAAGGTGAAGCCGGTTGTTGTACTGCTTCCACCAGACAGTGATCAGCAAAAAGAGAGGGCTGCTAAACAGCAAATTTTGAGGAATTCGGAGCATATTGGTCATAAATTTTCAGTAGAGACTCTTGCTGAATTGAAAATTGGAAATGGTGATTTCTTGCTACCCATAGAGAAGCAATGCTTTTAGGAGATGCTTGAGCGTCATGGAAGGGGATTTGCTTTTTTCCCGCATGAGATTGGATGTGTGAATCCTGATATTGTTGCTCCTATGGTCATTTTTACTATTCCTCATATCCCATGGAATCTCCGACCTATTCTAGTGCCTAAAGCACACTTGCCAAAGCTGATTGATTTATTGAATGAGAAAATCAGGATGGGAATCCTTGAGCCTTCATCTGCACCATACTCAAACAGGTGGTTTACAGTTCCAAAGAAGAATGGTACTCTCCGATTTATTCAGGACATGCAGCCAGTGAACAGAGTTACTATCAGGAATGCTGGTATAGGTCCAGTTGTGGATGAGTTTGCAGAGGCATTTGCTGGACATGCCATCTATTCTTTAGGTGATTTGTATTCAGGATATGATCAGTTTCAGCTGGCTTTGGAAAGCAGGGACATAACCACCATGAGAACTCCTATTGGGCTTGTCAGGATGTGTACCTTGCCTCAAGGTGCCACTAATTCTGTTGCGCATATGATGAATGCCATGCATAAGGTCCTTTGTGATTATATACCTCAGCTTACCATGCCTTTCTTGGATGATGTGCCCATTAAGGGGTGTGCAGAAGAAGAGAAGAATGAGAGTCTAAATGAGTAGGGATGTAGATACTTTGTGGCTGATCATATTTCAGCATGTGAGAAGATTTTGGCCAGGTTAGAAGAAGTGAACTTGACACTTTCAGGGCAAAAATCTATTTTTGGAGTGAATGAGGTTGTCATTGTTGGGCATATGTGTGGATATTATGGCAGGAAACCCTCACCTGATAAGGTGAATGCTATAGGCAAGATTGTGGAGTATTGTTCTACTACTTCAAAGGTACGGAGATTCATTGGAGCTTGTGTGTTTTATATGATTTGGATATCTCATTTTGCACACATAGCAGATTGTTGTATCAGTTGCTTCGAAAGGGGCAGAAATTCTATTGGGATGAGAGTCACACTAGAGCCATGCGGAAATTGAAGAAGTTATTGCAGAATGCTCCTACTCTTAGGAAAGCGGATTATAATTGTGGAAAGCCTATTGTATTGACAGTTGACACTAGTCCAACTGGCATAGGTTGGGCTGTGGGTCAAGATGATGCAGATGGAAATAGGTATGCTATTCGGTTTGGGGCGAAAGTCCTAAATGAGAGACAGAGGAGATATCCGCAAATCAAGAGGGAGTTATTGGGGATTGTCACGGCTCTCAAATGTGATAAAGAGTACTTTATTGGAGCTTCAGTTGTGGTAGAGACAAATTGCTTGCCATTGATTGGTATGATCACGAGTTGCTCTACTCCGGATATAGCTATGCTGAGATGGATTGCATACATCAAGTCATTAAATCCGGAATTTAAACACATAGCAGGGAAGGATAATCCAGTGGCAGATATGTTGTCTAGAGCCAGATATGATGATGAGGAGACTCTACTTGTAGAAGAGGATGATGCAGAAATTTCAGCCACTATGGTTGATCATGTTTGTCATGTCTATAATATTGTGGCTTTTATAGAAGAACTCTATGTTGGAGATTGGTTGCAGATTGGCAGGTACCTTAGTACACTAAGCAAAAGAGATGAATGGACAGATGAAGAGTTTAAGAAGATCAGGAGGAAAGCCTATGGTTATTTTCTCAAGGACGGATTTCTTTGGAAGCATCCGAAGAAAAGAGGCGGATTACCTTTGCGGGTTGTTTGCGATAGAGAGACACAGTTACAGGTGATGAGGGAGTTTCATGAGAGTCCTTGGGCTGGTCATAGAGGAGTGTGGGATACTTATGAGAAAATCAAGGAGAAATATTGGTGGAAAGGCATGTACAGAGATGTTTCTCACTTTGTTGAGACTTGCAGAGACTGCCAGATGTATTCAGTAGTGCGTCATCGAGATGAGCTTCATCCGACCTATCCGCTATGCATTCATTATAAGTGGGTAGTTGATTTAGTTACCATGCCTATGGGTCTATGGCAGATGAGGTACATTGTTTTGGCTAGAGAGGATCTTACCAATCATGTTGAGGGCAGATCTTTGAGAACGAAGACCACTAGTGCAGTGTGTAAGTTCTTATTGGAGGAAATTTTCTACAGGTATGGTTGTGTAGGTAAGATCACTGCGGATCGTGGTGAATTGGATGCAGATGAAGCTAGGGAGTTTTTCTCTCAGCTAGGAATCAAGTTGGCTCTAACCACAGCATATAATCTAGAGGGAAATGGGAAGAGTGAAAGAGGGCATCCATCGATAGTGAAAGCATTAGCCAAAGCATGCAGAGGACGGATTGGAGAATGGCCAAGACTTCTACCATTTGCTTTGTGGGCTGATCGTACGACTCATAGTGTTACCACAGGATATATGCCTGCAGAGTTGATGTATGGTCAAAAACCTGTTATGCCGATTGAGACTTGTGCTTTGACTTGGTCAGTTTTACCTTGGCAGGAGGATTTGATGAGAGAGGAGCTCTTAGCTCTTCGGATTCGACAGTTGGAGAGGAGACCTGAGGATATTCAACTAGCTATTGACAGGCTGAAGGTTGCTAGACTAAGGAATAAGGACACGTTTGACAGCACGCATCGCTTGCGGCCTAGAGCAATAGAAAAGGGAGATTGGGTATTGGTCTTTGATAGCAGCCTTGAAAATCAGCATACTGCACTTCGGAAGATGGTGAGAAGATGGTTTGGGCCGTACATAGTCAGACATGTCTTTGATAATGCAACATATGAGCTGACAGAATTGGATGGGACAGTGCTTAGAGTGCCTATTGCTGGAAAAAGAATCAAGATTTTCAAGAAAAGAGATGATGAGGATTATGCATTGGAAGAATTTTCAAGAGAAGAGCAACGAGAAGAAACTCCAATAGAAGAGACAAATGATATGACAGATAATCTTGTTGATATACCGGAAATGCATAATGAAGAGATTGATCTGTTTGTGGATCTTGATGATAACGATCATGGGTAGTTGGCCCATCCGGAGGATATGCAGGATTAGAGGGGGTGGATGTCGTATTGCTGCGCATTTGAGGTGTGAAAACCACCCAAAAATTGTGTGTGTGATTTGATACTTTGTACATACTTAGTTGTTGTGTTTACATTTATTTTCTGCGTATGAGTCTAGTGAGGAGGAGTTGGAGGCATAGTGGTGAACATGATGAGATGCTTTCAGCCTATGTTGAGCAAGGTCAAGTGGAAAGCACAACTGATGCTGGTGAACATGTTACACGTATTCATTCAGGACTTTGTCTTCTCCTTCTCCAGCTACATCAAAAATACCTAATGATACCAAACCTCCACATCCAGGAGTTGGAAAGAAGGAGGCCAAGCATTGAAACGTGGTATGAGAAGCATGGGGCATGGAGTTGTCACTGCTACAGTGTGTGCTTGTTTTGGGTTACAATGTGTTGTTTACATGGGCGCCAAAGATATGGAACGACAGGCTCTTAATGTATTCAGAATGAGACTCCTTGGAGCTGAGGTACGTGCTGTCCAGTCTGGTACAGGTACGTTGAAAGATGCGACATCAGAAGCAATAAGAGACTGGGTTACAAATGTAGAGACCACACACTATATTTTAGGGTCCGTAGCTGGACCTCACCCTTATCCAATGTTGGTGAGAGATTTTCATGCCATTATTGGCAAAGAGACTCGACGACAGTGTCGCTAATTAGCGGATTCAAAAGCTAAGGAGGGAGGGAAAAGCAAGCGTGTGGGATGAAAAGGAAGGAAGGCGATGCTAATTGGGGAGAAGGGAAGGAAACACAGAGGAACATGCATTCGGGGATCTATGAAAGGGGGAAAAAACATGGAGTTTTGGAGCGTTTGAACAGGGGAGGGACATGCCTGTCGTCGGAACCTGTCGAACAAGAAGATGAAGGCGAAGAAGGCGGACGATGCTGGGAAAAAGACGATTGGGAAGCAGAGGATCAATTTATGGGAGCCGAATTACGTTGAAGTACAAGCTGCTTGACAACACATCGTAAAAGCATGAGTAGCTCCACTTTGCCATCGAACTCACGGTCCTGTGAGAGCCGGCTCATTGATCGTCAAACACATTTGCGACTTGTGCTAGTGGTTCCTGACTGCCAGAGAAAGAGATTGAATCTCTGAGAAGGCCATCCGATGCTTCATAGGTTCTATAATAATTTTTTTTCACAGCAAAAGCACACGAAATTGCGAGCGATTGCTTACGGCATTATAGGGGAAAAGGCTCCATCTTCGTAAAGTCATGGAGGAAGATCGCTTCAAATTGTCTGGATGTCAATTGTTTACTGCCTGATCTCTCATTGAACGTGTAAGGATTGTACGGTATACGCCCTGTTTGTGGAGTCTGGATCACTACAAGCAAGTGCCGCGTTTCCCCTTGTATTTCTTCTGGACAATCACATCATCAGCCAAAAGTGATGAGTGACTACAGCGGCAGGAATAGTGTTTTTTTTTCCCAGAGGACCACCAGAGGTAGATGAACTGACAGAGAGGGCTGGCTATGTCAGAACATATGGCTACGTATGGATCCCCCCCCCCTTCTTTGAAATCTGGCATGTGATGTGGGCTGCAACCATCAGAGGCAATGTACATGAAACTAACGGTTAAGCAACCTGGGCTGGAAACGTCTGCAACTCAAAGTGAACTTGATCTATCTTATCGACAATGCTATCAAGATATAGTGATTCCGGAGGCTTATAAGAGACTGCTGCTTGACACGATTCGTAGAGATCAGTAGCACTTTGTGCGAGGGAAGAAACTTGTTAAGCTTGAAACTTTAATCAGTTTTCTCTGCAGAAGGGGAGAATCAGGAACTGCAGTGACCTTTTTCTTGCCATCCTCGTACAGGATTTAAGCAACATTACAAGGTACATCAATGGCTGTGTGATCTCTCGCTTCATAACCTTTCCACAATGTACCCAATCTGGATTATCACAGAGTGAAGTAACTTTTGACCAAAAGTCTGCTGCCAGAAGCAAATCTTGAAATGCAAAAGCATTGTAGCAAATGGATGAGCTCAAGAACGACCAACAAACTATAGTGGAGGAACAGAGATGGGAAATATGGTTGGATCAGTTTCATATACATGCACCATGGAAAAACCTTCAAAAAGTCTTGCAAGCCTTATGAGAAGAAGTGGTTTGTTGTTTTGCTGAAGGTTATTGTACATACAACATAGATCTATTAAGGCTAACATAGGCCTATTGAGACTAAATTGAAGTCATTCTTTTTAGAGGGGATTCTTCACCAATAATATATTCTAACTCCAAGTACAAGAGGATTAATACATGCTTACAAAAGCAAACAAATTTGTATTCATTCACTTGATTGATTTTCCATCTTGAAATTAATCAAGATCCTCTGTGGTTGCGACATTGCTTTCACAAACCCTTTGACAACGCGCAAAAATTTACAGCACTCAAATCGGAGTCTAGACGGGGAAATGGCCACAAATTGGGCAAGATATGAAGAGGTAGACTTGTTTTGGCCAAAAGTGGGCATGACCTTTGGGGCCCTTGGAGCATTCTATGCAATATCAAAACGTGGGATGAGAGAGAGATGAAAAATCGTGAGAAAGAACGCGCCTATTTCATGCCGAAAAATGCGCCATGATGCCATGGAGATGGAGATGTGGGGCTGCCAATAACCCACATAATCGATCATACCCCCGATCTTCCCTCTCTCTGCTAATCATATTGCCGTTCTTCACCCGTCCAATGGTGGCCTGAACGAAGAGAGCCAATTCTAGTCTTTCTCTCTCCTCCCTCTCTCTCCCCTAAGGGGCTGTTCTTGTGTGTAAGAGAAAAATGAAGAATGGTGAAGGAAAGCTTATCCGGTTGGGACCAGATTGCTTCCGCATCAATGTAGACATAAAAATTATTATTTGTGAAGATATTGGACATTGAATAAGGGCTGACCCGCAGTCCCGCACCAAAACCGAGATCCCGAAACACAAAGCCTAAGTAGCAATTCAATTTTTATGAAGGAAAAATGAGTTTCTATGCTATTTGTTTGATGAAACATTGTTCCCATGGGCTGATTGTGCATCATGATGTTGTTTTCTATTAGTTTCAATAGTTTATAATCTGAAAATCAGAAAATCATAAGTGATATGGTTGAAATTAGTGTTATAAAACTCGTAAAACACACGTTTAAGGGGGAAAATGGGGTTTTTTGCAAAATAAATGGAGAATATGAGACATAATGCCAATAAAACCTGAAATTTTGCTGTCAAGGAACCTAAGGGCCACCGTCCACAATCAATCCTAATTTCTAGTCATTTTTTATTGAATAAAATAGAGGAAAAATACCAAAAATGGTGGAAAATGGGTTTTAAATGGGAGAAAATTAGGAAATGGTAAAAGGAAAATTCTAGAAAATGTGTGTTTGTGCAATGTATAATGAAGGTAGAGCACGAGGTTGGCCTCGGTTTACCCTCGTTTCTATGTTCCTGTCCGTGTTTATCACTTTCTTTATAAGGAAAAACACATAAAATGACTCTTTCACCTATCAACGAATGCAAAACATTAAACGGTAGGGTGAGAGGAGAGGTTGAGCGTCAAAGTATAATCTTAAATCTGATTTATGTGTCACATCATGCCTATAGGATGTTGTTTTAAAATAAAAGGAAAGGCAGCATGAGTGTAAGGCTCGGTGTCTTTTCTCGTTATATAAACGTTAACATAGAAATTATGAAAAGATTGGTTTCGCACGATGCATAATGATGATTTTCTTCTGTTTGTGTACTAAACCATTCACATTATGCACTATGAATGGTTCATGGTATCAAAGGAAAAGCTCATGGACTGCATAGGAATTGTTTTCTTAGGAATTTGACTCATGATTGAGAGTGTAAGGTTATCCCTTGCCGTAGGATAGAGGGTCGGTTTCCTAAGGGACTGTTAAGTAAGGAAGCATGCTATATCTCGTGGAAATACGAGAAATGTAAAGAGAGGAGTTTGTGTTCGATTGTTTTATATGTTGAGCAGCGCATCAAGGGGCCAATCCCCGTGATGTAGGAGAGCTGCAGGGGGGCCGCGGTGTTTCTACCGAGAGGTTGCCTTCATATGTATATGATTGTGGTATTTATTACCAATGTGTAAGGGTTCTCCCTCTGAGGATTTTTTTAAAAAAAGGGAAATGATGAAACTATAAATGCATAGATTAAGCTTTAGGGCAGTTTGTCCTTTAGCAGCAGTTTGTCATTTAGCAGTAGATTGACGCTCATGGTCTGCGAGGCCATGAGGGTGTTTGTGTGTGCATGAGGTCCGGCTAGTGCCATAGCCAGTGCTGGCCCATTTCAGGTCCCATCAGTGGTGCGTTTGCCGGGAACTACCAATTAGTGGTGGTTCTCGAATCTAGGGTTTTTAGGGACCAAAAGAAAGTTGGTTTATGTCCTCTGACAAGGATCGTCAAGCCGAAATACAAAAAGCAGAACGTGTTGAGAGGGCTAGACGGCGGTTAGAGATTGTAAGTCATTATTCTCCTCAAAGGAGTAGCCCGATACACATAAGAGGCAGTGGTCTTAGTAACCCAACTGTCGCACATAGTCCTTTAGGTGCAGAAGGAAGTGCAAGTTCTTCCTCTCTTCCACCAAGTCAACCCACTTCAAGTGGGGGTTGTGAATCCATTAGTTCAAACTCCTATTGTGAATCTGATTGTCGCCATGGCACAACCCATTGAATTCCAGTAGGGACGCTAGATCTACCAGCTTTAGGAGTTCATTTTCCCATTTTTAATGGGTTAGCCGAAGAAGATGTGGAGTTTCACATTTGTGAATTCCAAAGATTACTGTTTAATTAGCGCATCCAAGATGAGGGACATCTTTGATGTTCTTTAACATGACAATAAAAGAAAGGGCTGCGGTATGGTATCATAGCATAGAGTCTAGAACCATAACCACAATCGATCAATTCTATGCAGCTTCCGAGGAGAATATGCCCTTGAAAGAGGTGGCCAATACTGGTTGCGTGTGTTGAATGTAACGTGCCAAGACCCCCATGAGAATGTGAAAGCCTATGCCAAGAAGCTTAAGGAAGTGTTTCGTAAGTTACAAACTTACATTCCTATTCCGTCGGCTACCCAATTGCAATACTTCTTGCATGAACTGGATTTCAATATTCAAGTGCAATTGAGCAGTGTGGCTTTGGCTGATATAGACACCACTATTACGGGAGCAAAGGGAGTAGAAGCACGATTACAAACGGCCTATCCTCTCGAATAAATGTTAATGCGGGTTTAGTACCTTGAGGCAATTTACCATTGACAAATGGAAGTCAAGGGATGCCTATGAATACCCCGAATGGGAGAGGAAGCATGGTTCAAAATGTACCTTTGCTGCTATCTCCTCCTAGTGTGACTATGCCTATGGCAAGTCAATTGGCTCCACCAAATGTTGGAGACCAAGTTTCGAATTCTAATGTAATTCCTGCGAGTCAACAACCAATGCCCAATCAAATTGTTAGGCCAATGGAACGAGAGATAGACGATCGAGGCTATGAGTGAGTGCATCTAATGTCCTTGGCAAAGTTAAGGATATGATGAAGCATTATATCGATATGATTTCTGAACAATATCGAAAAATAGCTGTTGACGTCAATTTCTTGAAGAAGCAGCAGAATTTGATAGGGAGTCGATGCCCTGAAGAGTGTGGACCCTCAAGATTCAGTTGTAAGTGGTGTGGGGGACAACATTTCCCTAGAAACTGTCCAAATGTTAAATGTGATATTTGTGGGAAGTCGGGCCACTTAGCTCCTACCTGTTGGAATAATATTAGTTTCCTCCAACAAGGGAGTAAACAACCAGGTCCAGTTAATCATAGAGTGCAAGGTAATAACCTCCAGCAAAATGATGGACCAAGACAAATATTGCAAAGGGGAAAGACCACTATAGAAGAGTTGCCACAAGGCAATGGAGTCAGCCTTATTGAGGTTGTACGTGTCAATGACATTGAAACCTCTAACCTAAGAGCCGTGACAAGAGGCTCAAGAGGTAGATAAAGATAATGCAAAACCAGTTGAGGAAAACCCTAAGCAAGGGGATAAGGGGATGCAAGTCCTAAATCCTGGCGTGGAAGGTGGACCTCTAAGGCCTATTGACAAAAAAGTTGATCCTAAGAAGGATGAGGAAGTGCCAAGAAAGAAGGCAAGAGCTAAAAAAGAAGCACCAAAGCCGGTCCCGAGACCAAAAGAAAGAATGGTTTGGCGAGAAAAGAGAGCTTTGGCTACCTATCATGATTTTGATTTAGCAAGTTCTCTTTGCGAAGTCAAACCAAATGTAAACTTCTTACAGTTGATTAAGTTATCTCCAGGAGTACACAAGGAATTCAAGAAGATCCTGCGTATCGGGTATATTGTAGAACCTTTGGGCATAGCACGAGTAGGGGAAGATTGGTTTGATCATGCTGAAAAGAATTTCCCTAGGGTTCCAGCATATGTGGATGGAATATTAGTGAAGCATGCTATCATAGACATTGGGTCCTCCATCAATGTCATGAGCTTAGAGTTGATGGAGAGGTTGGGTCTAGGCATCCAAAAAGATAGTTTCACCCTTCTTACAATGGCTGATGATAGTCTAAGACAACCACAAGGTTGCGTTACTAAAGTCCATGTTACAGTTGCAAGTGTAGAATGCTTCTTGGACTTTAGGGTAATAAGATTTGCAGGACGTCCTAGCTATCAAGTCTTGCTAGGCAAGCCTTAGATCTTACAAACAGACTGTCAAGTCGATATACCCGCCGATCGAGTGGTTCTAGATAGAGGTGCTAATCAAGTAATAGTTGATGCTTACCCGGAGTCTCCTCAGAGTGAGAGAGCTCCATTATCCTCTACTGAATTAGAAATAGCAGATGATCCATCTGGTAGTGAGACATCATCCAGCGATGTATCTAAATAGGGGTCCACTACAGAGGATATTTATTAGATAACTCTAAATGAGCCGATAGAGCCGCAAGATAGGATAAGAGATGCAGATGTGATTGAGTTGGACCTTGGTACACCGAATGATTCGCGGCCAATTAAATTAAGTTCCATGCTCAGTTCAGCAGAAAGGGAGGACTATGTGTCATTGATCCAAGAATTCCGCGACATCTTTGCTTGGAGTTATGATGAGCTAAGAGGCATTCCTCCTAGCCTAGCTATTCATACTATTCCTGTGAAAGAAGGCAGTCATCCTGTGTGTCAAAAAGTAAGGCGTATGCCTTTTGAATTGAGAGACGGGCTATTTGAGAAGTTATAGAAGTTACAGAAAGCTGGTTTAATCTTCCCTGTGCAGCATACAGCATGGTGTTCACCAGTTGTCATCATGAAGAAGAAAAACAACCAGATCCGACTATGTGTAGATTTTAGAGAGCTGAATAAGCAGATGGTTTAGGATTACTACCTGTTACCATTTATTGACCATATTTTGGATCAATTAGTGGGTAGGGAGATATATTCGTTTATGGATTGCTTTGCGGGTTATAATCAGATGGCAATTGCAGAAGCGGACAAGTTGAAAACAACTTTCATTATTGTCTTTGGTACTTTTGCATACCATGTGATGGCCTTTGGATTGTGCAATGCACCTGGATCATGGCAACGAACAGTAGACAAAACCTTTGGTGACATCTCCCCAGATGAGCTGAAAGTATTTATTGATGACCTGGGGGCAACCACTGTAAGGGAAAGGATGTTGATTATTTTAAGAAAGTGCTTTGAGCGCTACAGACAATTTTGTATCGCTCTTAACCCATGGAAGTGTGTCTTTGGAGTGCCTTATGGGCTATTGCTGGGCCATGTGGTCAGTTCAATAGGAATCGCAACTGATCGTGAAAAGATCAAGGTTATAGTCACTATGAGTCCACCACGCATTCCGAAAGAGGTACATAGCGATAGGGTACTATCGGAGGTTTATAAATGCCTTGGCAGAAAGGACGTTGCCACTAACGAACTTATTATCCTTTAGCTGTCAATTTGAATGGAGCGATCCTTGTAAGGTAGCTTTTGAGGATGTTAGGAGCTAGTAAAAGCACCAGTTTTAAAAGAACCTAAAAGAGGCGAAGTATTTTACATATTTTTAGCAGCCACCATGCACAGTATCAACTGCTCTTTCACCCAAATCTAGGAGAAAAAGTGGTATCATTCAATAGCTTTTGCTAGTCGAAAATTGGGCATTTCAGAGATCAACTACACCTACATGGAGAAGTTGTGCCTTGCGATGGTCTTTGCGAGGACTGAAAAATTCAGGCACTATATCCTCTATGAGAAGGTAGTTTTCTATACAAAGGCGGAAAGGCTTAGATTGCTCATGAACAAGGTGCGGCCGCCTGATCATTTGGCAAAGTGGTTAATCACTTTTTAGGAGTTCGATTATGAGATTAAGAGTAAGCCACCGAGGTTGTAGGGGATTGTGTAATGCCTTGTGGATTTCGGGGAGCCGAAAGAGACTTTGGCTGAAGGAAGTGATATTGAAGCAATGTTTAAAATTGATACAGCTTCTATCCCATCTTGGTACGTTGCTATTACGCATTATCTATCAATAAGAGAGGCTGGAGATGGTTTATCAAAATCTGAAAAGAGGAAAATCAGACAACAAGCTTTGAAGTTTTCCTTGATCGTAGGAACACTATATCGGCAAGGTGTTGAAGATATCTATCGCCGATGTGTGATGCCTGACGAGGTTCCTTTCATCTTGGAGGAGTGCCATGACTCTGCGTGTGGAGGGCACTTCGTTGGACGGTTGACGGCATAGAAAGCTTTAAGAGCTGGATATTGGTGGTCGTCCGTATTCCAAGATTCCTTTGAGTATGTTAAGAGATATGATATGTTAAGAGATGTGATACCTGTCAAAGACATGACAACAGAGAGAATAGGAAACGCCCACTTACGTCTATCATGGCTATCCTTCCATTTGAAAAGTGGGGCATTGACTTTGTGGGTCCTATCACCCCGTCGTCTACTACCCAGAAGAGGTACATTATAGTAGCAATTGATTATTTCACAAAATGGTTAGAAGTGCGGGCGACAAGGTAGGACAATGCAAAAGAGACTGCAAGTTTCCTTTTAGAGCCGATTATATGTCGTTTCGGTCCCCCGAAGGAATTAGTGTCAGACCGCGGAACTCATTTTTTGAATAAAGTGATCAAAAGCTTGACTGAAGCTTGGTAAATCAAGCATAATAAAATGACCCCTTATAATCCGCAAGCAAATGGGCAAGTCGAAAGTACTAATAAGCAGCTTGTGGGTATCTTATCTAAGATAGTCTCTGAGAAGAAACGGGATCTCAGTTTTGGTGCGGGATTGCAGGTCAGCCCTCATTCAATGTCCAGCATCTTCACAATCAGCAATCTTCATGCCTACATTGATCCGGAAGCAATCCGGTTCCAACTGGACAAGCTTTCCTTCACCATTCTTCATTTTCATATTGCACACAAGAACAACCCCTTAGGGGAGAGAGAGGGAGGAGAGAGAAAGATTAGAATTGGCTTTCTTCATTCAGGCCACCATTGCCCTAAGTGGTGGTCTGAACTACCTACCTAACTAAGGACAACACAACTAGGAGCTCCTACTAGACGAGGACTTCTATAGCCTAATCAAGAAGTATTTTCTTTTAGCACATTTCTTCTTTTAGGGTTTTTATTTTTCCATAGTTGGGCATGTAAAAAGGAGGGAACTGAGCGTAGTGACCCAAGGAGAACAGGGCATCGGCCTCAGGTCATGTCTCGGTACCCAAGAACCTACCAAGCCCTCGCAAGGCGACACTTAATCCTTTTCTGATGCTCACTTTTATTTTTGCTCCAACCTTCCTTAATTTCTTCTTTTCTAGCAAGACACCACCCCTAGGAAGACAAGGCATCGGCCTCGGGTTTGACTCGTCCCCAGGAACCTACCAGGCCCTCGCAAGGCGATGATCAACTGCTTATAAATTTTCCTTTCTTTTCTTTTCTATTTTTATAGGGGGTTAAAACCCTTGTTTACAAACCTTTGTATATATTTATTTTCTTTAAAAATAATCAGGGTTTCTTTTCTTATCATTTTTCTTTGGCAAGCTTCTCTAACTGCCTCACAACTAACAAGAACTCCTAGAACTGCTGCCTAGCAGGCTAGCAGAACAGGGTCACTAGGATGGCCTTCTAAAATAGGTCTTTCAATGCCTGGCAATGTCTTGATAGGAGGCAACGACTACTCAAACTTCCCTTAGACATACTTAACCTATCCCCAACAAGAAAAGAAAATCCCCTACAACTACACAGACACATATAACAAAAAAATCGGTACTCGTAAAGGAGAGATATCACCTGGATAGGGCCACAAGAAGCTTCCGCATGACAAAGGCTCCTTCCAAGCTCTTCTTTCGAACCTGTCTAGCACAAGACTAAAAAAAGAAACCATTAACCGTACCTATACTAAACAGACAACCGGCCCTCTTTGCCTAATGAAATAAAGCATTCAAAACCTCACGAAACGGGCCCTCTTGGCCTAATGAAATCAAACAGAATAGCACCTACACATCCCTCCCTGAAAGAGTACATATATACAATAATATGCTCTTTTTCAAGGAGGAAACCAAGCTCACAGCCCTAAACTAAATGCATAAGGTTATGACCCATCCCTCCTGCATATATAGCAAGAGGCAAAGCCTAAGCGGTAATTCAATTTTTATGAAGGAAAAATGAGTTTCTATGCTATTTCTTTGATGAAACATTGTTGCCATGGGCTGATTATGTATCATGATGTTGTTTTCTATGAGTTTTAACAGTCTATAATCTGAAAATCAGAAAATCATAAGTGATATGGCTGAAATTAGTGTTATAAAACCCGTAAAACACGTGTTTCAGGGAAAAAATGGGGTTTTTTGCAAAATAAATGGAAAATATAAGACATAATGCCAATAAAACCTGAAATTTTGCTATCAAGGAACCTAAGGGTCATAGCCCAAAATCAATCCTAATTTCTATTCATTTTTTAATGAATAAAATGGAGGAAAAATATCAAAAATGGTGGAAAATGGGTTTTAAATGGGAGAAAATTAGGAAACGGTAAAAGAAAAATTCTAGAAAATGTGTGTTTGTGCAATGTATAATGAAGGTAGAGCACGAGGTTGGCCTCGGTTTACCCTCGTTTCTATGTTTCTGTCCGTGTTTATCACTTTCTTTATAAGGAAAAACACATAAAATGACTCTTTCACCTATCAACGAATGCAAAACATTAAACGGTAGGGTGAGAGGAGAGGTTGAGCGTCAAAGTATAATCTTAAATCTGATTTATGTGTCACATCATGCCTATAGGATGTTGTTTTAAAATAAAAGGAAAGGCAGCATGAGCGTAAGGCTCGGTGTCTTTTCTTGTTATATAAACGTTAGCATAGAAATTATGAAAAGATTGGTTTCGCACGATGCACAATGCTGATTTTCTTCTATTTGTGTACTAAACCATTCACGTTATGCACTATGCATGGTTCATGGTATCAAAGGAAAAGCTCCTGGACTGCATAGTAATTGTTTTCTTAGGAATTTGACTCACGATTGAGAGTGTAAGGTTATCCCTTGCCGTAGGATAGAGGGTCGGTTTCCTAAGGGATTGTTAAGTAAGGAAACATGGTATATCTCCTGGAAATATGAGAAATATAAAGAGAGAAGTTTGTGTTTGATTGTATTATATATTGAGCAGCGCATCAAGGGGACAATCCCCGTGATGTAGGAGAGCTACAGTGGGGCCGCGGTGTTTCTACCGAGAGGTTGCCTCCATATGTATGTGATCGTGGTATTTATTACCAATGTGTAAGGGTTCTCCCTTTGAGGAGTTTAAAAAAAAAAGGAAATGATGAAACTATAAACGCATAGATTAAGCTTTAGGGCAGTTTATCCTTTAGCAGCAGTTTGTCCTTTAGTAGTAGATTGACGCTCCTAGTCTGCGAGGCCGTGAGGGTGTTTGTGTGTGCATGAGGTCTGGCTAGTGCCATAGCCAGTACCGACCCATTTCAGGTTCCATCAGTTGGGCCAAACAAACAAAGTTGTGGTTATGTGGGATAGCTAGATAGGCTTGCAATATTTTTGCCATACTTTTGATAGAAATATCAAAAGGAGGAAAGAAACATTGATCTAGAACATTGACTTTCTGATGAACCTCTTGGAATTGCATTATCCCTTTCAATGTCAACGTTAGGAATTGTAGATGACGATCTTCCCATATTAGCATTTACAATAAGATGAATAGATACATCTATAAAAACAAAACACATTAGTATTAGTGACATACATCAAGATATATTCTAACAATAAATAACATGCAATAAACATAGTCAAGGCTATGCACAAGTATGACATAGTCCATGCATAAGCATAAGTAGTGTTAACTGAAATACATATGGCATAGGCTACATATACACATGGCATAGGTCTACAGCTACAAAGAGGCCTAGTCTATGCGGATTAGGCTACACATAGCTACACATAGCATAGACTAACTGACTAGCCTAAGCATGGTGTAGGTACATGCTAAGTATCGGTTATACATAGGTTGTGCTAAATGACACATTGATAGCAAATGTCTTATAGGATAGGACATATGAAAATGTTTTTGGGATAACATACACAACAAATGTTTTTGGTATATCATATGATGTTTGAATAGTAGTCCATGTTTGATAGGATAGCTGACATTGATAGTAGATATCTTGCATTATCTTCATCTCTCTTTCGTTTCTCTTCCACAAGTACATCCATGTTTTGTCTTTTTGCTAGATATGCATCCATTGAATGTGCATCTACCAGTGATTCTTATCTAGTTATGTTACGATTGTTTTACCCTGCATGAGACATTTCACTCTCAGTAGCTTTTCTCTTTTTAGTTGCATGCAAAGCATATGTCCATATTGCGACCTTCGAACCAACCACATCACTTGGCGAGGAATTCTATCCAATTCTAGACCAAAAGTAGAAGCATATACAGTTGCATAAGAATTTTGAACAACCAAGTCTTCCAACAACTTTTGCGTACCTCCCTTTCCAATTCAAAGCAAGAGGCAATCACATTTCTTGTGTATGGATCTTACCATCTTTACAAAAGATGAGTTGTTGTGCTAAGGCCTCGTGATAAGCAACACAATCCTTCCTTTCATGCTGCAAACTATCACACCACATACATCTTTGTCTTGGTTTAGGAGCTACTACCCATCCCCTTTCCTCTTGTCCTTTCTCATCCAATTTTTTGAACTTCAACTGAAGATCCCATATACTTTTGATCAATTCATCTAATACATCTTCTCTAATAGTGGAAACAGTAAGTGCAACCGTAGAGTTAGCCATAAAAGGAGTTGGCTTACTGGATACATCAACTATTTCTTTTTCTTTTTCTTTTGGTTTTTTTATTAAGAAAGAGAATGGTAGAAATACCACATATCAGGACCATGCACTGCAAGACTCAACCATTGCACCTATAGATTTTATTAATGCATTTGAAGAGGTTTGTGAAGATAATGTTTTACTTGATGTAGGGACTCAAACGGAGATTGGTGACTTGTTGGATGCACATGATTTGCAGGATGATAAAGTTATTATTTAGGAGATAGTTCATGAGCTTGAGGATATGCATTTACAAGATGTTAGATATAATGCTTTACAGCTAGAAAATGTTTCGGATGTTTTGTCAAAGGCCTTGAAAGGAAACTCTATGATGCTTCAAGATATGGATTGTTTCACTATTTTTGCTGACTGTGAGAATATGTTGAATGTAAGTAAGGCTCAGTTTATGTTAGATGTGGAGAAAAAATGCTATCAAAAGAAACTTTCCATGCGGTGGACTTTGAAAGAGTAGACATGTTGCTATGTATTTATTGATGGGTGCATTGATAGCATGCATATGGAGATGCAATAGTCTCTAGTGGATGATGTGCACCCAAGGACTTATGACCCTAGAGAGGGTACTAAGTATGGTCAAGAGTTGTACAAATGTTGAGTATTTTGATCTATGATCCAAGGGGATATTTTCTTATATGCATGACGAAGCAACAAGTTGATGCTATGGGTGTTTGATCCGGGTGGTGCATTGGTGCATACTGGAGGATATGCAAGTTCATAGGGGGTGGATGTCATGATGCTAATGCATCATCATTGGACTTTCCTATTATTCAAGAGAGTTAATGTGATATCTGAGTCATTAGTACTAGTGTAAATGGCATGAATGATCCAAAAATACTATATTTTTGGATAATTTTATCCTATTTTTTATATTATTTATTGTAAAACTAAGAAAATTTTAGAAAAGCTTCTAGATTAGGATGGCATGCAAAAATCAAGTTGTTTTTTCAACCAGTTATTTGATTTTTCAAAAAAAAGAAAGATGGGTGAAATTGCACCGTCATGATCGCTATTGAACAGGCTAAAAACTGCATTTTGAAGTGGAAGAGGAAGAAGGATGATCTGGGAGATCCCTGAGCAGGTGTCTTGCAATTTTAGCCCCCTCCAAAGCCAACGGGGTCATCAAATTTGGGTTCTGAGCAGCAGAGAAGGACACCTTTGTTGGTCTACGAAGGAGCTTTAGGATATCTAATACCTAGAGATTGCTTCTAAGTATTGCCAAACAAAGAATTTCAGGTTTTGTCAATACATATCGATTCAATTCATTGTGATTTTTATTTGTCGTGTTTACCTCTTGTCTATTCTTTTTCTTCTCTTCCATCTCCTATCTCTACTTCCTTCTATCTTTGATCCCTAGTGGATTCGACCTTTCTACAAAAACCCCTCCGACAACATGACGGAAAAGAAGCCTGTAGAGGATGTGCCAAAAGGAGGCCGATAATGATTGTGAAGCCTGTGGAGGGCGTGCCAAAAGGAGGAATGAGCTAACACTGGATGTTGAGGAGAAGAAGAGTTCGACGAAGCCTACTAAGGTGGACATGGAGAAGAGGTTGATCGGATGTGGAGATAGGCAGCACAACAGTGTCGAAGAAGACAAGGTGCGCTTGGGAATGCGTGGCCTGCAACTTGTGAACAACTTGATGAAGCCTGAGGTTGTGTTCATTGCTCACACTGCTCGCGACTTCGACATGTGACTTACGTGGTTGTGGTCTGCATATTGGGTTGTGAAGGCATAGTTGTAGTCGTTCTTGCCAATCTCCCTGAAGTTGACTAAGAGCTTATTAGAGACCTAATGATGACGGACGGCTTCATGTAGCTAGCCGAGAAGAACGTACCAAGTCTCTCATACATGTTTACAGCTAATCCATGCATTGCTAAATTTCCTTTCTCAACTACCACCTTAGGTGCTTGACAACAAAATCTGCTTTCTGTCAGATTCGTCTTCTTTCTTTGATCACCAGGTACCGAAGTGCTTCAAGGAAGGATTTGCTGATGAAGCGGATGATTTGGAGGTAGCGTCATCTCTCTCGAGGAACGCTTCCTAAAGCACTTTGAATGCAACCATGGACAACTACAACACACTCTGAATAGCGCACTAATGTGCCAACCCACCATCATCTCTAGCATGTCAATCTATTGTAACGTGGTAAACCAATTTTCACTCTCTAAAAAATAGCAACACAAACGAAAGAACTTGTTTGATGGCTGTGAAGTCAAAAGAAGAAGACAAAAAGTCCTTATATTCTGAGCTACGTTAACCAAAACCGATTTCTTGAAGACAATGAGAAAGTTTTGTGCTCTAAACTTGATTGAAGCCTTAAAGAGCATTGCGACAAAAACCTCAATTTAGGAAGAATGCTTTGAAAATGATTGAAGAATCTAAGCATCACAATCTGTATTCAAACAAAACTCTTACCACTTATGCACCAACAAAAGATCCAAATTGTATTATTCCCTCTTATAAGGTTTTCTTAGAGACGGTTCACCACAACCGAAGAACTATTCATGGGTTCCAAGGAGGGATTTTCTGCTAACCAATAGATAATTATTTTCATATACCAAGCCTTTAGCTTGGTTTCTTAGATCTCTCATGAAGTTTTGAAGAAGGATTATGAAGCTCCTTTTCACTAGTGGTATTATCAACTTTGGTGTAAATAAGTTATTCCTAGCTCATGAACTTACTACATCTAAAATTCTTCTTCTTTGTGAATTTTACTTGAGTTAAGATTTACTTCTATCTCTAAGTGTCCCTGCGATGAGCAACTTTCACGAACCCCCCTCGTGAGTATTATTCCATGCGACACTTGGTGAACCTCATGTGAAGCATCGCTTCTGATTGTTGAGATGGGAGACTCTTCAAATACTCCACCCACTTCATCATCAAATGCTTCTTCCTTTTTGATTGATGAGATGAAGACTTTATTGCGAACTCTTTCTTGAGCTATTATGATGCAGAATCAGTAAATATAGTTATCTATGCAGCAGCACATCAGCAGTTACATCAGCAATAATTGGATCAACAACAAATGCTACATCAAGAACAAGAGCATACGCATGGTGCAACCAAAGAAATCGAGGCTATGGTACGTGAGTGCAAATTATTTGATGGCCAAAATGTCTCAACCTATCTTAAAGCCTTTGAAAGCTAGATGCGCTTCTTCAGAGTTCCTACCAACTGGAGCAACTATTACTTACAGCTTGTCATGCTAGCTTTGCGGGTTAGAGTGACTGATTTGTTTATGCAAGACTCAAACTGGAATGTCTTTAAGAAGGCACTCAAAGATTAATATTTTCTAAAGGATTATGGTATTGCTACGTGGAAGACGTTGAGAGAGTGGGTCTATCAGTCCAACAAAGGACTTGTGGCTTTTGAGTTATTGTGGGAGTTTGAAGAACGATACAACGAGTTGGATGCACTTGACACTACAACAAAAAGGCTCCATAGACGTGCTTGTAGATGCAATATTTGAATTGTGAAAAAAAAAGTCGGGTGCATTTATTAACACGTCTATTTTTGCATCTACAAAATTGCGTCTAAAAGCGTGCTTATAGGGAAAAGTAGATGCACACTTAGACGCGCCTATCGACATAGATATAAATGCGCTACGTAAATATATAATTATATTTATAAAAAAGTGGATATATTCATATTGTGCGTCTATACACGCGTATATCTACGCGTCTATAACCGCGTTTACTCTGAAAGTTTTTGACGATAATAGACGCGCATTTATCCTACAATTTAGACACGCTGATAGATGTGCAAAACAGAGGTATGAAAAAAAAACCAGAGAGCATGTGGCTTTGCACTCTAGTTTTTTTCTCCCCCATCAACATCAAATTGTATATTTAGGGAAAACAGAGAAAGATTATTTCGAAGATTGGATACTGAAAAAAAAACAATGTATGTAGCACACGAAATTTCATATATATATAGATGAAACATTTTTACATTATGAGTTCTAGTGCTTGTGACCTCATGGTCGCAAGCACTAGCTGAAAGTAATATATATCAAAAATGAAAATTACAAGCCAAGGGGAGGTATGCATATATAGGGCTCCTCTATATCTCCTCAGAAGAGGTATCATCATCGCTACCACCACCGCTGCCTGTGCCGCTGCCGCTTCCGCCACCGCTACTGCTAGTCCCCCCTTCGCTATCCTCAACTACATCAGGGTTTGCCTACACAAAGGATTAAACTATATAAATACCATTACAAACAACAAATCATATTGATCTATACTTTTCATGTAAAAAATAAAACATACCTCTTTTGGTGGTGGAATCCTCATGGCCCGATTCTATTGCTCCTCCGTGATGAGTCCCTCCTCGTAGAAATACTGCCAAGTGGATGCCTGGTTATGACCTCGATGGTAGCCTACCTCTCTAGGAGTAGGCATCCTACCAACGATATGGAACTACAAAACAATTTGAACATACAACGTATTAAAACACACTACATAATGAAGTGAAACAAATTATAAAATTTAATCTAAAAAAAGGAATCAAATAATACTTACAAACTCAGCCTCCCATGACTCCCTGCCACCTCATCCATAATGCGACGATCCCATGGTTGCCATCTGGATACGTCGCGCCTCTGCATGCTGGCGACTTGTCATTTTCTCCGTTACTCTCTTCTTGGCCTCTTTCCACTCCTTGCGGTGGCAATTGGGTGGTTGGCCATATCCAGGGCGCCCCTACTCTTGTCTCCGCAATGACTCCTTAGCGTGCATCATAAGGTGAGACCTCTTGTTATGAAGCGCGTCTCTCACCTTTGACCGTCCCCAATCATCTGAGAATCGTGAATTCTCAGGATTAGGGTACCTTTTATGTACTGCCCGCAGCACCTCTTGCCACAAACCATTTTTTTGGTGCTTGAAGGGAATCATGCAATCTTTGTATGTGGCATGCACGACACTCCTCAAGTAGGCTATCACTTTCCTCCCCTCGAAGTCATGCAAGATACCACCAACATCAATGATAGAGTAGTACATTTGTGGAGGCTTACCTCTCTCATTTTCCGGTGAGGGTGATTGAGAGCCACCACCTAGGCAACGCCCACAAAGCCCTCGACCTCCTCGTCCTCCCGCACCACTCTCCCTCCTCCCTCGACATGCACTACCCTCTACCTCACTCGATACACGTGCCTCTGCAGATGTACGTGCTTCGACCGATCCATGTACCTCAACTGATCCGTGTGTAGGCAAAGATGTGATAGGTGTCCCAGACATCACACTAAAAACCTCATCTGCAGTGGGAGGGTGACTAAGATAATTAGTCATCTCCCCCATGAATTGCTTCTTGTTGAATGGGGTGCTGGAGGATCTAGGATTCCACATCTACACAAAAAAAAATCATATTACCTTGTGTAGATAAAACATATTACATACAACGTCTATATCTGGGTCTCTATGCACGTCTATACCTGCGTCTCTCTGAGCGTCTGTCAACATGTATATCCTCGCGTGTACACTGCAGAGCACACACACTGAAAGATGCGCCCCCAGAGAAACATTTTCCGCATCTATATCTGCGTCTACACTGAGATGTAGATGCGCTATCAGACGTGCTTTGTCGAATGATTTTGCCAGGCGACCGCAATTATTGATTTACAAAATGCAATACATAATGAAATCACAAATCCTAAATACACAGACAGAGCAGAGAGAGGAAGATAGAAAGAGAGAGAGAGAGAGAGAGAGAGAGAGAGAGAGAGAGAGAGAGAGAGAGAGAGAGAGAGAGAGAGAGAGAGAGAGAGAGAGAGAGAGAGAGAGAGACTCACCTTGGGTGTTTGGTAGCGCTTCTTCCTTCTCCTTCTTCCTCTTCTTGGTAAGTTACCCTCCCTTGATGCTTGCTTCCTTGCTTGCTACTTCTTCTTGTTCTCCTCTCTCTTGTTCTCTCTTTCTTCCTCTCCTTCGCTTTCCTTTTTCCCTTCTTGTGTGTTTGAAATGAAAGAAGAGGTGAGTCATGAGGAGGTGAGGCATGAAAAGACTAGGTGAGGCATGAAGAGACTGCATGTTGATTAAACTCAATCTTTAGAACCGCAAAAAACGTAGGAAAGAAAAGGCATAGGTTGAAAAGAAATGATTTAAGTATGATTTGAATTTTGACGTGTGCATCTATTTTTGCGTGTATAAGCACGTCTATTTGCACGGATATATAGACACAAAAATCGTGTTGTCGTAGAGTTTGTGTAAGAGCTGCTGAACACGGAGTTCAAGTTATAGCAAAGAAAGAGGCTAACAAGAAGTAATCGAATTTTGATGCCAAAGTACTCTATATTGCTTGTCAAGTAAATTACATGAGGTCCATGTTCAGAAAAATCTGTAGTATCTCATATCTAGCTTTGCATTCAGGTGTTTGAGATCAGTTTTGCCATTGGCACATAAACTTGTTAAATTCTACTTGGTAGTAATCCCTGTGAACAATTTTTCAGGAATCCATACAAAGTCAAAACAATGAAGTTCTGTGGGCAGCAACCCCTGTGTACATAAAACAATGGAAATTCTGTGGGCAGCAACCCCTGTGTACATGACCAAATGTGATTCATTAACCCACCCTTTTGCAACCTATAAAATTAGCTAAGGATGCTACCAATTTGGGTCCAATTTCTGTACCAACATCAGTAAGGCGAAATCACAGTTCTAGTAATTCATTTGCTACCATGCCTTGCCACAGGTAACTCTATATAGTGCACAAATCAACAACAATGTGGGATGAAGAAGCTCAATGCCACCCCTTTGACAAATAGGGCTCAACTATGGAACTTTCTGAAGAGTCAGTTTGTGATTCATCTCTGGATGAGAAGACACTTAGCAACTGCGCTGCCAAATGCTCAGAAGGCAATGCTGAATACTAAAGATTTGTTGCCTGATTATTTCCACTGCACAAGATTGAACCCCAAGTCCCTACTCTGATTTGCCACTCCATCCTTATGATAATGAAACAACTTTACATTCATAATAGGATTGGCGTAACTTCAAGCTCGATGGTCATGCTGGCAAGCATCGACCTTTTCTTACAATTGGTTGCAGCATCTTCTTCGATTGCAAATATTTGAACATCTCCATGTCGCAGAGCTTGCTCTTTGTCATCCGCTTGCAGAGCTTCATCTGCTAACATTCAAATCCTCATATCGTTCATCTCCCCTTTAGTCGCCTCTGTCAACTGCTGCTTTTCCTTGGCATTCTTGGAATGTTCTATTTCTGGTTGGTTGTGGATTCGTGCTCAATCCAAGCTTGAAGCTTTTTCCCCAGAGCGAGTTCAGAAAAAGGCTCCAGGCAAGAGAAGACAAGCACCAGAAAGAGAGCTGAGAAGGTCATTCAAATGAACAATCGGGCAAAGAAAGCTTGGAAGGAAGCAAGGTGATGCAGTAGATCGGCTGTGGTGGAAAGACTTGTGGAGCTATAGGCCGCCTCACCAGAAGTGGGTCATTCCTCCAAAGCAACAACATAAATTCTCGGAATCGTCAACATTGCTGGGAGCATCAATCTCCTTCACGTCAGAATATCAGATCTCTGTCGGGCGCACTCGATGATGTCCTTCCTTTGCTGATGATCGCCTCTGCCCCTTAACCTGTTAATTCCGACCATAGGTAGATGTCGTAGTCCTGCCTCCACCATATGCCGGGTTTTCTCCACCTCTCTGATCGCCACCTCTTTTCTTAGCTTCCACCTAAATTCCATAGCAATGCGCCCCTTTTGAATTTTGAGCGCCCCCAATCTCAACTTAGCATTAATAAGGCTATTTTGAGGATACAAAGCTTTTGATCTTTCCCTCCAAATTTCGAAACAGAATGCCTTCTCTCAAAATAGTAGGCTCTATAGGCTTTTCTCCTAGATCCATCCGGATAATCTAAAGATTCTCTATAAGTGTCATTTCCATCACAACCCCAAATTTATAAAAACTTTCTAAGAGTCTTCTTGTAGACATCCAAGAGTCCTTTGAATTGACGTTCCCCTCCTTTCTTTGCAGTCTTGACTTCATTGGCATGGCGAATTCTAGCATAATCAAGGGAATACACAAGAAGGAGGGAAGAAGCAATCTTTGAGATAGCTGCAGAGACTCCTCCATTCAAAAAGTCTTCAGCAAAGGCATATGAACCCTTCTCCTCCATGGCAGATAGTGCTAATGTATTTTCTTCAAAAATGCTTTATCCCGCATATTACGTTGACCTTGTTCACGTGCAACCTTTATCTTCATAGCTTAAATGTCGGCTTATACAAAGCTTCCTTTGATTCCACGATTTCCTTCACTTTTCTTGGAGATCATCATTGAAATTAACAGCTTGATAATGTCCTTTGGCATCAGTTTGTCATATTTTTCTGACACACACACAACATGCATAAAAACTGAAACACACACAAACACAAACACACAAGTGGAGTATGTACATTGGATGCGGGTATTGAAAAGGACGGAAAGATAATGCATCAATCACACACAATGAAACACATGCGTAAAGATAACACAGATGCACAACAAAAATGGAGGTGTTTATGGCTCGGATGCGCAGCAGCATGACATCCACCCCCTCTAAACCTGTGCATCCTCCAGATGAGCCAACTATCCAGGATCATCCAAGTCCACAAAGAGGTCCAGTCCTTCATTAGTTTCTGGTAGACCTATTTCTCCATCAGCTTCATCATCCATATTCTCTGCTTCTTCTGCTAGACTTTCTTCTACCTGCTCTTCTTCTGCCAATGCTTCAAGTGCATACTCTTCATCTTATCTTCTCTTGAAAATCTTGACTCGTTTTCCAGCAATGGGCACCCTCAATACCGTCCCATCCAATTCAGCCAACTCATAGGTAGCATTGTCAAAAACCTGTTTCACCTCATACGGTCCAAACCATCTTTGAACCATTTTTCTCATGCTACTATGCTGATTCTCTAGACTAATGTCATAGACTAGAACCCAATCTCCTTCTTTTATGGCTCTAGGCCTCAAGCGATGCCTCAAATCAAACCTGTCCTTGTTTCTGAGTCGGGCTGCCTTCAAACGATCAACTGCTAGCTGCACATCTTCTGCCCTTCTCTCTAATTGACGAATCTGAAGAGCTAAAAGCTCCTCCCTTGATAAATTCTCATGCCATGGAAGAGCACTCCACGTGAGAGTACAGATTTTTTTAGGCATGACAGGTTTTTGCCCATACATCAACTCTGCAGGCATATATCTAGTAGTCACGCTATGTGTAGAGCGGTTTGCCCACAATGCAAAAGGTAATAATCGAGGCCAATCTCCAATCCGACCTCTACAAGCTTTTGCCAATGCCTTAACTATCGGCGGATGTCCTCTTTCGCTCTTGCCATTTCCCTTTGGATTGTAAGCAGTAGTAAGAGCCAACTTAATCCCAAGTCGTGAGAAAAATTCTCTAGCTTCGTCTGCATCTAGCTCTCCAAGATCAGCAGTAATCTTGCCTATACATCCATACCTGCAAAATATTTCTTCCAACAAGAATTTACATACTGTAGTGGTGGTCTTCGTCCGCAAATATCTTCCTTCAACATAGTTTGTAAGATCCTCCCTAGCCAAGACAAGATATCTCATCTGCCAAAATCCCACTGGCAAAGTAACCAAGTCAAGCACCCATTTATTATGCATACATAGCAGATAGGTTGGATGCAACTCATCATGATGCCGCACTAAAGAGTAGAGTTGACAGTCCCTGCAAGTCTCCACAAAGTGGGAAACATCTTTATACATCCCTTTCCACCAGTATCTTTCTTTGATTTTCTCATAGGTAGCCCACACACCTCTATGACCAGCCCAAGAACTCTCATGAAACTCTCGCATAATCTGTATCTGCATCGCTACCTCACAAACTACTCTCAAGGGTAAGCTGCATCTCTTCTTTGGATGCTTCCAAAGAAAACCATATTTTAAGAAATACCCATAAGCCTTTCTTCTGATTTTCTTGAATTCATCATCTGTCCAATCAGCTCTTCGAGTCAATGAACTTAGATACTGTCCAATTTGCAGCCACTCGTCAACATAGAGTACTTCAGTAAAGGCTTCAACAATAGATACATGACAATCATGAACAAGGACAGAAGCTGCAAACTCTGTCTCTTCATCTTCTGCAAGCATTGACTCCTCATCCTCATATCTCGCTCTAGATAGCATGTCAGCAACAACTGGATTATCTTTTCCTGCTATGTGTCAAAATTCTAGATTCAATGATTTGATGTAGGCAATCCACCGAAGCATCGCTATATCTGGAGTCGAACAGCTAGTAATCATGCCAAGCAAAGGCAAACAATCTGTTTCCACAACAACTGAAGCACCAATAAAATACCCTTTATCGCACTTTAGTGAAGTGACTACTCCCCACAATTCTCTTTTAATATGCGGATATCTCCTCTGTCGCTCATTAAGAACTTTAGCTCCAAAGCAGATTGCATATCTGTTTCCATCAGTATCGTCCTGTCCCACTGCCCAACCTATGCCAATAGGGCTAGTATCAACTGTCAACATGATTGGCCGTCCACACTGATAATCTGCCTTGCGAAGAGTAGGAGCTGACTGCAACAGCGTCTTGAGTTTATGCATGGCTTTCGAATGCTTCTCATCCCAATGAAATTTTTGCCCCTTTCGAAGCAGCTGATAGAGAACATCTACTATGTGAGCAAAATGAGGAATCCAAATCATGTAAAATACACAAGCTCCCACAAATCTCCGCGCCTCTGAAGTAGTCGAGCAATACTCTGCAATCCTGGTTATGGCATCCACCTTTGCAGGTGAAGGCTTCCTGCCATAATAACCAACCATATGCCCAACTATGATGACTTCATTAACACCAAAGACAGATTTCAGCCCTGAAAGAGTCAAATTCACCTCTTCTAATCATGTCAATATTTGCTCACAAGCAACCAAGTGTTCAGCCACAAACTGTCTACATCCTCGCAAATCAAGACTCTCATTCTTTTCTTCTTCTGCACAACCCTTAATAGGCACATAATCTAGGAAAGGCATGATATACTCCGGAATATAGTCTCATAGAACTCTATGCATAGCATTCATCATATGAGCAACTGAGTTGGTGGCACCTTGAGGCAAGGTACACATCCTCACAAGACCAATAGGTGTCCGCATATAGTAATATCCCTGCTTTCCAAGGCAAGCTGAAACTGATCATAACCAGAATACAAGTCACCTAGGGAATAGATGGCTCGTCCTGCAAAAGCCTTAGCAAACTCATCCACAATTGGACCTGTTTCCACATTCCTGATTGTCACTTTATTTACAGGCTGCATATCTTGAATAAATCTCAAGGTTCCATTCTTATTTGGTACAGTAAACCACCTGTTAGAATAGGGTGCAGAAGAGGGTTCCAAAATTCCCATCTTAATATTCTCATTCAGTAACTCTATCAGCTTTGGCAAGTGTGCTCTAGGTACAGGTATAGGACGTATATTCCATGGCACATGAGGGACAGTGAAGATGACCATAGGCACAACCAATTCCAGACTAATGCAGCTAATTTCATGAGGAAAGAAAGCAAATGCCTTACCATGACGTCCAAGCATCTCTCTAAAACATTCTTTTTTCACTGGAAGCAAGAAATCATCATTTCCAATCTTCAATTCTGCAAGAGTTTCAACTGTAAATTTATGTCCAATATTTGCAGGATCTCTCAACATAGGCTGCTTCATAGCTTTTTCTATCTACTCATCACTATCAGGAGGAAGCGGCCCTGCAACCGGCTTAACCTTCTTATCAACTGTTTTATACTTCGTGTCAACCTTGGCATCAGTTAGGCACTCTTTTCTTTGTTGCAATTTCTGCAAATTTTCAGCAACTCTCAACTCTGTTGGCTGAAAGATCTCAGCCCTTTGCTCTATGGACTGCATGGGTGCAGCCTGAAACTCTGTATGCTGAAAATTTTTAGCATTAAACTCTGTTGGCTGAATGGTTTCAGCCCTCTGCTCTTTGGACTGCATGGGTGCAGACTGAAACTCTGTATGCTGAAATTTTTCAGCATTAAACTCTGTTGACTGAATGGTTTCAGCCCTTTGCAACTCTGAAAGCTGATCAAGATCAGCCATAGAATCGGTTTGCTGAGTTTTCTCAGCCTCTGACTCTGTTTTCAGCATAAAATAAAAAAATTTCTGATACATATCCAAAGTTTGCACAGGTATGATCTTTGAACCTTTACATACATCAGTTTTCAGCATATTTCCCATCTCAGACAATGTATGTGCATAAGACATTCCTTCATACAGCCCATCCACATGCTCTCCTACTTGCAAAATACCTCCAGTCTTCAACTCTTTCTCCTTATGACCAATGTACTGCCTGGCAGCTCTAGACAAATTTGAAATTTTCTAATAACTTACTGAACTATCTGAAGAAAAACCAACAAAATTTGTGGAGAAAGACTGGCTGCCAGGAGGTGAGATTTCCTCTTTTCTCCGCACTGTACCACTGGCGTCTCACAAGACAGCGGTACCGAATGAAAATCCAACTCCTTCGCAGGTAGTGGTGCCTCACACAAGGAGTCCCTGTTTCTTGGATGATTAACTCCAACAGTCATAAACTGAATAGCTCGCATACCATCTTTACTGCGTATCCGTGCATAGGCTGAGCCATCATCCATCACTTTCGTCTCCATTCTTGCTTCTGTAATGAAAGGCTGTCCAAGAATAATTAGATAAGAGCAAGAATCCTGAACAAAGCAATGATAATCCTCTTCAACATTACCAATAGAAATTCTGATGCTCGGACAAGCATCATACATATCACCAGAAGTATTATTGGCTGCTCTCACGCGCCAGCCATGCTCTACATCCATAGGCCACTTGCCACTCTCATAAACACCTCGAGCAATAAGATTAATCTCGGAACCATGATCGACTAAAGCGACCAAAGGAATCTGTTTCTCTCCAATCCTTATCACTGTCTCGGTGGTTGCTCTAGCCCAATGACTACGTGAAAAATGGCTACGAGGAATGAGGATAGGGGAATCATCATCTTCATACTGCATAGGCTGAACTATTTTCTCCAATTGTGGATTGACAAAAGCATTCTCAACCATCACTGCATTATCATGCTCTTCCCCAAGAGCTACATGCCATAATCCCTGTAAAGTAGGTCCTTCCATTGCATGTCGTTTCCTCCGTAAAAGATCCTGCATCTGATCCTGTATTTCTCTTTTAGCAATACCAAGAGCTTCTCCAATAGTAAAAGTGACTTCACTATTCAGAATTCTTTCATGGAAAATCTTACTCATATCCATCTGCATATCAAGGTCTGACAAGAGCTTGAATCCTGGCTCCTTTCTTGGTTGCCTCTTTTCTTTCATCTGCTTGTCTCCCATAGGTTGTTCAGGACGTGATTGAGCTAGAGAACTCGTCATAGGTGTAGCTGTAACTGGTGGTGAAACAAAGTCACCCCCTCTAGTCTTTTTGGAGGTGCTGAGACCTCCTCATCTCTTCTTCTCTTTTCCTCAACCATGGCATCTAAACCCTGTGTTTTCGCCATATAAGCAAAAATAGAATATCTGTCAATAGGAGAATCCCATCCCATTTCTCCTCGGATGCTAGAGCCCACACAAGTCATAGTGCATGCGTAAACTTTCCCTCTTCTCGCTATCTCCAAAGCAGAGGACCATAAGGCTGAGTCTCCATCTGATTTCTACTCAAGCTAGACTCCATAAGCTGAAGTATCTCCTCTAACACTCACATAAGCTGATCGCGCAGCCATATCATCAACTAGCTTCTTCATGCCTCCCTTACCAAATTTCGTGTCAAGAGGAGGACCAGTCTCTATCAGCCATATCTTCCCATCTTGTCCCCAGAACACTACATTCTTCTTACGCGCTTCCTGAAAAGCATCACAATCTCTGCATTGTTGGTGCTCTGTACTATCGCACCAAATACATCGTCTCCCTTTTCTTTGGCCAGCTGGAAAAGTAGTCACTGGAGCAAGTGCTACAGCAGGTACTGACATAAGTTGCTCTTTTAACTTTCCAACTTCAGCTTTGATTGCCTCTATCATCAAATCTGCCAAGCCTTTAATAACATCATCTACGGATTGTAAAATATCACACGGCGCAACGAACAGAATCTGAGAAAGAGATAGAGAGTACACAATAGATAAGAGGAGAATCAATAAATTCTTTAACTTCAAACAACTGATATAAAGATGGCTATGTCCACCCGTGCGCTTCCACGGTGTGAAGCTTAGATGGCGATCTAGACAGAAGATAGGTGAAGAGCTTAAGGCTAGCTGGAACAACAACTCTCACTAGGTGAAAGATGAGTGAGAGATGGCTATGAAGGGCTTTAGCTTTTATAGCCCGCGAAGGTCGTTAGATCGGCCTGTTGACCAACCTACCATATGAGCCTCCACTAGTCGGCCAAGGAATATTCCCTTTACCATCGGGCCGAGGGCGCTGCCCCCGAACCCCCACCAGGGGGGTCACTGGCCCCCCTGGGACCCTCCAGCCAGGGTCCGCTCCCACGGGCCCCGGACCCCACAATAGGGGCCCCTTTTAACTCCCTTACCTCGCAACTCGATGCAATGCGCCTCGAGTTGCTACCAGCTTAACCACTCTGTCTAACCCAAAGATTAGACCCACAACGGTCACCTTTTTGCCATCCGGTCACATAGACCTCATCTAATATACAAGTCAGGACTCCACCAATGTCTGGGCTCACACTTGGCTTCTCCTCATAATGGGGGCCTTACAACTTTGAGCACCATGGATCATTGGTAGCACCTAATGAGGGTGGGGCATTGATCATATCTAACACAGATAAGGGCATTGGAGCAGCAGGAACTGGTGGATTTACAATAGGAGGAGTAGGCTTAGGCATAGAACTTGCAGTAGGGGTAGAAGTAGAGGTCTCCAAGGATTTTTTAGAAGCAGCTCATGTATTACGATGCAGTCGTACCCTCCTGCGCTGCTTCTTAACAAGCGCATTCACAACATCAATGACATGTCTCCACTCAGTCTTTAAACCTGAATCTATAGCTTGATCTTCCAAAAGATCATCCAACTTTTCCTGTAAATTAGCATCAGCAGCTTGTAAAAATAATTCCACTTTTTTCATCTCCAAAGCTTGCCGCTCAGCTCCATCCAACTGATCATAGCGGCTCTCAAACTCTCGCAGAAGGGCGGTAACTGAAAGTCCCTTATTAGGCATAGAAACCCATGCTAAGAAATTCATGTAGTTCATAAGACCTGTATCCTCCAAGAAATATTCATATTTTAATGCCTTCTTAAACTTTGTCCAACCAGCATGTGTTCCTTGAATTTCTGAAATTCAAACTTTAAGCGCGCGCACCACTATCCGCAAGAAGTAGCGGCTCCAAACATCTTGAGAAACCCCAAAAAACTTCATCTTTTCTTCATACAAATGCAGGTAAGTTGACACTTGTTGGCCGTTGAACTGCTTCATCTCCTATTGGATAGCTTTCAAGGCATCCATGGCATCACTATCACGTTTCGCGTGAGCTTGCTGCTGCATATAGGTTGTAAATGACTGAAACAGGTGCTTCATGACATTATCATCTGTCATCTCTTTTTGCAAGTCTTCCATCTTAGTGAAAATTGATGCAGCACTTTCACGTCGGGTTCACGAGAAATTTCGTAGAGTTTGTGTAAGAGCTGCTGAACACGGAGTTCAAGTTACAGCAAAGAAAGAGGCTAACAAGAAGAAATCGAATTTTGATGCCAAAGTACTCTATATTGCTTGTCAAGTAAATTACATGAGGTCCATGTTCACAAAAATTTGTAGTATCTCATATCCAGCTTTGCATTCAGGTGTTTGAGATCAGTTTTGCCATTGGCACATAGACTTGTTAAATTCTGCTGGATAGTAATCCTTGTGAACAATTTTTCAGGAATCCATACAAAGTCAAAACAATGGAGTTCTGTGGACAGCAACCCCTGTGTACATAAAACAATGGAGTTCTGTGGGCAGCAACCCCTGTGTACATGACCAAATGTGATTCATTAACCCACCCTTTTGCAACCTATAAAATTAGCTAAGGATGCTACCAATTTGGGTCCAATTTCTGTACCAACATCAGTAAGGCGAAATCACAGTTCTAGTAATTCATTTGCTACCATGCCTTGCCACAGGATAACTCTATATAGTGCACAAATCAACAGCGATGTGGGATGAAGAAGCTCAATGCCACCCCTTTGACAAATAGGGCTCAGCTATGGAACTTTCTGAAGAGTCAGTTTGTGATTCATCTCTGGATGAGAAGACACTTAGCAACTGCACTGGCAAATGCTCAGAAGGCAATGTTGAATACTAAAGATTTGCTGCCTGATTATTTCCACTGCACAAGATTGAACCCCAAGTCCCTATTCTGATTTGCCACTCCATCCTTATGATAATGAAACAACTTTACATTCATAATAGGATCGGTGTAACTTCAAGCTCTATGGTCATGCTGGCAAGCATCAACATTTTCTTACAATTGGTTGCAGCATCTTCTTCGATTGCAAATCTTTGAATATCTCCATGTCGCAGAGCTTGCTCTTTGTCATCCGCTTGCAGAGCTTCATCTGCTAACATTCAAATCCTCATATCGTTCATCTCCCCTTCAGTTGCCTCTGTCCACTGCTATTTTTCCATGGCATTCTTGGAATGTTCTGTTTCTGGCTGGTTGTGGATTCGTGCTCAATCCAAGCTTGAAGCTTTTTCCCCAGAGCGAGTTCAGAAAAAGACTCCATGCAAGAGAAGACAAGCACCAGAAAGAGAGTTGAGAAGGTCATTCAAATGAACAATCGGGCAAAGAAAACTCGGAAGGAAGCAAGGCGATGCAGCAGATTGGCTGTGGTGGAAAAACTTGTGGAGCTATAGGCCGCCTCACCAGAAGTGTATCATTCCTCCAAAGCAACAACATAAATTCTCGGAATTGTCATCATTGCTGGGAGCGTCAATCTCCTTCACGTCAGAATATCAAATCTCTGTCGGGCGCACTCGATGATGTCCTTCCTTTGCTGATGATCGCCTCTGCCCCTTAACCTGTTAATTTCGGCCATAGGTAGATGTCATAGTCCTGCCTCCACCAAATGCCGGGTTTTCTCCACCTCTCTGATCGCCACCTCTTTTCTTAGCTTCCACCTAAATTCCATAGCAATGCGCCCCTTTTGAATTTTGAGCGCCCCCAATCTCAACTTAGCATTAATAAGGCTATTTTGAGGATACAAAGCTTTTGATCTTTCCCTCCAAATTTCGAAACAGAATGCCTTCTCTCAAAATAGTAGGCTCTATAGGCTTTTCTCCTAGATCCATCCGGATAATCTAAAGATTCTCTATAAGTGTCATTTCCATCACAACCCCAAATTTATAAAAACTTTCTAAGAGTCTTCTTGTAGACATCCAAGAGTCCTTTGAATTGACGTTCCCCTCCTTTCTTTGCAGTCTTGACTTCATTGGCATGGCGAATTCTAGCATAATCAAGGGAATACACAAGAAGGAGGGAAGAAGCAATCTTTGAGATAGCTGCAGAGACTCCTCCATTCAAAAAGTCTTCAGCAAAGGCATATGAACCCTTCTCCTCCATGGCAGATAGTGCTAATGTATTTTCTTCAAAAATGCTTTATCCCGCATATTACGTTGACCTTGTTCATGTGCAACCTTTATCTTCATAGCTTAAATGTCGGCTTCTACAAGCTTCCTTTGATTCCACGATTTCCTGTACTTTTCTTGGAGATCATCATTGAAATTAACAGCTTGATAATGTCCTTTGGCATTAGTTTTCGTATTTTTCTGACACACACACAACATGCATACAAACTGAAACACACACAAACACAAACACACAAGTGGAGTATGTACATTGGATGCGAGTACTGAAAAGGACAGAAAGGTAATGCATCAATCACACACAATGAATTACACGCGAAAAGATAACACAGATGCACAACAAAAATGGAGGTGTTTACGGCTCGGATGCGCAGCAGCATGACAACGGCTATTTACACGCATGTATAGACGCGTCGATAGATGCTGTGATAGACGCGCCCAACTTTGTGCGTCTATACCTCGTTTTTGTTGTAGTGTGAGCAAAGACCCCTAAATTTGGAGAAAGTGGAGCTATTCTTGCAATCGATTGATCCTACACTTCAAGATGAGTTGGGAGAGCTTCTTGAAGATCGTACGCAGCTTATGGGATTGAAGACGAATTGGCAAGGTGTTGCTATTCTGGTTCCCACAATGACAAAGAGGCGGAGATGGAAGTCTTGCTTGTAGAATGGCATGCAAACACCTCTAGTGGTGTCTTCTTGAACCTCAACTTCTCCTACTTCTCCTAGTGCTCCTTCCACTTCTTCTCCTTCTTGTCATTATTTGTCTATGCCTATGCCTATTCCTGCTACGGTTGTTAGCTCAACTGCAAAACCAACTATTGAAGAAATAATGGAGGAGATTTTAAACAACTTAAAAACCTACACAAGAAGATGACTAGAAGGGATCACTAGCAGAGCCAGCTCCAGTTTTAGCCCCAACTTCATCTACCCTTGTAAATTCTTTCAGGATGGCGAATTCTCAGGGAGTCGAAGTGTTTGCTAAAGAGAAGTGAAAAAGAGAAGATGATCAATCTGAAGGTTTGAAGAGGATGACTAGGAGGAGTGATCCAATTTCCTATCCTTCTTATTCTGAACCAGAGTAGAGGATGGCTAAAGTTTAGAAGTCAAAAGTACAAGAAGATCAAAAAGTCCTGAAGATAAAGGATCTGAAGCCGGAAAAGCAACCTAGATTTAAGCTGCTTTCCAAGATTGAGACGACTATAGACTTGAAGAAGAGTAAGAAGATTGATTCTGATGAAGAGGTTTACTAATGGTCTTTATGTGGGCTATTATGCTCGAATACTATGGAGGATCTTTCGACATTGCTGAAAATTGAAAATCAAGAGTTGTCATATGTCTTACAGGTTAATTCTCTGGCAAAGAATTGCGAAATTGCTGATTTCATGCTGCAAGAAAATTTGGGTGCTAAAAATTCTCAGCAAATTATGTTCCTTTTGCTGAAATATTTCAACAAAAATATTTATAGAAGAGTGCCGATTTACAGCAACAAACAAGATTTATAGCTGAAGTAAGCTGTGAAGTTTGAAAAAAGATATGGCTAATTTTTGTTAGTCAAAAGAGTTAGGTGCTGTTTATACACATCAAAATTTTTGTTTACCAAGGTGTTTACTACAAGAGCTAAAATTTGCAGGTTGTAGCAAAGAAGCCAAAGTACAGAGACAATATAAGTCAATTGACCAGAAGGTTAGATTATAACCGTTGGACAATGATGAGGATTTGCCAAAGTTTATGCCATTTATGGAGATGGATATGAACATAAATGTCAATGTGGTCAATGCACAATCAAGAATTGTTCCATTGAAGGAGGAAAGAGAGATTGGAATTCCGAGATTGTCTAAAGATCTCGACCAACCAAAGAAGATTTGAATGTTATGCAGAAGATTTTTGCAAGAAAGAAGATCAAGCAATTGGATGTTGTGACAATCTAGGAAAACATATCTACTTTGATTCTTCCATATGATCTAGGAGGATGCTGTGATATCCTATGTCAACTTACCTACTTGTCATATTACCCGTATGATCCTGGTGGGAACATTGTTGTAAGTAGTAAACAAGTTTGCTCAGCAGGAATGATGTTATAGCATTGTTTGCTCAGTAGGAATGATTACAATGGGCTGAAGCACTTGTAGAGACAAAGTATAAGACAATTGGAAAAAAGGTAAAACCAATTGCTTTGCCACTTCCACTAGGGAGTGAGGATATGTATGAAAAAGTGTTAAGGCAGCCAAGCTTACAGGATCCTAAATATATAGGTCATCAGTTTACATCTGAAACATTACACGAATTGAAAGTTGGTGCAGAAGGGTTTCTTTTGCCTACTGCTGAGAGAGACTGTTTTATGCGGATGTTGTCTAGGCACGGGAAGGCATTTGCATTTTAGCCAAGTGAAATAGGTTGTGTGGATCCAAATGATGTCTCTCCTATGGTCATATTTACTATGCCACATGTACCATGGAACTTGAGGCCTATTCCAGTGCCTAAAGCTTACTTGCCAAAGCTAATAGATTTGCTAAATGAAAAGATTCGCATGAAAATCTTGGAGCATTCTTCAGTCCCGTACTCAAATCGTTGGTTTATTGTGCCCAAAAAGAATGGGGCTTTGAGATCTATTCAAGACATGCAACCAGTCAATAAAGTGACCATAAGAAATGTGGGTGTAGGTCCTATGGTTTATGAATTTGCACAGGCTTTCGCAGCTTGCAATTGAAAGCACGGATATCACAACCATGAAGACTCCTTTGGGGTTAGTACGGATGTGTACACTCCCACAGGGTGCAACAAACTCAGTGGCACACATGACAAATGCTATGAATAGGGTACCCATGGATTTTATACCACAATTGACTATGCCCTTCTTGGATGATGTTCCAATCAAAGGGTGTGCAGTGGATAAAAAGAATGAAGATATGGATGCTCATGGATGCAAACAATTTGTTGCCAACCATATTGTGGATTGTGAGAGGATTTTGACATGTCTAGAAGAGGTGCATTTAACTCTTTCTGGACAAAAGTCTGTCTTTGGAGTTGCAGAGGTTTTGATTGTTGGACATATGTGTGGGCCTTATGGGCAAAGGCCATCACCAGCAAAAATAGATGGGATTGATAGAATGCAAGATGTATGCACGAATGTATAAAATGTGCATAGACTCTTGGGTGCATGTATGTTTTATTTGATATGGATTTCTCACTTTCCACATGTAGCCAATGCTCTTTATCATCTTCTAAGAAAAGGTCAGATATTTAATTAGGAAAGGAAGCATAAAAAAGCAATGAAGAAATTGAAGCAACTCTTAAAATCTACTCCTACATTGAGAAAGGCTGACTATTCACATGGAAAGCCTATCATTATTACTATTGATACAAGCCCAATCAGGATTGGATGGGCAATTGGGCAAGATGATGAGGAAGGGAAAATATATGCAATTCGCTTTGGTGCTAAAGTATTGAATGAACGACAGAGAAGATATCCACAGGTTAAAAGGGAATTATGGGAAATTGTGATAGCCCTTAAATGTGGTAAGGTGTATTTTATGGGTGCTCATGTAGTCATTGAGACCGATTGTTTGCCGATATTTGGTATGATTACTAGTTGTGCTACTCCGGACGTTGCTATGCTCCAGTGGATTGCATACATCAAATCTTTGAACCCTGAATTTCAGCATATTGCAGGAAGAGATAACCCAGTGGCAGACATGTTATCTCGAGCACGTTATGAGAATGAAGATAGGATGATGGTGTAATATTTCCACCCAAAAATATTATAGAACTTGACCCTCGCACGCCTGCGTAAAAGTTGTGCAAAGTCATCTCCCATGTCGACTAATGACGGTGGCTAAGTGGTTACCCTGGGCGCGCGATAAAAATCCCCATCCGTGATGTGCAATTAAGGCCAGGGCACAAAGATCACAAGTTGCGCAAGAACACCCTTCTTGGATAAAGGGAAAATGGATAATGGTGAAAATTTAGGCTTTTTTTAAATACTAATTATCCCTTCCCCCAGTCGATGCATGGCTGGAGGAGAGGGAGTGTGTAAAGGAGTGAGTTATGTAGTGTGGTGTGTGGGGAGCATGAGGAGGGAGAGGCATGCATAGGCCATGTGGTGGCTACCTCATCCCTCCCCCCCCCCCCCCCCTTAGGCTATATGATGCCCCCACCCCCCCTATGACATGAGGGGGAGAAGGAGGAGCCAGAGGCTGCCTTGCTGAGGGACACAAATGAGGAGGGAGAGAAGAGATTCAAAGGAGGGTGCGGTGCTGAGGAACGATTCGAGAGAAAGGGGAGGGACTACTTCCTACAGTCGTGGAGATAGCCACTACAGGACATCTACCAATACCACCACCCTGCTGCGCCGCAGTCCATTAGGCCGCCACCATACCACCCTCCTTACCATCATAAACTCCCCCCCTCTCGTCGTTAATCTTCTTCTCCAATCATTACCCCCTTTCCTCCCACGTCACGTTCTGTGATAGACTAAAGAAGCTTCCTTAGAATCTTCTAAGGGTAAGGCTTCTTTTGGCCTTGTGCATGTGGTTTTGGCCATAGTTGCTTATAACCCACATCCGAAAGGGGTAATTCCTGCGCAAGGGAGAAAGTAGGTGGACTTGGAAGCTATTTTGCCAAACCTCGAAGGAAATTCGGAGATCGCGTAAAAGATCGCAAAGTTCAAGTCATCAATGATGGCTCCAAAGCCAAAGTCGCAAGGCTCACGTCTCAAACCCAAGCATACACGTGGACATCCCCATGAGCCCTCAAGCCCAGGTTCCACGAGTTTAATTCCACATAAAAGAAATGCTTTAAGCACACTTAGGAGGAATGCATTTACGCTTGCCATTAATGCATGTAGTAAAGATAAAAGTACATTTCAGAAATTATCTCCTTGAACGATGGACAAGGGTTGGTGCATGTCATGCAATTGGGTTGTTTGTATTTCCAAAGTTGTGAACATGAATTACTTGTCCATCTAAAGAGCTTAGTTGCATGTTGCCTTTTTTGTGCATTTCCAAAGTGATAAGCCTAAACCCATATTGCTTAGGAAAAAAGATGAAATTTTTAAGTGCATCTTTGATTGGCCGTGGAAAGAATAAGCGGATATTGCATTTAGGCAATAACTTCCTTGTAGTGATTCGCATGAGGAAAAATGGTTAACATCCGTTAGATGTTGTCCAAAAAATTGCATAGCATGGACATGAAACCATGGACTTGCATGTTGCATCCAAATGGATTAAGTCAATATTAGTCCTATAATATCCATCTTGCATGAACTTCATTAATGATGTTGTATCTAGAAAACGGTTGCATGTTACATATTCGTCATGCGTAAATTTCATTCATCAAAGTTCCATTTAGAAAAGATTGCATGTCATATCGAAGCTTGAAATTTGATTGCATTAAACGAAAGGTTGTAGGCAAAACTCTTGATGTAAATCTATATAGGTTTTGTGCAAGTTACTTCCCGAATTGTCAGTCATCATGATTTTTGCAAGGAAAAGAAATAGTTATTAAAAACTTTATAGTTTCATCGAAGTAATGAATCACATATTTACACGTAATGTGATATTTTTGCAAATAGTTACACCTTTAGAAGAAGATTAACATCTCTAAGAAAGGATCATTCCTTGTCGCAAGACAAGTAGACCAATTTAGCTAGACCACTTGTAATGTTATAACTCTCTAGGGATTCGTAAAACCATGACTAGATGGCACGATGAACACCTCAAAGTGCTACCTAGGGTTTAGCATGTTAGAAATTCTACCTAGTATCGCATTTGGTCACCAAGTCGAGACCCTCAAACCTAAAGGATCCTACCCACACTCACAGAATGGTTGGGTCCATGTAATAATGATCTAGGGTTTTGCCCTAAGGATCGAATGACATCCGATTGAGTTTTGAAACCCTAGGCCCAAGCATTATTGGCCTAGCAAGGTTAGTGTTGGGTTGGGTAAGAAGACACCCCAAACCCTACATCTTGACTAAACATACTCCTTGACAAGAAATGCCGCTGATGGGTGAAATGATCCCATGAGCTAGATGCGACACTTGTGCAATAAGTTACAACATCACATGGCTTTGTGGTTTAACCACAAGATAAATTTGCAACTCCTTGGAATAAGGTTGGTAGGTTCTAGCGCAAGTCTAACTTGCAAGAGGATGAGTAGACATCCTGCTACATCACCCTTCTTGGGCTGATTTTCCAAGTTAAGGGAAGCTATGTATTTGCCTAGTAAGCAAAGGATCAATCAAGTTAAAGCGACATGGTCACCAGGATTTACTATCTTAACTTAAGAACCTAAGGTGTTGGTTAAATTGGGTTGACAAGGTAAGACCCTAACCCAAGGACAAAAGGGTAAACAAACAAACCCTTGGGGATAGTCGCAATTGATCCCGGATCGAATGCTAGATGCATTCGGAGAGAAGGATGCACTCCTTAGCAGTTGGCCAAATAAACGACCACTTGATTGTTTGTGTTTGTAACAGTTTAGAAGCATTGTTTGCATTGTTTGCTCAAGGAACTAAAGATGGAAAGATAATTAATGCTTCAGGTTGAAGGCCTAAAGGGAGAGGCAGCATTAGTTACCCCCGACTATTTGCGTGGCCCTAACCAAGGGGGTTGTTAGCTGCGCCGGGAATGTGGACCGAACCCACCACGAGAGGTCTCTTCATTGGGCGTTACTTGGAGCACGAGGACACTTGGGTGCCAGGGGGGGCTCTAGCCGTAAATCCCTTGCCTTTCGGGCCCTACACAAGAGGTTGACGTGACTCCGGACTATATCTCGAGGCCCGCATACTAGTCTAAGGGCAGAATTTTGGATTAGTAATCCGTGTGGATTGCTGGATTTCCTTCAGGCGGATCATGGATTTCCTTCGGGCGGATTATGGATTAGCCTATGGGCTGGATTATATGATGTATTCCAAAAGATCAACTGATGTAAAGGAACTTGTTTGACACTATTTTTCTATGTCAAGTGCTAAGATTACGTGAAGTAACCGGTGAATAGTTGGCTAATTAAGAAAGTTGTTTTATGTGTGTCCAACTAAATGTGATAGGTAATTAGACAACTAAAGCTTACCTGAGGAAAGTATGGTGGATGTGGCCATGGTCCATCCTACGGATGGGTAGTCCCGGTTGGCTGAAAAATTTTCTCAAACGAAATCAACAACATGAAAGTTTTCTCAAAGGAAATGAACAGTAAGGAATGTTGACCTAGAGTCTAGATTACTAGAATCCTGATTTATGTTGTTTTAGGGGAATGGAATGGGACTATGCCTTATGGGCAGAGAGGTCAAGCTTTGCATCCCTCTTGTTTCCCATTCTCCTTGAACCAAGTGCAGCATGAATCCTCTTCGACCCTAACATTTCTACGTAAAGTAGTTCACCTGGGGTTCGACACTAGTTACTCTCTAGGAACTTGACCATTAGGGAAACCCCAATTCAGGTCAGTCCTAAGTGGGAACTGTCGGAATACTTTCGCTACGTGGCAGACTCGGAAAGACATAGATCGCAAACCCTGTAACATTCCATGGGAGTGCCCCTGGCGGAGCTTTTTAGACCCTCTTCCCGATGGCTTGCTAGGACGTGTCCTGCAAGCTAAGTGACCAATGAAGGATCCGTATTTATAAGAAAACTTAATAAGAAGAAGTAAAGAAAATGTTGCTGTTAAGAGCTTTTCCTTACCTACCGTCAATGCTGACTTGCAGAGTTGGGAAGCATGGAGCAGATTCTTCGTGTTCTAGGTCATGTTTATGACCACAATGCGTGCCTTGAATTATCGACGGAGGATCGATATGATGAATATCTTCGATCACATCTACAATCCATTTCCCTTGTACATGGAACGGAGATGGATGGGTGTTTCAGGGATCTATTACATAGCTGCCCACCAACTTACGTACCTTCAAACCAACTTGAAGAGAATCAAGTGGATGAAGGACCTAAAGATCGTGAAGCTGTTCGTCTTTGTTGAGGCTCACACAAACGCAACCCTACATGTCGGAGGTCAAAGGGTCAAGTAGAACGCGTATGTGTACAAGGAAGTGACTCGAGTAATCCTTGCCGACAGGATCAAGGTATTGGGACGTTACGAGAAGAGCGGATACCAAAGAAAAGGATACCCTAATCTTCCAATGACCTATCGATTCCTGAAAATCCATGATCCCAATCCATACTATTACTCAGTTCCCGTAGCTGAATGTAACACAATCTTATTCTCCTCAAATTAATGTATCAGCTTGTTCCATCTCCCCAAGAATGATTGTACTTGAAAGGGCTATGCTGATATGAACGGAATAAGACTTCTTTTTATCAATGATTGTCTTTACTGTGAGTATTGATAAAGAAGGTAAGTGATTAGGTCACTTGGCTAAAAGCTGAACTGGGCATGTTAAAATACTGTGAGGAATGCTTCAAGTTATGTATTGATTACAGAGGACTGAATCAATCAACCGCTAATAACAAATATCCTATTCCAAGAATAGATGAACTTCTTGACCGTCTTCAAGGTGCGAAGATCTTCTTCAAGATTGATCTCAAATCTCGGTACTATCAGATAAGGATCAAGGAAGAGGATATCCCAAAGACCGCATTCAACATAAGATATGGACACTTTGAGTTCCTAGTCATGTCATTCGGGCTGACAAATGTACCTGCCATCTTCAATAGGTTAATGCAGGATATCCTTCGGCCATATCTTGATGACTTTGTACTCATCTTCTTCGACGATACCTTAGTTTATTCCAAACAGGAAGAAGATCATGAACCCCAGCTTTGCATTGTCCTTGAGACAATGAGGGCACACAAGCTTTATGTCAAGATGAAGAACTGTGCATTCTTCAAATGTCAGATTGAATATCTAGGATTCATCGTGTCAGCGGAAGGAATCTCAATGGATCCAGCCAAAGTCAGATGTTCTGGAATGGCCAATACCAACAACTATCAAGGAAATACATAGTTTTCTTGGTTTAACAGGATGGTACAGGGTCTTTATAAAAAACTATGCTTTGATTGCAGCACCTCTGATGACCGATCTATTGAAGAAGCAAACATCAATTGTATGGTCACCTCTTGAACAATCTAGCTTTGATAGACTAAAGCAAAGTTTGGTATCAATACCTATCCTCAAACTTCCGGACCTTAGTAAGGATTTTGAAGTGATAACTAATGCTAGCACACTTGCCTTAGGATGTATGCTTATGCAAGAAGGTCATCCTATAGCATACTCTTCAAGGAAACTGAAGAGCCATGAGAGGAATTATGCTACCTATGATCTAGAGCTGTTAGCTTTCATCCATGCTCTCAAGCTTTGGAGGCACTACCTGCTGGGTAACAAGTTTACCCTAGTGACGGATTATAAAAGTCTTAAGTGGATCTTTACCCAGAACGAGCTCAACATGAGGCAACGTCGATGGATTGAAATGCTGGAGGAGTATGATTTTGAAATCAAATACGGCTTGGAAAGGAGAATGTAGTTGCCGATGCACTCAGTCGCAAGGCATTCCTTATTTCTCTAATCTTGCAAGATCCATCAACAGCTAGATCTCTAGCCACAAAGGTATCCATGCCAAACAACCCAATAATTGAGCTAGCTAGAGAAGAAGCATGCCATGATCCAACCTATCAGAAGATGCTAAGGGAGATCCCTATGAAGGATCAAGACCCGAAGCTGCAGGCTAAGTATCTAGAATTCTCTATCAACAGTGGACTTGTCTACTATAGAACGAGATTATGTATACCGGCAAGCCAGTCACTCAAGCAAAAGATACTTTGGGAAGCTCATGATTCCCCTTTTTCAGGACATCCTGGCTATGCCAAGACCCTCAATGCAGTCAGAAAGAGCTATTGTTGGGAGAGGCTTAAAGGTGACGTTCTCAAATATGTCACTGAATGTTTGTCTTGTCAATGCATTAAGGCTGAACATGTCAAAATGCCAAGGAAATTGCAACCACTTGACATTCCCCAAATGAAATGGGAATTCATCAGTATGGACTTTGTTGTTGGCCTACCCCAAGTTCAGGGAGGATACAACTCCATTATGGTTGTGGTGGATATGCCAACCAAGGTTGTGCATTTTATTCTTGTTAAGATAAACTATAAAGACTCTGACATTGCAAGGTTATTTATCAAGGAGATATTCAAACTACATGGGTTGCCTAGAAGAATCATTAGTGATCGTGACTCTCTCTTCACATCACATTTCTAGAGAGCTATCTTCGAAGCCATAGGGACTCAACTCTATTTTAGTACAGCTTACCATCCCCAAACCCATGGTCAAACGGAGCGAGTCAACCAAGTCATTGAGGATATGCTAAGGGCACAGTGCTGTCCCGAACCCAAAAAGTGGATTCAATACTTGCCACTCGTTGAGTTTGCCTACAATGCCTCCTACCAACAAAGCATTCGGATGACCCCTTTTCAAGCATTGTATGGGCATGAATGTCAAAGTCCTTTAAAGTTCTCGGATCCAACCTTGAGGTTTGAAGCTTCAAAGCAGATGCTGGAAGATATGGATGACCAAATGAAGTCAATAAGACAAGACATCCAAGCCGCCAAGGATAGACAGAAGGCATACGTGGATTTGAAACGTTAGGATAGAACCTTCACTGAAGGAGTCATGGTCTTTAGTTGCGTGTACCCAAAGAAGAGTTCCCTATCCTTAAGCGAATGCAAGAAGCTAAGTCCAAGATATTGTAGACCCTACAAGATTCTCAAGTGCTTAGGGCCTAATGTTTATAGACTTCAACTCCCTGAGAACCTAAAGGTTCATAATGTATTTCATATCAGCCTATTGAAGAAGTATGTACCTAATCCTAGTCACGTACTTGATGATCAACAAGTTGTAATGCCTAACCAAGGAGTCCTTAAGCTACGGCCTAATAGGATCTTAGATGTTAGGGAGAGACAATTGAGATCCAAAACCTTGAGAGAATATATTGTCCAATGGAAAGATTATCCTGAGGAGGATGCCATTTGGATGGATGAAAGTACTCTCAACCAACAATACCCCCAGTTCTTCTCTAGATGAGGACATCTCAATTCTTCTAAGGGGGAGAGAATATAATATTTCCGCCCAAAAATATTATAGAGCTTGACCCCCGCACACCCGCATAAAAGCTATGCAAAGTCATCTCCCCTATCGATTAATGACGATAGGTAAGTGGTTACCCCACGCGCGCGATAAAAATCCCCATCCACAATGTGCAATTAAGGCTGGGGCACGAAGACCGCAAGCCACGCAAAGAACACCCTTCTTGGATAAAGGGAAAATGGATAACGGTGAAAATTTAAGAATTTTTTTTTTACTAATTATTCCTTCCCCCAGCCGATGCATGGCTGGAGGAGAGGGAGTGTGTAAAGGAGTGAGTTATGTAGTGTGGTGTGTGGGGAGCATGAGGAGGGAGAGGCATGCATAGGCCACGTGGTGGCTACCTCATCCCCCCCCCCCCCCCCCAGGCTATATGATGCCCCCTCCCCCCCGTGGCATGAGGGGGAGAAGGAAGAGCCAGAGGTTGCCGTTGTCATCGTGTTGGGGGTTGAAGGTCTACCACTGGGGTTTAGAGCAGAAGAAGAGTGTGGGATTCAAGGTTTGGAGAAGGGGGGAAAGATTGGGGTTTGACAAGATTCGGGTTTTAGAAATGACTTAGTTGAAGAAGAAGATATCAATCTTTTTCTGTTTATTTAGCATACATGTATGGAATGAAAGACTTTGTCTTGATCACATCAAATGCATTTGGGAATAATAAGCCATTACATAAGGGATAATCTCAGATTTAAACCAAATGCATATTCCAAATGCAAGTTCAAATGGTTTTTATTTCATGTACATGGATGGATAACAACTCTAGGAAACAAGTATTTTTATGGTAGACTCAAGTACATTCAAGGCATAGTTCAAAAGCTCATGAAATGCATTGATTAAGCATAAATTTAACTTCAGCCCTGTTTTAAAACAGTAATTTACAGCCCATAAGCAAGCTCAAAAAGTGTACATAAACTCAAGAATAACCTCCTCTAATCATTCATGAGTAAAGCCCTGATGTTAAGAGGTCAATTTCTTCTATTACAACCACATGGATCACTTGTTTGCTCAACAAAATGGACTAGAACAGTGGGCTGCTCCTGTTTATGACTAGTTTTTTCAGCCCATAACAGCCCATACACCTTCAAAATCCTCCCCCTTTTCTTGCCCCAAAGTCACTCAAGTACTTGGGTACAAGACGTGCTTCATTGGACCATGAATAATGTAAAAAGATGAGAGAAGACGTACATAAGAGCAGGCTGAATACTTTTCTCTTAGGTTTCCCCCTTTTATAGACTATCATACCATTCATTTTCGTCATACCAAATGGACGGGTAAGAGGAGCTCTCACCTTTCTTGTTTGTATCTCCTTCTTCAGCTCCAGTTTGCCTTCAGTTTACATGCTTTAGAGCATGCACCATAGCTCACAGTTCTTCTCCAGTTGCTTTAGGTATGCAGGTCTGCTTTTTGCGCTGAAAAATGTGGGCTGCATCCTGCTCAACTCCCACTTATCTTTCTGACCACTTAGGTCACTTACAGGTCACTTAAGTTCATTATTTCAGGTCCCCCGTGAACCTAGTGGACTTTTGGCGCTTTTCTTGAGTTCTAACCATATTTTCCACTTGAATCAATGTGGTTTAGCCTGCAGACTATTGTCAATTACTTCCAGTTGATCAAGTTGTAAGTTCCCGTGGACTTAATTTTTTATCAATATACATGGTACAACTGAAAATTGTATGCCAAATACAAAAGAACTTATGTAACTAAGTGATATCTAAGTTGGTTGTTGGGTAACAATGACTAAGTTATGTATGCAAATTCCTCATATAAATCCTAGTAAAGTTCTTCTGTGTTCATAAGAATCCCATGATTTATATTATGAATAATAAACTCTTTGACATTCACCCCCTCCTAACCTGCACATCCTCCGACATGTTCCATTTCACAAGATTATAGGTTTAAGGAGGGTCTTCTTTTGACATATCTTCATCTTCATCCTCTTAGTCTTCTTCTTCCTGCTTGTCTTCAAGTAGATGGCTCATATCCAAGTCATCAAGCTCATAAGTTGAAGATTCTCTCCATTTGAAGAGCTTGATACATTTACCAGCTATTCGTACTTTTATCATGGTTCCATCCATTTCAGCCAAAGTATAAGTATCATTATCATGTACTACATTCACTACATATGGACCAAACCATCGCTTGGCTAGCTTCCTATGAGAACTATATTGATTGTCAAGGCTACTATCATAGACAAGTACCCAATCATTCTCTTGAATAGCTCTCGGACAGAGTCCATGATGCTTGTCAAAACATCTTCTTATTCTTTAATCTTGCTGCCTTCAGCCTTTCAATGGCTGTCTTGATATCTTCTAGCCTTCTTTCAAGTTGCCTTATGCACAAAGTCAGCAACTCTTCTCTATTCATGCCTTCATCCCAAGGCAAGATACTCCATGTGACAATAGACTCCTCAATAGGCATAATAGGTGGCTGTCCATATATTAGTTCAGCCACAATATAACCTGTTACTGCATTATGGGTAGTTCTATCAGCCCATAATGCGAATGGTAGCATTCTAGGCCATTCCCTCATCTTTCCTTTGCAAGATTTTGCCAATGCTTTAAGAATTGGTTGATGACCTCTTTCACTCTTACCATTGCCTTCAGGGTTGTAGGCTGATGTAAGAGATAGCTTGATTCCCAATTGAGCAAAGAAATGGCGAGCCTCATCGGCATCCAATTCTCCTCTATCAGCAATTACTTTGGCAACACAGCCATACCTGCAAAATACTTCTTCAAGTAAAAATCTACAAACGACTTGAGTAGACTTTGTTGTCAAGGCTTTTCTTTCCACTTGATTTGAGAGATCTTCTCTAGCAAGTACTAGATATCTCATGTTCCAAATTCCTGTAGGCATGGTTACTAAATCAATAACCCATCTATAGTGAATGGATAAAGGAAAGGTAGGCTGAAGCCCATCTCTATGCTTAACCATAGAGTACATTTGACAAACATGACAAGACTCAACAAAATGCTCAATGTCTTTATACATGTTTTGCCACCAAAATTTCTCTTTTATTTTGGCAAAAGTGCCCCATATTCCTTTATGACCAGCCAATAGGCTTTCATGAAATTCTTGCATGACCTATCTTTGAGTCTTTTTGTCTCCTAAGACACGAACAAGTGCCCTTCCTTTCTTTTTCGCATGCCTCCAAAGGTAGCCATCTTTAAGAAAAAAGCCATAAGATTTTCTCTTGATTCTCTTGAACTCTTCATTAGTCCAATCTTCCTTGTTTGTCATAGTGCTCAAAAATTGGCCAATTTTTAGCCAATCACCTACATAATATTCTTCTTTAAAGTGTGAACAAACCATAACAAAACATTGAGCATGCTGTCTAATCAACTGCCCACTGTCCTTCTATGGTTGTTTCTTCCTTCTTTGCTGATGTAAAATTTGTTTTAGCAACAGAACCTATTGTACTTGTTGTAATTAATGTTGTACCTGCATTTTTGATAGCTGAGCCATCATTAGGTACAGCTATACTTGTTGTTTTCAGATCTGAACCTCCAATTACAGCATCATTTTTAGAAATATAAACTCTGATTCTTCCTCATCCATCATCTCTTCTTCATCCTTATATCTGGCACGCAAAATCATGTCAGCAACCGGATTATCTCTTCCTGCAATATGTTTTAAATCAGGATTTAAGGATTTAATATAGGCTATCCATCTTAGCATGGCTATGTCAGGAGTGGAACAGTTGGCAATCATGCCTAGGAGTGGAAGACAATCTGTTTAAACTATTACATGTGCGCCCATGAAGTACTCCCGGTCACATTTCAAGGCAGTTACTACTCCCCAAATTTCTCTTTTAATTTGAGCATACCTTCTTTGTCATTCATTAAGAACCTTTGCTCCAAAGCGAATTGCATATATGTTGCTTTCAAGGTCGTCTTGACCGACTGCCCATCCTATTCCAATAGGACTTGTGTCTACTGTGAGTATGGTAGGCTGTCCATTAGAGTAATTAGCCCTCTTTAAGGTGGGGACTGAAATCAAAAATTTCTTCAATTTCTGAATAGCTTGAGTATGTTTTTTTTCCCATATAAACCTTTGGCCTTTTCTTAGCAGTTGATAAAGATTTTTAGCAACATGAGCAAAATGTGGGATCCAAATAAGGTAGAAGACACATGCTCCAAGAAATCTTCTCACCTCCAAAACATTTGTGCATATTTCCCGCATTTTGCTGATAGCATCAATCTTGGTTGGAGAAGGCTTTCGGCCATATGGACCACACATATACCCTACTAGAAGAACTTCTTCGACTCCAAAAATAGATTTAGCACCTGAAAGAGTAAGATGGACTTCTTCTAATTTAGACAAGATTTTAGCACAATCATTAATATAATCGAAAACAAACTTGCGACATCCAAGTTCATTGAGTTCTTCATTCTTCTCATGAACTTCACATCCTTTGATTGGTACATCATCAAGGAAAGGAAGAGTTAGTTGGGAAATATAATCTCTCAATACTTTATGCATGGCATTCATCATGTGAGCTACTGAATTTGTAGCTTCTTGAGGTAGAGTACACATGCGGACTAAACCAAGAGGCGTCTTCATTATGGTAATGTCTCAGCTCTCCAAAGCAAGCTGAAATTGGTCATAGCCCGAATATAAATCTCCCATGGAATAAATTGCTCTACCTACAAAAGCCTCACCAAACTCATCAACAATTGGCCCCGAACCAAAATTTCTAATAGTGACTTTATTGACAGGCTGTAAATCTTGAATGAATCGCAAAGATCCCTTCTTCTTAGGCACGGTAAACCATCGGTTGGAATATGGAGCTGAAGATGGCTCCAATATTCACATTTTTATCTTTTCATTTAAAAGCTCCAGTAACTTAGGCAAATGAGCCCTTGGAACCGGAATTGGTTTAAGATTCCAAGGAACGTGTGGGACCGTGAAAATCACCATTGGTGCCACAACACTTGGATCCACACAGCCAATTTCATGTGGCTGAAATGAAAAAGCTTTGCCATGTTTCTTTAACATCTGCATGAAGATTTGCTTTTTAGCTGGCAAGAGAAAAGAGTTTTCACCAATTTTCAGCTCTTGTGGACTTTGTGCTGTAAATTGGTGACCAATATCTTTGGGATCACGAAGGCTTGGCTGTTTGGATGCCTTTTTTGCCAGTCCTTCACTTTCCGGTGGTAGAGGAGTAGCCACCGGCTTGACCTTTTTGTCAACTATCTTATACTTTGTTTCTACTCTTACCTCATCCTTGTTTGGCTGTCCAAAAGCTTCTTGACCTGAAAATTCTTGAATTATGTCAAACATATCCAATGTGCATACCTGAATGGACAAATTTTCAGCTTAAGTTTCAACATAAACAGCTGCATATATTTCAGCCAATGTATCATTATAAATCATCCCATAAAAAAGCCCTGAAATTTCTTCATCTTTAGGCAAAACATCAATTTGCTTCAATTCTTGTTTCACATGACATAAATGCTTTCTTTCAGCCCTATGCATGGTTGAAAATTGTTTATAACATCCCACACTGTTGGTCATAAAAACCTGCAAGTCAGCTTTTGGAATTGCCCCCTTTATATGTGGAGGCAATTTTTTATGACATGAAGCACCGCCATAGCCTTCACTTATAGCAATGCTACCCGAAAACCCTTAAATTCTTGGGAATTAGGAGGAACATGATGATCTCTCAAATCGATCTCTATTCTGATGATGATTTACACATACAGTCAAAAATTGGACAGCTTTGTCATTATCCTTACTTCTTATCGGAGCATATGATGAACCATCATCAAGGGCCTTTATCTCTAAACGAGACTCAGAAATAAAAGATTGTCCAAGAATGATAGGATAGCTGCAGGAATCTTGAACAAAGAAATGAAATTCATCTTTTACATTACCAATAGTAACTTGTACATAAGGGCATGCTGCATAAAGATTGCCAGAGGAGTTATTGGCTGCTTTCATGCACCATCCTGGGTCCACATCAATGGGCCATCCACCATTCTCGTAGAGTCTTCTTGACATGACATTAAATTCCGAGCCATGGTCTATAAGGGCAATACATGGAGTCTCTTTTTCTCCAATCTTAACAACGGTTTCGGTGGTCGCCCTTGCCCAATGGGTACATGAGTAGTGACTAGTAGGAATAAAGTGAGCATCACTTTCTTCTTGCATGTTGTGAAGATGAGCTTCTTTCTTATGCATGGGCTACACTTTGGATTGAGAAGACCCCACCATAACATTTTTCGCAATAGCTTCTTCAGTTTCTGCTTCATAGATGTCTTCATGTTTGGCTTCTATGGTTGCAATCAATTCTTTGATTGCCCCCAATCGAATTCCTTGAGTTTTCAGCTTCTCTTCATCCTGCAAATACATATGAAGTGCTTGCAAAAAAGCATGCACGGATTCTTTAGTTTCCTCACCAACATATTGTCTTTTTCATTTAATTACATTAATTATTACATTATGAAATCCTCATTTTGAAATTCCAAGAATTTCACCTAATGTAAATTCAATTCTGATTCCAAGAACCCTTTCTTCGAGGATCCACTTAAGATCCGTTGTAGTCTCTATTTCAGACTGCAACTTGTAGCTGGGATGTTTGCTTTTTCTTTTTCCTTCTGTCTTCTTTGCTTGAGGGGCATCTCCTATATCAAGCTCTGGCGGTGGTGGATTTTCAACAGTCTTCTGTTGATCTGGTTTACTTCTTGTCACGCGGTTAATTGGCCCCGAAGAAGAGGGACCGGCAACATCTTCATCTCTTCTTCTCTTTTCTTCTCTTCTTCTCTTTTCTTCTTTTATCATATCTTCATGATTATTAATTTCAGCTAACCGAGAAAAAGCTAAAAATGAATCAACTGGCTTGGTCCATCTGGTTCTTCCTCAGATGCATTGACTACTTTTACATGCTTTAACAATTTCATTAGTTAGCTCAATTTGTAGCCCATAAGTTGTTGCATCAACATCTGCATAGGCTGTTCTTGTTGCCAAATCCTCCAATCTTTTCTTCATGCCACCGTTACCGAAATTTGGCTCAAGAGGAAGCCCCGTTTCGGTTGCATGAATTTTACCATCCTTCCAAAAGACTAATTTTTGTGCTTCAGCTTCACGGAATGCACCACACTCCCTCTTATCATGCTGTAGGCTATCACACTAGATACAACATCTTTTGAAGCCTTCTCGTACGGGTCTTTGGGTAGTTGACCATCCTCTTTCTTCCACTTTCACATCAAGCCTTTGCACTTTGGAATTAATCTCCGTTAGATTAAGATGAAGATCCCACATGCTCTTAATTAGCTCGTCCATGACATCCTTCTTTGGAGATGGAACAACAAGATTTCTTGGTTGCTCGGCCATAGAGACAGGAGGTCAAGAAATAGGAACAGGCTCCTTCATGGATTCAGTTGGTGCAGAGGTAGATCCCCATCTTAGGCACAACCGCTCTCTTCGAGCAATCATGTTAACTGCTTCAATGACATCACTCCAAGCAGTCTTCAATCCCGTCTCAGAGTCAAGATCTTCAAGCCGATCAGTTAGCTTCTCTTGAAGGAAAGGATCAGCAGTAGCCTTTAGAAATAATTCAATCTTCTGGCTTTCCATACCCTGCTGATCGTTAGGATCTACTTGAGAAAATTTTCTTTCAAATTCGTGGTGAAGAGCTGTGGTGGTTAGACCATTATTGGGCCTTTCAACCCATTCAGTGAAAACTTTCTTTGTCATAAGGCCAGAATCTTCAAGAAAAAATTCTTCTCGAAGATCCTTCTTGAATGCGGACCATCCCGCATCTTTTTTGAAAAGACGATGAATTCGGTCTTGGAGGCCATGCACGGCCAAACGGGCAAAATATCGGCTCCAGCCATGATGAGGAACTCCAAAGAAGACCATCTTGTCACGACCATCCCGCATCTTTTTGACCATGAATTCAGTCTTGGAGGCCATGCACGGCCAAACAGGAAAAAAATCGGCTCCAACCATAATGAGGAACTCCAAAGAAGACCATCTTGTCAGTATAGAGGTGGATAAAAGAGGATACATTTTTCCCATTAAATTGTTTGAGCTCTTGCCCAACTGCTTCCAAAGCTTTAATGGTGGCGGCATCATTCCGCTCTTCGTCTTGTCTCCATTGTTGTTGCAATTGCAACTATTGCTCAAATTGCAGCTCTTGTTGTTGACTTTCTTGCATCAGATGAACCAACTATTGCAAGGAATCTCCTCCTGAACTTGACGATTCTCCCATTGTACTTCTTCTTCCGTAGCGGACCTTCACGTCGCGTTCGCCACTGTCGTTGTGTTGGGGGTTGAAGGTCTACCACCAGGGTTTAGAGCAGAAGAAGAGTGTGGGATTCAAGGTTTGGAGAAGGGGGGAAAGATTGAGGTTTGACAAGATTCGGGTTTTAGAAATGACTTAGTTGAAGAAGAAGATATCAAGCTTTTTCTGTTTATTTAACATACATGTATGGAATGAAAGACTTTGTCTTGATCACATCAAATGCATTTGGGAATAATAAGCCATTACATAAGGGATAATCTCAGATTTAAACCAAATGCAAGTTCAAATGGTTTTTATTTTATGTACATGGATGGATAACAACCCCAGGAAACAAGTATTTTGATGGTAGACTCAAGTACATTCAAGGCATAGTTCAAAAGCTCATGAAATGCATTGATTAAGCATAAATTTAACTTCAGCCCTGTTTTAAAACAGTAATTTCCAGCCCATAAGCAAGCTCAAAAAGTGTACATAAACTCAAGAATAACCTCCTCTAATCATTCATGAGTAAATCCATGATGTTAAGAGGTCAATTTCTTCTATTACAACCACATGGATCACTTGTTTGCTCAACGAAATGGACTAGAACAGTGGGTTGCTCCTGTTTATGACTAGTTTTTTCAGCCCATAACAGCCCATACACCTTCAAAATCCTCCCCCTTTTCTTGCCCCAAAGTCACTCAAGTATTTGGGTATAAGACGGGCTTCATTGGACCATGAATAATGTAAAAAGATGAGAGCGGACATACATAAGAGCAGGCTGACTACTTTTCTCTCAGGTTTCCCCCTTTTATAGACTGTCATACCATTCATTTTCGTCATACCAAATGGACGGGTAAGAGGAGCTCTCACCTTTATTGTTTGTATCTCCTTCTTCAGCTCCAGTTTGCCTTCAGTTTGCATGCTTTGGAGCATGCACCATCGCTCACAGTTCTTCTCCAGTTGCTTCAAGTATGCAGGTCCGCTTTTTGTGCTGAAAAATGTGGGATGCATCCTGCTCAGCTCCCACTTATCTTTCTGACCACTTAGGTCACTTATAGGTCACTTAAGTTCATTATTTCAGATCCCCCATGAACCTAGTGGACTTTTCACACTTTTCTTGAGTTCTAACCATATTTTCCACTTGAATCAATGTGGTTTAGCCTACAGACTATTGTCAATTACTTCCAGCTGATCAAGTTGTAAGTTTCCATAGACTTAATTTTTTATCAATATACATGGTACAACTAAAAATTGTATGCCAAATACAAAAGAACTTATGTAACTAAGTGATATCTAAGTTGGTTGTTGGGTAACAATGGCTGAGTTATATATGCAAACTCCTCATATAAATCCTAGTAAAGCTCTTTTGTGTTCATAAGAATCCCATGATTTATATTATGAACAATAAACTCTTTGACACCGTGCTGAGGGACACAAACGAGGAGGGAGAGAAGAGGATCAGAGGAGGCTACCATGCTGAGGAATGATCGGAGAGAAAGGGGAGGGACTAATGATTGCAGTCGTGGAGATAGCTGCTGCAGGACATCCGCCAATACCACCGCCCTGCTGCGCCGCAGTCCATTAGGCCGCCGCCATACCACCCTCGTTACCATCATAAACTCCCCCCTCTCATCATTAATCTTCTTCTCCAATCATTACTCCCTTTCCTCCCATGTCACATTCTGTGAGACAGACTAAAGAAGCTTCCTTAGAATCTTCTAAGGATAAGGCTTCTTTAGGCCCTGTGCACGCGGTTCTGGCCACGGTTGCTTATAACCCACATCCGAAAGAGGTAATTCCTACGCAAGGGAGAAAGTAGGCGGACTTGGAAGGTGTTTTGCCAAAGCTCGGAGGAAATTCAGAGATCGTGTAAAAGATCGTAGAGTTCAAGTCATCAACGATGGCTCCAAAGCCAAAGTCGCAAGGCGCACACGCGAAGGTCTCAAACCCGAGCATACACGTGGACATCTCCACAAGCCCTCAAGCCCAGGTTCCACGAGTTTAATTACACATAAAAGAAATGCTTTAAGCACACTTAGGAGGAATGCATTTACGCTTATCGTGAATGCATGTAGTAAAGATAAAAGTACATTTCAAAAATTATCTCCTTGAACGATGGACAAGGTTTGGTGCATGTCATGCAATTGGGTTGTTTGTATTTCCAAAGTTGTGAACATAAATTACTTGTCCATCTAACAAGCTTAGTTGCATGTTGCCTTTTTTGTGCATTTCCAAAGTGATAAGCCTAAACCCATATTGCTTAGGGAAAAAGATGAAATTTTTAAGTGCATCTTTGATTGGCCGTGGAAAGAATAAGCATATATTGCATTTAGGCAATAACTTCCTTGTAGTGATTTGCTTGAGGAAAAATCATTAACATCCGTTAGATATTGTCTGAAAAATTGCATAGCATGGACATGAAACCATGGACTTGCATGTTGCATGCAAATGGATTAAGTCAATATTAGTCCTATAATATTCGTCTTGCATGAACTTCATTAACAATGTTGTATCTAGAAAAGGGTTGCATGTTACATATTCGTCATGCGTAAATTTCATTCATCAAAGTTCCATTTAGAAAAGGTTGCATGTCATATCGAAGCCTGAAATTTGATTGCATTAAACGAAAGGTTGTAGGAAAAACTCTTGATGTAAATCTATGTAAGTTTTGTGCAAGTTACTTCCTGAATTGTCAGTCATCATGATTTTTGCAAGGAGAAGAAATAGTTATTAAAAACTTTATAGTTGCATCGAAGTAATGAATCACATATTTACACGTACTGTGATATTTTTGCAACTAGTTACACCTTTAGAACAAGCTTAGCATCTCTAAGAAAGGATCGTTCCTTGTCGCAAGACAAGTAGACCAATTTAGCTAGGCCACTTGTAATGTTATAACTCTCTAGGGATTCGTAAAACCATGACTAGATGGCACGATGAACACCTCAGAGTGCTAGCTAGGGTTTAGCACGTTAGAAATTCTACCTAGTATCACACTTGGTCGCCAAGTCGAGACCCGCAAATCTAAAGGATCCTACCCACACTCACGGAATGGTTGGATTAAGTGAACACCCATGTAATAACAATCTAGGGTTTTACCCTAAGGATCGAACGACATCTGATTGAGTTTTGAAACCCTAGGCCCAAGCATTATTGGCCTAGCAAGGTTAGTGTTGGGTTCGGTAAGAAGACACCCCAAACCCTACATCTTGACTAAACATACTTCTTGACAAGAAACGTCGTTGATGGGTGAAATGATCCCATGAGTTAGATGTGACACTTGTGCAATAAGTTGCAACGTCACATGGCCTTGTGGTTTAACCACAAGATAAATTTGCCACTCCTTGGAATAAGGTTGGCAGGTTCTAGCGCAAGTCTAACTTGCAAGAGGATGAGTAGACATCCTGCTACATCACCCTTCTTGGGCTGATTTGCCAAGTTAAGGGAAGTTATGTATTTGCCTAGAAAGCAAAGGATCAATCAAGTTAGAGCGACATGGTCGCCAAAATTTACTATCTTAACTTAAGAAACCTAAGGTGTTGGTTAAATTGGGTTGACAAGGTAAGACCCTAACCCAAGGACAAAAAGGTAAACAAACAAATCCTTGGGGATCTTGCCAAGTTGCAATTGATCCTGGATCGAATGCTGGATGCATTGGGAAAGAAGGATTCACTCCTTAGTAGTTGGCCAAATAAACGACCACTGGATTGTTTGTGTTGTAACAGTTTAGGAGTACTGTTTGCATTGTTTACTCAAGGAACTAAAGATAGAAATATAATTAATGCTTTAGGTTGAAGGCCTAAAGGGAGAGGGAGCATTAGTTACCCCCGACTATCTGCCTGACCCTAACCAAGGGGGTTGTTAGCCGCGCTGGGAACGTGGATCGAACCTGCCGCGAGAGGTCTCTCCGTTGGAGGCGCTAATTGGAGCAGGAGGACGCTTGGGTGCTAGGGGGGCTCTAGCTGTAAATCCCTTGGTTTCTAGGCCCTGCACAAGAGGCCAACGTGACTCAAGATTGGATCTCGAGGCCCGCATACTAGTCTACAGGCGGAATCTTGGATTAGTAATCCCTATGGATTGCTGGATTCGGATTATGGATTGCCTTTGGGTGGATTATGGATTAGCCTACTGGCTTGATTATATGGTGTATTCCAAAAGATCAATTGTAAAGGAACTTGTTTGACACTGTTTTTCTATGTCAAGTGCTAAGATTACGTGAAGGAACCGGTGAATAATTGGCTAATTAAGGAAGTTGTTTTATGTGTGTCTCATTAAATATGATAGGTAATTAGACAACTAAAGCCTCCCTGAGGAAATTGTGGTGGATATGGCCATGGGTCTGTTCTACGGATGGGTGGTCCCCGTTGGTTGGGAACTTTTCTCAAATGAAATCAACAGTAGGGAACTTTTCTCGAAGGAAATGAACAGCAAGGAACGTTGACCTAGAGTCTAGATTACTAGAATCTCGATTTATGCTGTTTTAGGGGAACGAAATGAGACTATGCCTTATGGGCAAAGAGGTCGAGCTTTGCATCCTTCTCATTTCCCATTCTCCTTGAACCAAGTGCAGCATGAATCCGCTTCGACCCTGACGTTTCTGCGTAAAGTAGTTCGCCTGGGGTTCAACGTTAGTTAGTCTCTAGGAACTTGACCATTAGGGAAATCCCGATTTAGGTCCCCGTCCTAAGTGGGAATGGCTGGAATACTTCCGCTACGTGGCAGACTCGGAAAGACCTAGATCGCAAACCGTGTAACATTCCATGGGAGTGCCGAGCGCAGCTTTCTAGACCCTCTTCCCGATGGGCTGCTAGGACGTGTCCTGCAAGCGAATAGGTGGACATGTTACAGATGGATGAGGAGGAATAAGATGACTTTCTTATGGTTGAGAATGATGTTGCGAGAGTGAATTTAGCAATGCAAGGTGTTACTACAACATTAATAGAAGCTTGGACAACAAAGAGAAGGCACTTTAGATGTTTTGTATCTTGTGTAGAAGTGTTTTTGGAAGACAAATATACAGGAGAGTGGTTGAGAATTGGTCAATACCTTAGTACATTAACAAAGAAAGATGAATGGTCAGATGAGGAGTTTAAGAAAATCAAGAGGAAAGCGTATGGGTTTTTTTAAAAAGATGGATACTTATGGAAACATGCTAAAAAGAAACAGGGTATGCCATTGCGAGTTTTGGGTGACAAAGCTTCATATGTAAAAGTAATGCAAGAATTTCATGAAAGCTTGTGGGCTAGTCATAGAGGTGTTTGGGGAACTTTTACAAAGATCAAAGAAAGATATTAGTGGCAGGGTATGTATAAGGACGTTGCTCACTTTGTGGAAACATGTACGACATGTCAAATGCATTCATCTGTGAGACATCGGGATGGATTGCAACCCGTATATCCATTGTCTCTTCATTTTAAGTGGGTGGTGGATTTGGTCACAATGCCTATAGGTCTTTGGAAAATGAGGTATCTTGTGCTTGCTCATGAAGACTTGACTAATCAAGTGGAAGGGAAATCTTTACATACTAAGACAACAAATGCTGTGTGTACTTTTCTCTTAGAAGATATCTTTTGTCGGTATGGCTGTGTGGGAAAAATTACAGCTGATAGGGGTGAGTTGGATGCAAATGAAGCTCGTGATTTCTTTGCACGGCTGGGGATAAAGCTTGCTTTAACTTCAGTCTATAACCCTGAAGGAAATGGAAAAAGTGAAAGAGGTCACGCACATATTGTGAAGCCATTGGAAAAAGCATGTGGACAGGAGCTAAAAGAGTGGCCACAATTTCTCCCTTATGCTTTGTGGGTCTTATGCATTAAATGAGCTGGATGGGACAGTCATCAAAATTCTGGTAGTAGGGAAAATAATCAAATTATTCAAAAGGCAAGAATCTACTACCTATGAGTTGCCAGAATTGAAAGAAAATAGTGGTCCTGATACAGGGGCTAGCCAAAAAGATATGGAAGATGAAGAAGTAAAGGATATGGTTGCAGAGGATGAGGAGGACTCAGAATCCGGTGACAACTAGGATTTTGGCACATACCGGAGGATGTGCAGGTTCAGAGGGGGTGGATGTCATGATGTTATGAGGACACAGTGTGAAAAAGTATGGAATGCATCATTATCCGACTTCTTTATTGATCTAGAGAGTCAATGTGATCTGAGCCATTAGTAGCTGAAAACTGCAGACTGAACTGAAAGAAGAAGAAGAAGTGATCTGGGATATCCATGAGCAGGTGTCCTGAAGTTTTACCCCCCTTTCAGAGCCAATGGAGCCATTAGATTTGGGTTTCAAGCAGCATAGAAGGAGCTGTAATTTTTATGCACGTTTTGTTCTAGAAGAAGCTCCAAGAGATCTAATGCCTGGAGATTGCTTCTGAGTAGTGCGAAGATTCCAAGTTCTTTCAATACATATTGATTCAATTCATTGTGATTTGTTTTTGTAGTGTTCACCTCCTAGGTATTCTCTATCTTCTCTTCCATCTCCTATCTCTACTTCCTTCTACTTCTAATTCTCGGTGGATTTGACCTTTTGACAAAAACCCCTCCGACAGCGGTTGGGTGTTCCAAGAGTCAAGCAGTGCCCAAATACAATGTTCAATAATGAATATTTAAACCGTGCGTCCATGCACATACAAAATAATAAATATATATCAAGCACTTCAATAAATAAGCGCTTCAAAATAAATATTGGTGTCATGCTTGAGACATGGGCTCATCAAAAAATGATAATACTTGCCATCGCCTAGTGCTTCCCAGTGCCACCACCGCCTGCTCCACACATCAACTGAACCATTCATAATTGTTAGAAAATAATAAAATTAAACTGACAAAAGTGAATACCTAGCAATCTTCAGCTACAAAATAAATAGGTTGGAACTCTGTCCTAACCTTAATTCAATACGAGAGCACACTCAAAACTCATAAACGTCCATTAATTTAAATATGTATTTTTTGAAATCACCCACTTGCACACATTAAATTAACGTGATACCCGAAAAGGACAGGCATCCCCGTCAACTTTTCGCATAAAGAATCCACCTTGTGTACAAGCCGTTGCAAATAAATATAATTTTATGGAATTCATCTCAAAACCTCACAGAATCCATCATGGAATATGCCTCCTAGAATCATACCCCCGAGGGTGGATAGCAATTGTCCTCAATTGCTATTAGCTCAATGTGGAGCGAGTAGTAAGGGATAAGCACTTAGGTCACGAGCGTGTGCAGCCATTGGGCCTCTTCAACAAGATGATTTTTAAACTTAATCAATTATCTAGAGTATCTACGGACAATTCTAGTGGTCATAAAGTTGGTATGAAGAATAGTCTCATGTTCAAGGATTTTAGTTTCTTCTTCTAACAAAGGAGGGTTTTCATAGATAGGGTGGACCGGTAATTGGCCTTTGAAAGGTCTTAACAAACTGATATGAAAAGTATTGTGGATTTTCCAGTGTTGGGGTAGTTCTAATTTAAAGGCATTGTCATTGATTTTGTGAATAATTTTGAAAGGTCCATAAAATCTAGGAGCTAACTTTACAACAGGGTATTTCTCAACACTTTGTAGTCTTTGCTTTTCAATGTGTAACCAGACATAATCATCAACTGTGAAATTCATAGCTTTTTTTTTCTTGTTAGCTTCTCTAGTATATGATTGATGGGCTTTTGCAATCATATCTTTAACTTAATCAAAAATAGTGGCATGCATATTGGTAATATAATGAGCAGCTTTAACTTTGTTTGACAATGAAGTAATAGGTGTAGGCAATCTATGTCCATAAATGATTTCAAAAGGTGCTTTGCATGTAGTTGTATGTGGGATATTATTGTATGCAAATTGAAGTAAATGCAAGTGTGTATCCCATGTTTGTGGTTTTGAAATTGTGTATGCATCTAAAAGATCCAAGATTGTATTGTTTGTAGCTTCTGTTTGCCCATTTGTTTTAGGATTAAATTTAGATGAAAAATCAATCTTTGTGTATAGATTAGCAAATATAGTAGTCCAAAAATTATTACAAAATCTAGAATCTCAATCACAAATAATAGCGTTTGGCAAACCATGATTAGTGAAAACAATTTTCAAAAATAATTGAGCATCTTGAGATGCAGTTAATGTTTTCTTGCATGGAATGAAATATGCTTCTTTGCTAAACCGATCTATAATTGTCCAAATCATATCATGATTAAGTTGAGTGTTAGGCAAACTAGTAATAAAATCCATTGAAATATGCTCCCATGGTCTTTTAGGAATTGGTAAAGGCATTAACAAACCATATTGCTTACCATGGTGTCGCTTAATTCTTTGAAAAATTAAACATTCAGATACAAAGTTAGAAACATTAGATTCCATTTGTGGCCAGTAGAAATCTTCAACCAATGTACGTAAAGTGAAAATAATTCCTCTATGGCTTTCATATGGGGGACAATGAATTTCGCGCAACACAAATGATCTAAATGGAAGGGTTACACATAACCTTTTCTCATAAAAGATAAATCCATCAGCATAAGGCAATGAATCAATTAGAATCCAATTAAAACGTAAATCCATCAGCATAAGACAATGAATCAATTGGAATCCAATTATTTGCAATTAATTTATTCCAATCACCTTGAAGACTAGGGTCTTGATCATAGGTATCTTTCATAGGAATTAGGGAATCAAAAGATATCATAAAAATATTATGAATAGTTGGTCTTCTACTCAAGGCATCGGCAACAACATTTTGTTTTCCAAGCTAATATTAGATAAGTGGATGAAAACTTCGAATAAAAGCAGTCCATTTAATATGACGCTCAGAGATTTCTGAATGACTCAAGAGATGTTTGATACTTTGTTGGTCAGTTGTTATCATGAATTTAGATCCCATTAAATAGTGTTTCCTTTGGATAAGTGGATGAAAACTTCGAATAAAAGCAGCCCATTTAATATGACGCTCAGAGATTTTTGGCTAACTCAAGAGATGTTTGATACTTTATCGGTCAATTGTAATCATGAATTAAGATCCCATTAAATAATGTTTCCATTGATGTAAAGCTTGTACTACAGCTAGCAATTTCTTATCATAGGTAGAATACTTAAGTTCAGAGGGTTTAAGCTTGCAACTAGAGTAGGCTATGGGATGTGAATCTTGCATAAGGACAGCTCCTATTCCAGATCCACTAGTGTTAGTGACTACGATGAAAAAATGTCTATTAAAGTCATGTAGTTGCAACACAGGAGCATGTGTTAAAGGATGGTTCAGTAAATCAAAAGACTTTTGCTAATTTTTAGACCAATGATACACAGTATCTTTCTTTAATAATTTTATCAAAGGTAATGCAAGCAATAAAAAAATTCTCACAAATTTTCTATAAAAGCTAGCAAGACCTAAGAAAGAATGTAATTCATGCACATTTTTAGGTATCGGCCAATTCAAAATTGCTTCTATCTTTTTAGGGTAAACTTTAATACATTGAAATGAAACAATATGTCATAAGTATTCAATTTGGGTTTGAAAAAAGTCACTCTTTTCATGATTAGCATATAATTGATTCTCTTTTAATAATTTGAAAACCAAGGATAAATGTTCATAATGCTCGTTCTCATTTTTACTCAAAACCAATATGTCATCAACGAAAACAATAACACAATGTTGATGCTTCAAAAATGTGTGATTCATCATACGATTGAATGTAATCATTTCTTGACATATATCTATTTAGTTTATTCATCATATATCTATTTCTTAACAGTGATCTTATTTAGGGCATGATAATCAATGCACATCCTATAGGTGTTATTTTTCTTTTTAACTAATAGTAGAGGTGCACCAAATGGAGAACTACTGGGCCTAATGACTCCTTGGGTTAAAAATTCTTTAATTTAGGGTTGAATTTCTTTCTCTTTAATTTGATTATGTCGATATGGTGCTTTACATGGGGGTTGTGATCCAGGATTTAAGTCTATTTTATGATCTTCAAGATGTGTAGGTGGTAAACCAGGTGGTAAGTCCGCAGTAAAATATTCTTTAAATTGTGAAAGAAATTGTGTGTGCCTACGATGCATCTTATTTTCCTTAAGTTCAATTCCATTCACCCATATTAAGTAGGATTTACTACCATTTCTTAATGCACGTTTAGCATGTGTATGACTTAGCAATGGAAAATTATTGAGGGTGTGCATATCATGCAATGTGATTTTTTTTTCATTAAAATGAATCTTCATTGAATACGTTGAATAATCTATATTAGGATTATATTGATGACGCCAAGGCATTCCTAAGATAATGTCACTAGATTGCAAAGGCACAACTAAGAAATTTGTATGTTCAGCATAATCACCAATTTTTATTTCTAAGTCATGCACTTCTTGTATTCCATTATATCTAGTACCTAAGAACGCAGCCTCGATGCGATAATGAGTGGAAATAGTATGTAAATTCAATTCTTTGACTAATTTTGCAAAAAAAAAATCGTGTGTGCTTCCATCATCATGTAAAACAGTCTTTTCTTTACCATCCACAAAACTTTTCATCATTAATAAAGAATGGGGATTTGGCATATCTGGTAAAGTATCTGAAGTAGTGCCAATATCATCATCATCTTCCATGAAATCTAGCATTTCTTCATGGTCTTCATCTTCAGCCACTCCCAAGTAGTTGATGTGAACAATTGGCATTTTGGATTGACAATTCATCGCTAGATGTCCAGGTTGATGGCACTTATAGGAGACTATGGATTTGGCTTTAGAAACATTATTGGTAATAGCGGGAAGTTTAGGAATGTTGGGATTAGGCTGGAAAGATGACTTAGGATTTGGATTTGTGTTTGATGGTAAAGTAGGCGGTCGTGTCCAAGATTTACGGAATGAATATGGAACAAAGTAGTTTTGATTGAATCTTCTGAAGTTAGAATTCAATTGCTTTGTACTGAAGTTACCATTATTTGAGAATTGTTGTGGTCACTTTTCTCGTCCTCGAACTCTGTCTTCACAATCATGGGCCAAGAAAATCGCATCCTCGAGAGGCTTAAACATGTTCACTTCCACATAGAAGTGACCAAGCAAACCATACATAAACTTTCGCTTATGGGGCACCTTAGGTACATCTTCGAGCATTCGAAGTTGCAATAAAGCATTCCAAAAACGCTAGGTATATTGTGAAATAGACTTGCGATCTCTTTGTTGCACAAGATCCCACTATTTGATTGCTTTTTTGTGGAATTGAGGTGGAAGAAAATTTTGCAAAAAATTCTTGTGAAAAGTCTCCCAAGTAGTAGGACAATCAATGCTTTTGTGGACAATAGTCCACCATAGCGATGCTATGTCCACTAAATGATTAGTGACACACTTGAGTTTTTCTTTTTCAGTATACCTTTCTTCATGGAAATAATCATCAAACTGATTGACAAAAGCAAGAATCGTCTTTCCATCGTGTAACCCATCGAAAGTACAAAATTTGAAATTTATTTTACTTATATTGACTTCTTTCCGAATAGATTGTGCTTCAAGTGTCGGATCGATTGTGTGTCCTATAACATCTTTATATTGTAGTCCATCTTGATCAGCAGTAAATCATTGAAGAGTGGCCAATTGAGCTGTAAAATTTGACGTGCTCTTCGTTCCTCTTGAAGCTGCATCATAATTAGGTCCAATTTTTGCTTTATCATTGGTTCCGATAAATCATAGTCAGCCATAAAATCCTCCATATTTTGATCAGTCATCGTGCAGAATTTCAAACAACCTCACGTTAGATATGATCAATGCCCCACCATCATTAGGTGCTACCAATGATCCATGGTGCTCAAAGTTGTAAGGCCCCCATTATGAGGAGAAGCCAAATGTGAGCCCGGACATTGGTTGAGTCCTGACTTGTATATCAGATGAAGTCTATGTGACCGGATGGCAAAAATGTGACTGTTGTGGGTCTAATCTTTGGGGTTAGACGGAGTGGTTAAGCTGGTAGCAACTCGAAGCGCATTGCATCGAGTTGCGGTGTAAGGGAGTTAAAAACGGCCCCTATTGTGGGGTCCGGGGGTCGCGAAAGCGGCCCCTGGCTGGGGGGTCCTGGAATATTCCCTGGTCGACTAATGGAGGCTCATATGGTAGATTGGAGGCCGATCTAATGACCTTCGCAGGCTATAAAAGCTAAACCCCTTCGCAGCCATCACTCACTCATCTTTCACCCAGTTAGAGTTGTTGTTCTAGCTAGCCTTAAGCTCTTCACCTATCTTCTGTCTAGATTGCCATCTAAGCTTCGTAGAGTGGAAGCGCATGGGTGGACAGAGCCATCTTTGTATCAGTTGTTTGAAGTTAAAGAATTTACTGATTCTCCTCTTATCTGTTGTGTACTCTCTATCTCTTTCTCAGATTCTGTTCGTTGCGCCATGTAATATTTTACATGGTATCAGAGCCTAGGGGGCTCTAGAGATCGGAGAGCGTGCAAGAGGCAAAGGCTTCAATAGCAAAGAGAAACTATGTCGACTTCCGGAAGCGGTGCAAGAGGTGGTGTTGCTGTACCGGGCTATTCAAACACTAAGGATTCATCCACCAACCTTAAGTGAAGGCAAGTTAGATGGTACAAACTACACCTTGTGGAAGTTCAAAATTACAACTATCCTTGATTCTTATGAGCTTCTAGAGACTGTGCTGGGGACTGATGCAGAACCACAGCCTACCCCCGACCCATCAAATCCTAGTGTGATGATTCCTCCGAATGCAGATCTTCTACGAGCTTGGAAACGAAGGAATGCAGTTGCATTGTGTGCCTTAGTTACAAGCTGTTCTGATAGTGTTTTGACTCTGATTCAGCATACAACCAAAGCGTCAGAGGCTTGGAATGTACTAAGGAGTCGGTATGAAACACGAAACCAAACAAGGATTCAAAACTTGGAGAATCGACTAGCAACGGAGAAGTTTGCTGAAGGAGAGATGGTTGAAGCATTCATCACTCGGATTAAGAATCTGCGCGACCAGATGGCTGGCGCTGGGATACAAAAGACTAGCGAAGAGCTAGCTCAGAGGTGTCTTCGGATTTGTCCACAAAAGTTTGATGGACTAGTAACTGCCCTTAATACTCAGGTGAGACCACAAGCTTTGACTTTTGAGGAGTTTTGTGCATTATTAATGGAGGAGGAGTTGAGGCTGAAAGCTCGAGAAGGAAGCAACAATGGAGATGCTGCATTCTCTGCCAATGCAAAAGGCAAAGGTGTTTCCTCCACCAAAAATGATGGTAACAAAAAGAAGAAGGGCGGCAAGAAGAAGTTTCAAGGAGAGTGTTTCTACTGCAAGAAGAAAGGACATGCAATTGCAGATTGTCGTGTCAAGAAGGCAAATGAAAAGAATGGTACCCTTAAAAGTAAAGGGAAAGAGATTGGCAAAGTTGGAATTATTCATGGCGACCATTGAGGAAGTGTGCTCCTCGGTGCAAGAAGATACTATTTCTTTTGTTGCTGCAAATGGTGAAGTCAAAAAGCTTTCAAATGTGTTGTATGTTCCCGAAATCAGGAGAAATCTCCTATCAATTGCTGCCATAACTGATCTTGGTCATGAAGTGAGGTTCAAGAAGACAGGTGCAAAAATTATTGATAATGCTGGCACAATTGTTGGCAAAGGAGAAAGAAGGAACAACCTGTATGAGCTAAGTGCTCTTACAGCCACCGCTGGAGTGGGCACAAGTAAGCTTTGGCATGAAAGGTTTGGACACATCGGATTTGCAGTATTGAAGGAGATGCAAAAGCAAGGTATGGTTGCTCACCTACCTACAATAAGTGAATTGAAGGAACCATGTGAAGCTTGTATGATGAGCAAGAAACAGAGAAAGGCATTTCCACAAGAAAGCAAGAATAGAGCACAGGCTCCTCTAGAGTTGGTGCATGCTGACTTGTGTGGTAAGATGCCTACACAGGCCTTGGGGGGATCTTCTTATTTTATGTTGATTGTCGACGACTACAGTAGGAAGATGTGGGTGTACTTCCTTCGTGATAAGCCTCAAGCTTTTGGTAAGTTTAAAGAATGGCTAATACTTGTTGAGAATGAAACAGGGAAAAGTGTGAAGAAATTTAGAACAGATGGTGGTGGTGAGTTCAACTCAAAGGAGTTTGAAGGCTTTTGCAAGAGCAAAGGGATCAAGCGTCAATTGGCGACACCTCACTCACCTCAGCAGAACGGTGTTGTGGAATGTAGGAATCGCACCATTGTGGAGATGGAAAGATGCATGCTAAAGGGCAAGGGATTGCCTAACCATTTTTGGGTTGAAGCTATTAATACTGTAGTCTACATTCTAAATCGGAGCTATACAAAGGCTCTCAAGGGAAAAACACCTCATGAGGCTTATAGTGGTAAGAAACCATCTGTCTCACATTTCAGAATTTTTAGATGTGAATGTTATGCACATGTTCCAGATGAGAAGAGAAACAAGTTACAACCAAAAAGCAGAAAATGTATCTTCTTGGGTTATAGTGATGAGTAGAAGGCTTACAAATTATATGACCAAGAGGCAAAGAAGATCATCACAAGCCGTGATGTGGTGTTCAAGGAGGAGCCGCATACAGTGGAGGAGGAGAAGGCAAGTTCTTCAACTTTATCATCAAGCGAAGAAGTAGTCCACTATGAATCTGTCCCGAGAGCTATCCCTATCCTTAAGGAGGAGGAAGCATCATCTTCAGATGATGAGGAAAAAGTTCACCAACCTGACATCACCCCACCGGAAAAGCCATTGCCGCGCTTGGTGAAGCAGCTCTATGACCACAATAATCCTATGCATGCATCTGTTGAGGAGAAGGCAGACAGACCAAGGAGGTCTCAGAGAATAGAGAAGCAAAGGAGGGCTTCTGCTCACATAGTCAATATGGCCTTGATGGTTGAGATTATGAGAGAAGTAAAGGAGCCAACAGACTTAGAAAAAGCACTTGCAGATCCATCATGGAAGCTGCTATGCAGGCGGAGTATGACAGCATAATGAAGAATGACACTTGGGAGCTAGTGGATCGACTAGCAAAGGGGAAGGTTATTGGCACCAAGTGGATCTGGAAGGTAAAGTACAAGGCTGATGGTACCTTAGAAAAGTACAAAGCTGGAGTGGTTGCCCAAGGATTTTCACAAGTTGAAGGGTTTGATTTTCAAGAGTCATTTGCCCCAACTGCCAGAATGACCACTATTCGCACGGTACTTGCAGTGGCTGCCCACAAGAAGTGGCCAGTGTACCAAATGGATGTTAAGTCAGTGTTCTTAAATGGTGACCTCAAGGAGGAGGTGTACGTGGCTCAGCCACCAGGGTTTGAGGCCCCCCATTCTGAGAACAAAGTGTGTAAACTGAAGAAGGCATTGTATGGGCTGAAACAAGCCCCTAGAGCATGGTATCAGCGGATAGATAGGTTCTTTTTAAACCTAAATTTCAAAAGATGTGCCTCAGATGCTAACTTGTATGTTTACAGGGATGTTAAAAAGTCTCTAGTGATTGTCCTATATGTGGACAACCTTCTTATTACAGGTGACTATGAAGATATGATCAACCAAACTCGAAAGGCTTTGAGTTCTGAGTTTGAAATGATAGACTTGGGCTTGCTGCACTATTGTTTGGGGATTAAAGTCTTGCAAGAGCCAGGAAAGATCTTCATTTCTCAGAAGAAGTATGCATGGGAGATCTTGAAGGCATTTGGCATGACGGAGTGCAAGGAGATAGCTACACCTATGGAGGTGAATGCAAAGTTATCCGTCGAGGATACATCAGCACTAGCAGACATTGGGAGGTATAGGAGGTTGGGCTGATCTACTTGTGTAACACCAGACCATATATCAATTTTCTTGTTGGTGTTTTGAGCAGGTTCTCAAACAAACCTCATGAGAGTCATTGGAAGGCTGGGATGCGGGTGCTCATATACTTGAAGAAAACTCTTGACTATGGTATCACATACAGTTTCGGAACTTCTCTTGTGGGGAACTGTGACTCAGATTGGGCAAGAGACATTGATTCCAGGAAGTCTGTTTCTGGTTATTGTTTCTCTTTGGGTTCAGGAATTTTCTCTTGGATTAGTAAGAAGCAACCAACAGTGGCATTGTCTTCTACCGAAGCAGAGTACAAGGCAGCTTGTTTTGCTACATGTGAGGCCGTATGGTTGAGAAGGATTCTATGGCATATGGGAGTGCAGGATGAAGAACCAACTGTGCTGAGATGTGACAATCAGAGTTACATCGCCATTGCCAAAAATCCAGTGTTTCATGCACGCACCAAACATATAGAGATCCAGTATCACTATGTGCGTGATTTGATGGAAGATGGGATAGTGGAATTGGTCTACTATCCAACAGAGGAGAATGGAGCAGATATCTTCACCAAAGCACTTACGAAGGATCTACTTCAAGTTCATCTTCAGAGATTCGGCATTGGGCCGAGGAGATAGTTCACTTATGGGTGGACATTGAGGGGGGGTGTTAGATATGATCAATGCCCCACCCTCATTAGGTGCTACCAATGATCCATGGTGCTCAAAGTTGTAAGGCCCCCATTATGAGGAGAAGCCAAATGTGACCCCGGACATTGGTTGAGTCCTGACTTGTATATCAAATGAGGTCTATGTGACCGGATGGCAAAAAGGTGACTGTTGTGAGTCGAATCTTTGGGTTAGACGGAGTGGTTAAGCTGGTAGCAACTCGAGGCGCATTGCATCGAGTTGCGGTGTAAGGGAGCTAAAAGGGGCCCCTATTGTGGGGTCCGGGGGCCGTGGAAGCGGCCCCTGGCTGGGGGGTCCCAGGGGGGCCCTGGCAGGGGTCCGGGGCAGTGCCCCCAACCCGATGGTAAAGGGAATATTTCTTGGAATATTCCCTGGCCGACTAGTGGAGGCTCATATGGTAGGTCGGTCAGCAGGCCGATCAGCAGGCCGACCTAACGACCTTCACAGGCTATAAAAGCTAAACCCCTTCGCAGTCATCACTCACTCATCTTTCACCCAGTCAGAGTTGTTGTTCCAGCTAGCCTTAAGCTCTTCACCTATCTTTTGTCTAGATCGCCATCTAAGCTTCACAGAGTGGAAGTGCATGGGTGGATAGAGTCATCTTTGTATCAGTTGTTTGAAGTTAAAGAATTTACTGATTCTCCTCTTATCTGTTGTGTACTCTCTATCTCTTTCTCAGACTCTGTTCGCTACGCCGTGTAATATTTTACACCTCACACACTCGAAATCCTATTAATGGGATGAGCGTAGCTCAAAGTCAAGTTTACAAGGCTTGATTTTTTATAAATGGATCTTTGTGATCTTTCTTCTTTATGGATACGGAAGTTGATGTCATGGTCTTCTTCATGGTGTATACTTCATCCGTGTAGACTGTGCATAGCAATCTCTTTGCGAGAATTTGGCTCTATTAGAGTGCAGTCACGAACAAGGGCTTATTGGAGTTGCAAAACCGGTTCAGAATTAGTTTTGTGTGAATGCCTAGTAAGGATAAATTTAGAAATTCAATTTTGAAACTTTAGAAGCTTAGGAATTTGAAGCTTTAAAGAAAAAGCTTAACTTTTCCTCAAATCAATGCAACAGGATGACAGTATGTCCTGATCGCAGTCGACGCCCTTCAGTTTGTCCTCCCACCATCATTTGTGAAATTTCAATAGCTTAGGTAAAGTTTAAGATTTTTATAAGCTTAAAGCTAGTCTTAATAAATATCCTTACTGTTATCTCTGAGAAAAAAAAATGTCTTCATGAAGGAGCTTCTTGACCGCCTCCAGAAAGTGGTCCTTCGCAATCCAACAGCTTAGTAGGGTGTTCTTCACCGCCACGAACATGCTGGTATTGACAAATTGTCGCGAGACTGACTGTAGAGCCCGTTCATTCCAGAAGCATCACCTTTGCATGAGATGATAAGTGATTAGAATCCCTTGATCTCAGCTTCGCTCTGATACCATTGGTGCGTAAATCCGATGCCCTATGCATACCTAGCAAGCGCGAGAAGGTCCCCAAGAACAAATAACTCTACTTTAAGCTCAAAATCCAAAAGTAATAGACTTACATGATATGAGGCAAAAAGACCAACTGGGTACAATCTCCCCCCATGCCTTGTGTGAGTGCTCCACAAAGCATGTATTTAATATTTTATTCATCTCCAAGCTCAAAAATAGTCCAAATTTACAATTAGCATGCTTTACGTTTTGTGTTTGCTTTTGTCCAAATAAAGAATAAAGCAGTTGGGCGACCCAAGAGTCGAGCAGTTTGCCCAAATACAATGTCCAATAATGAATATTTAAACCGTGCATCCATGCGCATACAAAATAATAAATATATGTCAAGTGCTTCAATAAATAAGCGCTTCAAAATAAATATTTGTGTCATGCCTAAGACGTGCGGCCATCAAAAAATGATAATTTCTTCTAAATAACTTGAATACACACTATCGCCAAGTGCTTTCCAATGCCACTGCCACGCCTACTCTACACATCAACTAAAGCATTCACAATTGTTAGAAAATAATAAAATTAAATCGAGAAAAGTGAATACGTAGCAGTCTTCAGCTATAAAATAAATAGGTTGGAACTCTGTCCTAACCTCCCACTTGCACATTAAATTAACTTGGCACCCGAAAAGGACAGGCATCCCCGTCAACTTCTCACACAAGGAATCCACCTTGTGTATGAGCCGTGGAAAATAAATATAATTTTATGGAATTCACTACAAAACCTCACAGAATCCACCATGGAATATGCCTCCTGGCATCATATCCCCGGGGTGGGATAGCAATTGTCCTCAATTTCTATTAGCTCAATGTGGAGCGAGCACTGAGGGGTAAGCACTTAGGTCACGAGCATGCATCCATTAGGCCTCTTTAACAGGATGATTTCTAAACTTAACCAAATATCTAGAGTGTCTACGACTAGTTCTAGAGGTCATAAAGTTGGTATGTAGAATAGTCTCAGATTCAAGGATTTCAGTTTCTTCTTCTAACAAAAGAGGGTTTTCATAGGCAAGGTGGACAGGCAATTGGCCTTTCAAAGGTCTTAACAAATTGATATGAAAAGTACTGTGGATTTTCCAGTGTTGGGGTAGTTCTAATTTAAAGGCATTGTCATTGATTTTGTGAATGATTTTGAAAGGTCCATCAAATCTAGGAGCTAACTTTACAACAAGGTGTTTCTCAACACTTTATAGTCTTTGCTTTTCAATGTGTAAATAGACATAATCATCAATTATGAAATTCATAGCTTTTCTTTTCTTGTTAGCTTGTCTAGTATATGATTGCTGGGCTTTTGCAATCATATCTTTAACTTCATAAAAAATAGTAGCATGCATATTTGCAATATAATCACCAGCTTTAACTTTGTTTGGCAATGAAGTAATAGGTGTAGGCAATCTATGTCCATAAATGATTTCAAAAGCTGCTTTCAATATAGCTCTATGTGGGGTATTATTGTATGTAAACTGAAGTAAATGCAAGTGTGTATCCCATGTTTGTGGTTTTCAAATTGTGTATGCACGTAAAATATCTAAGATTGTATTGTTTGTAGCTTCTGTTTGCCCATTTGTTTCAGGATGAAATGTAGATGAAAAATCAATCTTCATTCCTAGATTAGCAAATATAGTAGTCCAAAATTATTACAAAATCTAGAATCTCGATCAGAAATAATAGATTTTGGAAAACCATGATTAGTGAAAATAATTTTCAAAAATAATTGAGCAGCTTGAGATGTAGTTAATGTTTTCTTGCATGGAATGAAATATGCTTGTTTACTAAACCGATCTATAATTGTCCAAATCATATCATGATTAAGTTGAGTGTTAGGCAAACTAGTAATAAAATCCATCGAAATATGCTCCCATGGTCTTTCAGGAATTGGTAAAGGCATTAACAAACCATATTGCTTACCATGGTGTCGCTTAATTCTTTGAAAAATTAAACACTTAAATACAAAGTTAGAAACATCAGATTCCATCTATGGCCAGTAGAAATCTTCAACCAATGTACGTAAAGTGACAATAATTCCTCTATGGCCTTCATATGGGGGACAATGAATTTCGCGCAACACAAATGATCTAAATGGAAGGGTTACACGTAACCTTTTGTCATAAAAGATAAATCCATCAGCATAAGGCAATGAATCAATTGGAATCCAATTAAAACATAAATCCATCAGCATAAGATAATGAATCAATTGGAATCCAATTATTTGCAATTAATTTATTCCAATCACCTTGAAGACTAGGGTCTTGATCAAAGGTATCTTTCATAGGAATTAGGGAATCAAAAGATATCACAAAAATATTATGAATAGTTGGTCTTCTACTCAAGGCATCGGCAACAACATTTTGTTTTCCAAGCTGATATTGGATAAGTGGATGAAAACTTCGAATAAAAGCAGCTCATTTAATATGACGCTCAAAGATTCCTGGCTGACTCAAGAGATGTTTGATACTTTGTTGGTCAGTTTTTATCATGAATTTAGATCCCATAAAATAGTGTTTCCTTTGGATAAGTGGATGAAAACTTCAAGTAAAATCAGCCCATTTAATATGACGCTCAGAGAGTTTTGGCTGACTCAAGAGATGTTTGATACTTTATCGGTCAATTGTAATCATGAATTGAGATCCCATTAAATAATGTTTCCATTGACGTAAAGCTTGTACTACAGCTAGCAATTCCTTATCATAGGTAGAATACTTAAGTTCAGAGGGTTTAAGCTTGCAACTAGAGTAGGCTATGGGATGTGAATCTTGTATATGGACAACTCATATTCCAGATCCACTAGTGTCAATGACTACGATGAAAAATGGTCTATTAAAGTCATGTAGTTGCAATACAGGAGCATGTGTTAAAGGATGGTTCAGTAAATCAAAAGACTTTTGCTAATTTTCAGACCAATGATACATAGTATCTTTCTTTAATAATTTTATCAAAGGTAATGCAAGCAATGAAAAAAATCTCACAAATTTTCTATAAAAGCTAGCAAGACCTAAGAAAGAACGTAATTCATGCACATTTTTAGGTATCAGCCAATTCAAATTTTCTTCTATCTTTTTAGGGTAAACTTTAATACCTTCAGATGAAACAATATGTCCTAAGTATTCAATTTGGGTTTGAAAAAAGTCACTCTTTTCAAGATTAGCATATAATTTAATCTCTTTTAATAATTTAAAAACCAAGGATAAATGTTCATAATACTCGTTCTCATTTTTAAGCAAAACCAATATGTCATTAAAGAAAACAATAACACAATGTTGATGGTTCATAAATATGAGATTCATCATGTGATTGAATGCAGCTAGTGCATTAGTTAAACCAAAAGTCATAACAGGAAATTAATAATGTCCAAATTGAGTCCTTAATGTAGTTTTGAAAATATAAGATATGTCCAGTCTTAGTTGATGGTATCCATACTTAAGATCTATTTTGCTAAATATATGCAGCCCCTTGTAGTTTATCCATGAGGACGTCTATCTTAGGGATGGGATATCTATTCTTGATAGTGATCTTATTTAGGGCATGCTAACCAATGCACATCCTATAGGTGTTATTTTTCTTTTTAACTAATAGGATAGGTGCACGAAATGGAGAACTACTGGGCCGCTTGATGAGTCTTTGGGTTAACAATTGTTTAAGTTGGGTTTGAATTTCTTTCTGTTCAATTTTATTATGTTGATATGGTCCTTTACATGGGGGTTGTGATCTAGGAATTAAGTCTATTTTACGATCTTCAAGACGTGTAGGTGGTAAACCAAGTGGTAAGTCGGCAACAAAACATTCTTTAAATTGTGAAATAAATTGTGCGTACCTAGGATGCATCTTATTTTCCTTAACTTCAATTTCATTCACCCATATTAAGTAGGATTTGCTACCTTTTCTTAATGCATGTTTAGCCTGTGTATGACTTAGCAATGGAAAATTATTGAGAGTCTGTATACCATGCAATGTGATTTGTTTTTCATTAAAATGAATCTTCATTGAATGTGTGGAATAATCTATATCAGGATTATATTGATGACACCAAGGCATTCCTAAGATAATGTCACTAGATTGCAAAGGCACAACAAAGAAATTTCTACGTTTAGCATAATCATCAATTTTAATTTCTAAGTCATGCACTTCTTGTATTCCGTTGTATCGAGTGCCTAAGAATGCAGCCTTGATGTAATAATGAGTGTAAATAGTATGGAAATTCAATTCTTTGACTAATTTTGCAGAAATAAAATTGTGTGTGCTCCCATCATCATGTAAAATAGTCTTTTGTTGACTATGCACAAAACATTTCATCGTTAATAAAGAATGGGGATTTGACAAACCTGGTAAAGTATCTGAAGTAGTGACGATATGATCATCGTCTTCCGTGAAATCTGGCATTTTTTCATGGTCTTCATCTTCAGTCGCTCCCAAGTAGTTGATGTGAACAGTTTGCGTTTTGAATTGACAATTCATCGCTAGATGTCGAGGTTGATGGCATTTATAGCGGACTATGGATTTGGCTTTAAAAACATTATTGGTAATAGCGGGAAGTTTAGGAATGTTGGGATTGGGCTGGAAAGATGGCTTAGGATTTGGATTTGTGTTTGATGGTAAAGCAGGGGGTCGTGTCCAAAATTTATGGAATGAAGATGGAACAAAGCGGTTTTGATTGAATCTTCGAAGGTTAGAATTGAATTGCTTTGTATTGAAGTTACCATTATTTGAGAATTGTTGTGGTCAGTTCTCTCATCCTCGAACTTTGTTTTCAGCATCATGGGCCAGGGAAATTGCATCCTCAAGAGTCGTTGGCTTGAACATGTTCACTTCCGCATAGAAGTGACCAAGCAAACCAGATATAAACTTTCGCTTATGGGTCACCTCAGGTACATCTTCGAGCATTCGAAGTTGCAATAAAGCATTCCAGAAACGCTTGGTATATTGTGAAATAGGCTCGCATCTATTTGTTGTAAAAGATCGCACTATTTGAATGCTTTTTCGTGGAATTGAGGTGGAAGAAAATTTTGCAAAAATGTCTTTTGAAAAGTCTCCCAAGTATTAGGAAAATCAATGCTTTTGCGAACAATAGGCCACCCTAGCGACGCTATGTTCTCTAAATGATTAGTAAACAAACTTGAGTTTGTTTTTTTCAGCATACTGTTCTTCACGGAAATAATCATCAAACTGACTGATAAAAGAAAGAACAATCTTTATGTCGTGTAACCCATTGAAAGTACAAAATTTGTTTATTTTACTTATCTTGGCTTGTTTTTGAATAGATTGTGCTTCAAGTGTGGCATCGATCGTGCGTCGTATAACATCTTCATGTTGCAATCCATCTTGACCGGCAGTAGATCGTTGAAGAGTGGCCAACTAAGCTTGCAAAATTTGACGTGCTCTTTGTTCCTCTTAAAGCTACATCATAATTAGGTGCAATTTTTGCTCCATTGTTGGTTTTGATAAATCACCTTCGGCTAAAAAATCTTCCATATTTTGATTAGTCATCCTGCAAAATTTCAAACAACCTCACATACTCTAAATACTATTAGCAGGATGAGCATAGCTCAAAGTCGAGTTTACAAGGCTTACTGTTTTTTAAAAAATGGATTTTTGAGATTTTTCTTCTTTATGGATACAGAAGTTGATTTTACAGTCTTTTTCCAAGCATATACTTCATCCGTGTAGACTACGTATAGCAATCTATTTTCAGGAATTGGGTTCTGTCAGAGTGTAAGCACAAACGGCGGCTTATTGGAGTTGGAGAACCGGTTCGAGATTAGTTTTGTGTGAACACCTGCTAAGGAGAAATTTAGAGATTGAGTTTTGAAGCTTTAGAAGCTTAGGAATTTGAAGCTTTAAAGAAAAAGCTTAACTTTTTCTGGAATCAATGCGACAGGATGATGGTATGTCCTGATCGCTGATCGCAGTCTTGACGCCCTTCAGTTCGTCCTCCTGCCATTGTTTGTAAAATTTCAATAGCTTAAGTAAAGTTTAAGATTTTTATAAGCTTAAAAATAGTCTTAATGAAGATTCTTACTGTTATCTCTGAGAAAAAAAAACATCTTCATGAAGTAGCTTCTGGAGTGGTCCTCTACCTCCAGAAAGTGATCCTTCGCGATCCAACTGCATAGCAGGGGGTTCTTAACCACCACGAACATGCTGGTATTGACGAATTGTCACGAGACTGACTGTAGAGCCCATTCATTCCAAGACCTTCACCTTTGCATGAGACGATAAGCGATTGGAAGTCCTCGATCTCTTAGCTTCTCTTTGATACCACTGGTACATAAATCAGATGCTGTATGCATATGTAGCGAGCGCCGGAAGGTCCCCAAGAACAAAGAACTTTACTTTAAGATCAAAATCCAAGAGAATAGACTTGCACGACATTAGGCAAAAAGACCAATTGGGTACAATCTCCCCCCATGCCTTGTGTGAGCGCTCCATAAAGCATGTATTTAATATTTTATTCATCTCCAAGCTAAAAAATATCTCAAAATTACAATTAGCATGCTTTAGCTTTTGTGTTTGCTTTTGTCCAAATAAAGAATAAAGCGATTGCGCGGGCCAGGATTTGGGCAGTGCCCAAATACAATGTCCAATAATGAATATTTAAACCATGCATCCATGGGCATACAAAATAATAAATATATGTGAAGCACTTTAATAAATAAGTGCTTCAAAATAAATATTAGCACCCAAATACAATGTCCAATAATGAATATTTAAACCATGCATCCATGGGCATACAAAATAATAAATATATGTGAAGCACTTTAATAAATAAGTGCTTCAAAATAAATATTAGCATCACGCCTGAGACATGTATCCATCAAAAAATGATAATTTCTTCTAAGTAACTTGAATACAGGCTATCGCTCAATGCTTCCTGATGCCACTGCAGCCTGCTCTACACATCAACTGAAGCATTCACAATTGTTAAAAAATAATTAAATTAAACCGACAAAAGTGAATACCTAGCAATCTTCAGCTACAAAATAAATAGGTTGGGACTCTTTCCTAACCTTAATCTAATACGAGTGCAAACTCAAAACTCATAACCGAGCATTAATTTAAATATGTATTTTGAAGAATCACCTGCTATGGAATCACCCATGTGCACATTAAATTAACATGACACCCGAAAAGAACAGGCATCCCCATCAACTTTTCGCACAAAGAATCCACCTTGTGTACGAGCCGCAAAAAATAAATATAATTTTAGGGAGTTCACTGTAAAACCTTACAGAATCCATCATGGAATATGCCTCCTGGAATCATACCCTAGGGGTGGGCTAGCAATTGTCCTCAATTGCTATTAGCTCAATGTGGAGCAAGGAGTGAGGGGTAATCACTTAGGTCATGAGCGTGCATCCATTGGGACTCTTCAACAAGATGATTTTTAAACTTAACCAAATATCTAGAGTGTCTACAACCAGTTCTAGAGGTCATAAAGTCCGTATCTAGAATAGTCTCGGGTTCAAGGATTTCAGTTTCTTCTTCTAAAAAAGGAGGGTTTTCATAGACAGGGTGGACAGGTAATTGGCCTTTGAAAGGTCTTAACAAACTGATATGAAAAGTATTGTGGATTTTCTAGTATTGGGGTAGTTCTAATTGAAAGGCATTGTCATTGATTTTGTAAATGATTTTGAAAGGTTCATAAAATCTAGGAGCTAACTTTACAATAGGGTGTTTCTCAACACTTTGTAGTCTTTGCTTTTCAATGTGAACCAAACATAATCATCAACTGTGAAATTCATAGCTTTTCTTTTCTTGTTAGATTGTCTAGTATATGATTGTTGGGCTTTCGCAATCATATCTTTAACTTCATAAAAAATAGTAGCATGCATATTTGCAATATAATCACCAGCTTTAACTTTGTTTGACAATGAAGTAATAGGTGTAGGCAATCTATGTCCATAAATGATTTCAAAAGCTGCTTTCGATATAGTTGTATGTGGGGTATTATTGTATGCAAACTGAAGTTAATGTAACTGTATATCCCATATTTGTGGTTTTGAAATTGTGTATGCACGTAAAAGATCCAACAGGATGAAATGTAGATGAAAAATCAATCTTTGTTCCTAGATTAGCAAATATAGTGGTCCAAAAATTATTACAGAATGTAGAATCTCAGTCAAAAATAATAACTTTTGGCAAACCATGGTTAGTGAAAACAAATTTAAGAAATAATTAAGTAGCTTGAGATGTAGTTAATGTTTTCGTGCATGGAATGAAATATGCTTGTTTGCTAAACCGATCTACAATAGTCGAAATCATATCATGATTAAGTTAAGTGTTAGGGAAACTAGTAATAAAATCCATTGAAATATGTTCCCATGGTCTTTCAGGAATTGGTAAAGGCATTAACAAACCATATTGCTTACCATGGTGTCACTTATTTCTTTGACAAATTAAACACTCAGATACAAAGTTAGAAAAATTAGATTCCATCCGTGGCGTCACACCTAAGACATGCGTTTATCAAAAAATGATAATTTCTTTTAAATAACTTGAATACACGCTATCGCTCAATACTTCCCAGACTGCCCGTGCTCCACACATAAACTCAAGCATTTACAATTGTTAGAAAATAATAAAATTAAGCTGACAAAAGTGAATTCTTAGCAGTCTTCAGCTACAAAATAAATAGGTTTGAACTTTGTCCTAACCTTAATCTAATACAAGTGCACACTCAAAACTCATAAATGACCATTATTTTAAATATGTATTTTTTGGAATCACCCGCTATGGAATTACCACATACCGCGGGGGTGGGCTAGCAATTGTCCTCAATTGTTATTAGCTCAATGTGGAGCGAGGAGTGAGGGGTAATCACTTAGGTCACGAGCGTGCATCCATTGGGACTCTTCAACAGGATGATGATTAAACTTAACTAAATATCTAGAGTTTCTACAGCCAGTTCTAGAGGTCATAAAGTTGGTATCTAGAATAGTCTTGGGTTCAAGGATTTCAGTTTCTTCTTCTAAAAAAGGAAGGTTTTCGTAGATAGGGTGGACAAGTAGTTGGCCTTTTGAAAGGTCTTAACAAACTGATATGAAAAGCATTGTGGATTTTCTAGTGCTGGGGTAGTTCTAATTTAAAGGCATTGTCATTTATTTTGTGAATGATTTTGAAAGGTCCATCAAATCTAGGAGCTAACTTTACAACAGGGTGTTTCTCAACACTTTGTAGTCTTCGCTTTTCAATGTGTAACCAAACATAATCATCAACTGTGAAATTCATAGCTTTTCTTTTCTTGTTAGCTTGTCTAGTATATGATTGCTAGGCTTTCACAATCATATCTTTAACTTCATAAAAAATAGGAGCATGCATATTGGCAATATAATCACCAGCTTTAACTTTGTTTGATAATGAAGTAATAGGTGTAGGCAATCTATGTCCATAAATAATTTCAAAAGTTGCTTTCAATATAGCTCTATGTGGGGTATTATTGTATGCAAACTGAAGTAAATGTAAGTGTGTATCCCATATTTGTGGTTTTGAAATTGTGTATACACGTAAAAGATCCAAGATTGTATTGTTTGTAGCTTCTATTTTCCCATTTGTTTCAGGATGAAATGTAGATGAAAAATCAATCTTTGTTCCTACATTAACAAAAATAGTGGTCCAAAATTATTACAGAATGTAGAATCTCGGTCAGAAATAATAACTTTTAGCAAACCATGGTTAGTGAAAACAATTTTCAGAAATAATTAAGCAGCTTGAGATGCAGTTAATATTTTCTTACATGGAATGAAATATGCTTGTTTGCTAAACCAATCTACAATAGTCGAAATCATATCATGATTAAGTTGAGTGTTAGGAAAACGAGTAATAAAATCCATTGAAATATGTTCCCATGGTCTTTCAGGAATTGGTAAATGCATTAACAAACCATATTGCTTACCATGGTGTCGCTTATTTCTTTGACAAATTAAACACTCACATACAAAGTTAGAAACATTAGATTCCATTCGTGGCTAGTAGAAATCTTCAACCAATGTACGTAAAGTGGAAATAATTCCTTTATGGCCTTGATATGGCGGACAATGAATTTTGCACAATACAAATGATCTAAATGGAATAGTTACACATAACCTTTTCTCATAAAACATAAATCCATCAGCATAAGACAATGAATCAATTGGAATCCAATGATTTGCAATTAATTTATTTCATTCAGCTTGAAAACTAGGGTCTTGATCATATGTATCTCTCATATGAATTAGGGAATCAAAAGATATCACAAAAATATTATGAATAGTTGGTCTTCTACATAAGGCATCGACAACAATATTTTATTTTCTAGGCTGATATTGGATAAGTGGATGAAAACTTCGAATAAGAGCAACCCATTTAATATGACGGTCAGAGATTTGTGGCTGACTCAAGCGATGTTTGATACTTTGTTGGTTAGTTATAATCATGAATTCAAATCCCATTAAATAATGTTTTCATTTGATAAGTGGATGAAAACTTTGAATAAAAGCAACCCATTTAATATGACGCTCAGAGATTTGTGGCTGACTCAAGAGATGTTTGATACTTTGTTGGTCAGTTGTAATCATGAATTCAGATACCATTAAATAGTGTTTCCATTGACGTAAAGCTTGTACTACAACTAGTAATTCCTTGTCATAGGTACAATATTTAAGTTGGGAGGGTTTAAACTTGCAGCTAGAGTAGGCTATGGGATGTGAATCTTGCATAAGGACAGCTCCTATTCCAGATCCGCTAGTGTCACTAACTACGATGAAAAATTGTCTATTAAAGTCAGGTAGTTGCAATACAGGAGCATGTGTCAAAGCATGGTTCAGTAAATCAAAAGAATTTTGCTAATTTTAAGACCAATGATACATATTATCTATCTTTAATAATTTTGTCAAAGGTAATGCAAGCAATGAAAAAATTCTCACAAATTTTCTGTAAAAGCTAGCAAGACCTAAGAAAGAACATAATTCATGAACATTTTTAGGTATTGGGCAATTCAAAATTGCTTCTATCATTTTAGTGTTAACTTTAAAACTTTCATATGAAACAATATATCCTGAATATTCAATTTGGGTTTGGAAAAATTCACTCTTATCAGGATTAGCATATAATTGATTCTCTTTTAATAATTTAAAAACCAAGGATAAATGTTCATAATGCTCGTTCTCATTTTTACTGAAAACCAATATGTCATTAAAGAAAATAATAACACAATGTTGATGCTTCAGAAATATGTGATTCATCATACGATTGAATGTAGCTAGTGCATTAGTTAAACCAAAAGGCATAACAAGAAATTTATAATGTCCAACTTGAGTCCTAAATGCAGTTTTGAAAATATCAGATGTGTCCAGTCATACTTGCTAGTATCTAGACTTCATATCTATTTTGCTAAATATTGTAGCCCCTTCTAGTTTATCCATGAGGTCATCTACCCTAGGGATCAGATATCTATTCTTGACAGTGATTTTATTTAGGGCACGCTAACCAATGCACGTCCTATAGGTGTTATTTTTCTTTTTAACTAATAGGCCAAGTGCACGAAATGGAGAACTATTGGGCCGCCTGATGAGTCCTTAGGTTAACAATTGTTTACGTTGGGTTTGAATTTTTTTCTGTTCAATTTGATTATGTCGATATGGTCCTTTGCATGGGGGTTGTGATCTAGGAATTAAGTCTATTTTACGATCTTCAAGACATATAGGTGGTAAACCAAGCGGTAAGTCAGCAACAAAACATTCTTTAAATTGTGAAATAAATTTTGCATACCTAGGATGCATCTTATTTTCCTTAACTTCAATTTCATTCACCCATATTAAGTAGGATTTGCTACCTTTTCTTAATGCATGTTTAGCCTGTGTATGACTTAGCAATGGAAAATTATTGAGAGTCTTTATACCATGCAATGTGATTTGTTTTTCATTAAAATGAATCTTCATTGAATGTGTGGAATAATCTATATCAAGATTATATTGATGACGCCAAGGCATTCCTAAGATAATGTCACTAGATTGCAAAGGCACAACAAAGAAATTTCTACGTTTAGCATAATCATCAATTTTAATTTCTAAGTCATGCACCTCTTGTATTCCGTTGTATCGAGTGCCTAAGAATGCAGCCTTGATGCAATAATGAGTGGAAACAGTATGTAAATTCCATTCTTTGACTAATTTTGCAGAAATAAAATCGTGTGTGCTCCCATCATCATGTAAAACAATCTTTTCTTTACCATGCACAAAACATTTCATCATTAATAAAGAATGGGGATATGGCATACCTAGTAAAGTATCTAAGTAGTGCCAATATCATCATCGTCTTCCGTGAAATCTAGCATTTCTTCATGGTCTTCACCCTTAGTCGCTCCCAAATAGTTGATGTGAATAGTTCGCTTTTTGGATTGACAATTCACCGCTAGATGTCCATGTTGATGGCACTTATAGCAGACTATGGATTTGGATTTAGAAATATTATTGGTAATAGCAGAAAGTTTAGGAATGTTGGGATTTGGCTGAAAAGATGGCTTAGGATTTGGATTTGTGTTTGATGGTAAAGCAGGGGGTTGTGTTAAAGATTTACTGAATGAAGATGAAACAAAGCAGTTTTGATTGAATCTTAGAAAGTTAGAATTGAATTGCTTTGTATTGAAGTTACCATTATTTGAGAATTGTTATGGTCACTTCTCTCGTCCTTGAACTTTTTCTTCAGTATCCTGGGCCAAGGAAATCGAATTCCTGGAGAGTCGTTGGCTTGAACATGTTCACTTCCGCATAGAAGTGACCAAGCAAACCAAACATAAACTTGCGCTTATGGGTCGCCTCAGGTACATCTTCGAGCATTTGAAGTTGTAATAAAGCATTCCAAAAACACTCGGTATATTGTGAAATAGGCAAGCGATCTCTTTGTTGTAGAAGATCCCAATGTTTGATTGCTTTTTCATGGAATTGAGGTGGAAGAAAATTTTGCAAAATTTTCTTTTGAAAAGATTCCCAAGTAGTAGGACAATCAATGCTTTTGCAAACAACAGTCCACCATAGCGACCCTATGTTCTCTAAATGATTAGTGACGGACTTGAGTTTGTATTTTTCAGCATACTATTCTTTTTGGCAATAATCATCAAACTGATTGATAAAAGCAAGAACATTTTTCCATCGTGTAACCCATTGAAAGTATGAAATTTGAAATTTATGTTTCAAGTGTCACGTCGATTGTATTTCAAGTGTCGCATCGAATATGTTTCTTTTTGAATAGATTGTGTTTCAAGTGTCGCGTCGATTGTGCATCGTATAACATCTTCATGTTGCAGTCCATCTTGATTAAAAGTAGATCGTTGAAGAGTGGCCAATTGAGCTTGTAAAATTTGATGTGCTTTTCATTCCTCTTAAAGCTACATCATAATTAGGTCCAATTTTTGCTCCATCATTGGTTTCGATAAATTACCTTTGGCAAAAAAATCTTCCATATTTTGATCAGTCATCGTGCCAAATTTCAAACAACCTCACACACTCGAAATCCTATTAGAGGGATGAGCGTAGCTCAAAGTCGCGTTTACAAGGATTGCTTTTTTTTTAAATATGGATTTTTGTGATATTTCTTCTTTATGGATACGGAAGTTGATGTCACGGTCTTCTTCCAAGCGTATAGCAATCTCTTTGTGGGAATTTGGCTCTGTTAGAGTGCAGGTAGGAACACGGCCTTATTGGAGTTGCAGAACCGGTTCAGGATTAGTTTCATGTGAACACCTGCTAAGGAGGAATCTAGAGATTTAGTTTTGAAGCTTTAGAAGCTTCGGAATTTTGAAGCTTTAAAGAAAAAGCTTAACTTTTTCTCAAATCAACGCGATAGGACGATGGTATGTCCTAATCGCAGTCAACGCCCTTCAATTTGTCCTCCTGCCATCGTTTCTGAAATTTCAATAGCTTAAGTAAAGTTTAAGATTTTTATAAGCTTAAAGCTAGTCTTAATAAAGATTCTTACTGTTATCTCTGAGAAAAAAAAAACCTCTTCATGAATAAGCTTCTCAAGTGGTCCTCCGCCTCCAAAAGTGGTCCTTCACAATCCAACAGCATAGGAATGGGTTGTTCACCACCACGAACATCCCGATATTGACGAATTGTCGCGAGACTGACTATAGATCTCGTTCATTCTATGAGATTCACCTTTGCACGAGATGATAAGCGATTGGGAGCCCTCGATCTCAGCATTGCTCTGATACCACTGGTGCGTAAATCGGATGCGGTATGCATATGTAGCGAGCATCGAAAGGTACCCAAGAACAAAGAACTCTACTTTAGGCTCAAAATCCAAGAGGATAGACTTGCACAACATGAGGCAAAAAGACCAATTGGGTACAATCTCCCCCCATGCCTTGTGTCAGCACTCCACAAAGCATGTATTTAATATTTTATTCATCTCCAAGCTCAAAAATAGCTCAAATTTACAATTAGCCTGCTTTAGATTTTGTATTTACTTTTGTCCAAATAAAGAATAAAGCAGTTGCGTGGCCCAAGCGTCGGGCAATACCCAAATAAAATATCCAATAATGAATATTTAAACCATGCCTTCATGCACATATAAAATAATCAATATATGTCAACAAGCGCTTCAAAATAACTATTGGCGTCACACCTAAGACATGCACCCATCAAAAAATGATAATTTCTTTTAAATAACTTGAATCCTAGACTACCATGTGCTCCACACATAAATCTAGCATTCACAATTGTTAGAAAATAATAAAATTAAGCCGACAAAAGTGAATACTCAGCAGTCTTCAGCTACAAAATAAATAGGTTGGAACTCTGTCCTAACCTTAATTTAATACAAGTGCACACTCAAAACCCATAATTGACAATTCTTTTAAATATGTATTTTTTGGAATCACCTGCTATGGAATCACCAACTTGCACATTAAATGAACGTGACACCCGAAAAGGACAGGCATCCCCGTCAACTTTTTGCACAAAGAATCCATCTTGTGTACGAGCCGCGGAAAATAAATATAATTTTAGGGAATTCACTGTAAAACCTTACGGAATCCACCGTGGAATATGCCTCCTGGCATCATACCCCGGGGGTGGGCTAGCAATTGTCCTCAATTGCTATTAGCTCAATCTGGAGCAAGGAGTGAGGGGTAATCACTTCGGTCACGAGCGTGCATCCATTGGGCCTCTTCAATAGGATGATTTTTAAAGTTAACCAAATATCTAGAGTGTCTACAGCCAGTTCTAGAGGTCATAAAGTCGATATCTCGAATAGTCTCAGGTTCAAGAATTTTAGTTTCTTCCTCTAACAAAGGAGGGTTTTCATAGACACGGTGGACAGGTAATTGGCCTTTGAAAGGTCTTAACAAATTGATATGAAAATTATTGTGGATTTTCTAGTGTTAGGGTAGTTCTAATTTAAAGGCATTGTCATTGATTTTGTGAATGATTTTGAAAGATCCATAAAATCAAGGAGCTAACTTTACAACAAGGTATTTCTCAACACTTTATAGTCTTCGCTTTTCAATGTGTGACCAGATAAAACTATCAACTATGAAATTCATAGCTTTTCTTTTCTTGTTAGCTTGTCTAGTATATTATTGCTAGGCTCTTGCAATCATATCTTTAACTTCATAAAAAATAGAAGCATGCATATGGGAAATATAATCAGTAGCTTCAACTTTGTATGACAATGAAGTAATAGGTGTAGGCAATCTATTTCCATAAATGATTTCAAAAGCTGCTTTCGATATAACTGTATGTGGGGTATTATTGTATGCAAATTGAAGTAAATGTAAGTGTGTATCCCATATTTGTGGTTTTGAAATTGTGTATGCACGTAAAAGATTGAAGATTGTATTGTTTGTAGCTTCTATTTTTCCATTTATTTCAGGATGAAATGTAGATAAAAAATCAATCTTTGTTCCTAGATTAGCAAAAATAGTGGTCCAAAAATTATTACGGAATGTAGAATCTCGGTTAGAAATAATAACTTTTGGCAAACCATGGTTAGTGAAAATAATTTTAAGAAATAATTAAGCAGCTTGAGATGCAATTAATGTTTTCTTGCATGGAATGAAATATGATTGTTTGCTAAACCGATCTACAATAGTCAAAATCATATCATGATTAAGTTGAGTGTTAGACAAACCAATAATAAAATCCATTGAAATATGTTCCCATGGTCTTTCAGGAAATGGTAAAGGCATTAACAAACCATATTGCTTACCATGGTGTCGCTTATTTCTTTGACAAATTAAACACTCACATACAAAGTTAGAAACATTAGATTCCATCCATGGCTAGTAGAAATCTTCAACCAATATACGTAAAGTGGAAATAATTCCTCTATGGCCTTGATATGGTGGACAATGAATTTCACGCAACACAAATGATCTAAATGGAATAGTTATACATAACCTTTTCTCATAAAACATAAATCCATCAGCATAAGACAATGAATCAATTAGAATCCAATTATTTGCAATTAATTTATTCCAATTAGCTTGAAAACTAGGGTCTTGATCATAGGTATCCCTCATATGAATTAGGGAATCAAAAGATATCACAAAAATATTATGGATAGTTGGTCTTCTACTCAAGGCATCGGCAACAACATTTTATTTTCTAGGATGATATTGGATAAGTGGATGAAAACTTTGAATAAAAGCAACCCATTTAATATGACGGTCAGAGATTTGTGGCTGACTTAAGAGATGTTTGATACTTTGTTGGTCAATTGTAATCATGAATTCAAATCCCATTAAATAATGTTTCCATTGGATAAGTGGATGAAAACTTCAAATGAAGGCAGCCCATTTAATATGACGGTCAGAGATTTGTGGCTGACTCAAGAGATGTTTGATACTTTGTTGGTTAGTTGTAATCATGAATTCAGATACCATTAATTAGTGTTTCCATTGACGTAAAGCTTGTACTACAGCTAGCAATTCCTTGTCATAGGTACGATATTTAAGTTGTAATATTTCTACTGAAAATATTACGACTACTGAAAATATTATGAGGCCGTATGAAGTCCCGGGCAAATGATAATGCCAACATTTTGGTCACAGATGATGCGAACTTTAACACGATGTGTCATGATCTCCATTGGCAGAATCGAGACTATGGTCTAATGAAATCGTATATTTTCATGAGAACCTCCTCTTGGGAGAAGGTCAAGAGGATAATATTGGAGTTAATGCAAATTTTTTAATCCTCTTCCCCCCAACCCAAGCGTGGCTGAGGGAAGGGGATGGTGCTAAAATGGGAGAGTGTAGAGGTGGAGGGGAGGGACTACATGCAGGCACCACGTGGGGGGGAGGGGAGGCCTTACCCCCTTCCTATAAATACCCCCTCTAAGGGGTGAGAAGGGAGGGTGGTCGAGAAGCTGATACATTGATACTATTGTTGATGAGTGAGGGAAGGAATGGAGAACTCTGGACGCTGCCGTAATTGGTCATTGTTGTGGAGCGAGAGGGTTGATGCTGGCCGTCAAGAGGGAGGGCCAAGACGCTGCACTGCCCTGAGTTGGGAGAGGCCCACATCACCATCAGCTGAGAAGGGGAGTGTTGGTGTGGAGAGAGAAGGAGAGACGGACTGTTGACGTTTCCGCTGAAGAGGAGAACGCATCGTGTTCGCTGCCATAGAGCCGTGGTGAAGCGTGTGAGAGAGAGAAAGTCGATGCCGTTGCAGAAATCGGGTCTTCTTCTACGTCTCCATTCCCTCCACGTGGGGTTCCGAAAGCTCCAGAAGCTCTAGAAGCTTCTTGGAAGCTTCTAAGGTTGGGCCTCCTAAGCCCCCTTCCACACTACACCCCCATTCCTCTTTGTGGGTCCTCTTAGCCCTTGTCCATGTGGGCTTGGTAAACCCCCACATAAAGTTTCCTTTCTAAGGGCTTATACACCCCTTGCTTCCTTTTTCCGTGGGGTCTCGGTAGACCTTGTAAAAAGCCACTAAACCCTTTCTCGTGGCTTTACTAAGCCTTACCTCGAAAGGTTTTAAAACCCCCTCCCCGGGATTTAACCCCTTCACAAGCAGGCCCTTACACTTCCTTTCCCCCAGTCTCACTTCGGAATTTAGGACCCCATATTCCACAAAGCCATGTTTTTAAACTCCATTTCCGTGGATTTTACTTTCCATACATCTCCCATAAAGCTTACCATAACCAGTTTTTTTTAAAAAAAACCATCTTTCCTATTGCAACTCCCACAAGTCTTTAAGGCCTTCTAAAGTTGATTCACGAAGGGAGTTTTGCGTACGAAGAGACGGACAAGATCATAACTCTGCATCCAAGGCGAAAAGGCGGAATTCGCGATGGCCCCTAAAAAGGCACAAGGTGCAACCGCGGGAGGTTCTTCTCCTAACATTCACGTGGATATCTCCTTGAGTTCACAAGTCCAGGTTTTTAGTATTTTTGATTCGTCGCAAAAGAAAGGCATCATGCACGATAAATTCATGGACTAGGAAGCACCCACGCATGTCAAATTCACCTAGCCTAGTTAAATGCAATTGTAAATAGATTGACTATTTGAATAATTAGCTCATGACATGAAGTGGTCATTGGTATTTCCAACATGATGAACAAAATAACGTAAATTATCTATGCATCTCACGACCTTATTAGTAGTTTCCCTTGCGTGCATGTCAAAGTAACGACCTAGAACACCTATTGCCTATCCTTATAAGGTAAAATTTTATTAAAGTGCACCTTTGATTAGGCATGGAAAGATTAATCCCATGTTGCATTTTTAGACAAATCTTCATTGAATGATTCATTAGGGAAAGTCATTAATCCCGTAGAAAATAGAAGAGCCTAGAAATGATTCTATAAATTTGCGTGTGGCATGGATTGTAAACTAGAATAAGTGAACTCTAGTTTTTTTTGGCATAAATCTCAATCAATTACGTAAGTAGTTACGAAAGTTGGGTAATGCTCATTTAGCCTACGAATAATTCATTCAGAAATAAAATTAGGAAAAGGCTGCATGGTCCATGGTCCATTTTAACATAAACCCCAAAAGCCTAGCAGCATAAATCATGAAATGCATGTTCTAGAAGGGTCAATGAAAATTATGCCGTAACTTAACCTACGCTTTGATCTTAACCAGGAAAGTTAGGGTTGGTAAATCTAATCATATGTAGGCAATGAATCATGTGATTATGAGAATTGTATCGTAAATATCTTCAAGAATAGACAAGTAAATTGGTTTACCCTAAACACCTAAACCACGAGGGACTCGCTTAGAAATGGTTAAATCAAAGCAACGTATCCCAAGTGCTAACTAGAATTTAGAACATTGAGGACGTAACCTAGTTGTTCTTATTGCCAAGTTGAAACTCTCATACCCTAAAGACCTGCCCACATTCACGGAATGTAGAGAAAATAGGACATACTTGCGAGAAACAATCTAGGGTTGTTACCCTAAGGGTCGCTCGCTAAAAGGATGAAAATCGGTTTGAATTGGAACCCTAGGACCGACAAGGTTGGCCTAGTGCAATCAAAAATGGATTGGATATGAGGACACCCTAACCCTATTTCCTATTAATCATGATTTCGTAATTAAAAGACGACATTCGATGGGTAAAATAGCCCCATGGATTAGATGCGACACTTGTGCAACAAGTTGCAGAGTTGCATGACCTTGTGGATTGACCACAAGGGAATGGCCAAATTCCTCGAAATGAGATTGCTAGATTCTTGCGCAAGTTTATCTTGCAAGAGGATGAGTGGTCATCCTGATATAGCACCTTTCTTGGGAAAGGTGACCAAGATAAGTGGATTAGATAATTCCTTGGAAGCAAAAGACCAATCACTAATTTGGAATAACATATCTACTGCTAATAGAACTTAGGGTATTGGTTAAGTTGGGTTAATAAGGTATGACCCTAACCCAAGGATATAAGGGTTAACAAAAAAAAAAAAACCCTTGGGGATCTTGCCAAATCGCAATTGATCCCGGATCAAGTGCTGGATGCATTCGGAGAGAAAGATTCACTCCTTAGCAATTGGCCAAATAAATAACCACTCGAATTGATTGTGCTTGTAACAGTTTAGAAAGCATTGTTTGCATTGTTTGCTCAAGGAACTAAAGGATGAAAAGATATCTAATGCTTCAGGTTGAAGGCCTGAAGGGAGAGGCAGCTTCAGTTACCCTCGACTGCCTGCGTGACCCTAACCAAGGGGGTTGTTGACCGCGTCGGGAACGTGGACCGAACCCGCCACAAGAGGTCTCTCCATTGAGTTCTACTTGGAGTAGGAGGATGCTTGGGTGCCAGGGGGGCTCTGGCCGTAAATCCCTCGCCTTCCGGGTCCTGCACAAGAGGCTAACGTGACTCGGGATTGGATCTCGAGGCCCGCATACTAGTTTACGGGCGGAAGCTTGGAATAGTGATCCCTGGGGATTACTGGATAGCCTTCGGGCGAAGCCTATAGGTGGAACTCCTTGTATGCCAAAGATAAAAATGATGATATGTTAATAAAGAACGTGTTTGATATTGTTTTTTTCTATGTCATGTGATAAGATTACGTGAAGGAACTGGTGTTTAACGGGTTAATTAAAGAAGCTGGTTGTTACATGTCAAACTAATGTGTTAGATAATTACATAACTAAAACAAACCAAGGAAAGTGCGGAGGATGGACCATAGGTCCGTCCTGCGGTTGGGTGGTCCTGGTTAGCCGGGAACTTTTCTCAAGGAACAACAGGATGATCGTCAAAGAAAACGAATAACGAAAGCAATGACCTAGAGTTATGTCTTAACCAATTTACGCTCTTTTAGGGGAACGGAATGGGACTATGCCTTATGGTAGAGAGGTTGAGCTTTGCATCCCTCTTGTTCCCCATTCTCCTTGAACCAAGTGTAGTGTGAACCGTTTCGGATTTGGCGTTTCTACGTAAAGTAGTTTGCTCAAGTCTGACGGTAGTTGCTGTTAGTTAATGACCAATCATGAAAACCCTAATTCTGGTCGATCCTAAGTGGGAACGGCCAGGATACTTCCGCTACGTGGCAGAAGCGGAAAGACCTAGATCGCAAATCCCGTAACATTCCATGGGATGATGGAATGACACTGTTTGTTACACAAGTGAATTAGGTTCCAAGATTGAGACTTGGACTCATAAACACAATCTTGTGTATGTGGACAATGACATTGACACTTTACTGAAATGAAAAGAGTACTATCATTGCATTAAGAAAGGAAGCAAGTACAATGCTTTATAGGAAAGTAGGAAACTGCAGTAGGCACCATTGTGCATATGGGATAAGTTAGCCTGCATGTCCTTGACCCTGAGACTCCATACAAAGAGGCTGTTGAGTGTGATTGCTGATTCTCAACACCCCTCCTCAATCACAACTAGGAAAGGCACAAAGTGTGTAGAGGCTGTAATGAGAACCACCTGCAAAGTGTGGGTATACCACAAACATGGCAAAACACCAGAGGCTGTCGCAGAAAAAGCTAAGTGTGGGTACCATAAACATGGTGGACATCCAGAGGCTGTAACAGGAGCCTCACAAAGTGTACAGGGACTGCAATGCCAAGTTACATAAGGAGTTTACATAGCTTATGGCAGGAAGCATTAGGGCAAGGAAAAATACAAGGCTATTAAAACAGTCTATTAGAATTATGAGAGTACAAGGACTGATGAGTCTTGTCCTTCCGATCCTGGTGATCTTCATCTTCTTCTTCCTTTGCTTCATTTTCTTCTTCTTCTTTGACTGCGACTAGATAGGCCTTTTGGGATCTCTTTCTTGCGTGGCAGAACTTCTCGGTGTGTCCGGTCCTTTTGCAAAAGTCACAAAAGAGCTGATCTTTCTTGACTTTGTACCTGTTGCCAACATATAATGCATGCTCATCTCTAGAGGTACTTGGTTCTTCTTTAGTTTTTAGCTTCTTTTCTTCTTCTAACAGTGATGCCTGGATATCAACAAGTTCAGGATTTGGCATGTTGATTAAAGTTGTTGATACGTTATTATATTCAGGAGGCAAGCTCTTAAGTAGAACACCGATGCAAACATCTTCATCCATTTTAATGTTGATTCCTGCAAGTTGGATTAGGAGTCCTTCCATGTAATTAAGATGTGTGGCAAGTGATGTGCTGGACTTCATTTCAAGCCTGAAGAATTCAATTAGGAGACCATACTTTGATGATTTAGATTGTGCACCGAACAGGGTGTCAAGTCTTTTCCATGTATCCTGTGAGGTCTCACAATTATCCACGTGATGGATATAACTGTCATCTAGCTCCAATTTGATAATGGCCTGGGCTCTGTCATCATTCTTTTGCCAAGTAGTTGCAAGGTCCGCGTCCCGCGGTTTCTTCTCTTTGCCATTTGTGATGGCCCAGAGACCCTTCTTCATCAGGATGAGCTTGATGCGGGTTTGCCAAGTGTGGAATCCGACTCCTTTGAATCGAGCATTTGGCGAGTCTTTGCCCATGTTAGATTTACGGGAACAGTAGCAAATCAACTTCAGACTTTATTAGATTTGAGCAACAGAAGAATTGATTGAGAGACACAAGTGCTAAAAAGCACTAACTGAGTGTCAATGAATACCAAATCTGCAAAAGTCTTTTACTTCAAGTGATCTTCCCCTTCTTGATTTGATGCTGACGTCTTCAGATCTGAGTGACAGTACTTTAACGAACTTCAGAGAGTATTGCGCAGTGATTAAAATCACTGTTGATAACTTCAGTGAGAGAAACAGTGAAAAATGTCAAGATTTTGAAGCTTTTGGCTATGGTGGAATTAGGGTTTCTGAGACAGGGGCCTGGTTTTTTACTGATTGCAGGAGCTACAGTGCATCATTTTCAAAACTTTTTACATATCTAGGAAGCTTATGTCATGGGCTACCAAAGCCCCATGGAGATTGTCAACATCGTGGTCAGTATGCAGCGCGCAGGTGCCGCGAACAGAATCGGCGCAGATCTGGACAGCGAGGTCAAATTTCTGCAATGCTGGAGCCAGGGAGCATCAATGTCATTGATTATTGTGCCAACATGAAGTGCCTTGAGCAGAGGAACAACTCTCCAGAAGAAATCATGGGCTGAAATGGCCTGGTTGAAGAGTTATGGAAGCTCCAAGCAAGGTAGGTCCTGTCTGGCTATGGCAGACACAGAACAGAGATTGGGGATTTTCACAATGCTGAGCTCCAGATGGTCCAATGTCCTGGATTGATGTGATACAGGGAAGCTTTATGGGTTGGGGAATACTTTTCCAGAAGGAAGCTCCAAGAGATTTGACCTGTGGAGTGAGATATAAGCAGTTCAATCTGACAGGGTGCTGCTGGCTATGGCTGCCATGTAAGCTTCAGTGAGAGTAGAGTTGAGAAAAGAAGTCATACACTGACACTGAGCTGGATGGAGGTTCAGAAGAATCAAGAGAGGCTAGAGAAGCAATGCCATGCCCAACTGGGCTCTGATACCATGTTAAAAATGTGGGATCTAGAGCATGACATAACCGGAAGCTATGGAGGATGGAAGGAGAAGTGTAGACTCATGATGGAATGACACTGTTTGTTACACAAGTGAATTAGGTTCCAAGATTGAGACTTGGACTCATAAACACAATCTTGTGTATGTGGACAATGACATTGACACTTTACTGAAATGAAAAGAGTACTATCATTGCATTAAGAAAGGAAGCAAGTACAATGCTTTATAGGAAAGTAGGAAACTGCAGTAGGCACCATTGTGCATATGGGATAAGTTAGCCTGCATGTCCTTGACCCTGAGACTCCATACAAAGAGGCTGTTGAGTGTGATTGCTGATTCTCAACAGGGCGGAGCTTTCTAGACATCCTTTCCGATGGACTGCTAAGACTTGTCCTGGATGATACTAGTGGACACGTTACATAAGTTGAGAGGGTTTAAACTTGCAGCTAGAGTAGGCTATGGGATGTGAATCTTGCATAAGGACAGCTCCTATTCCAGATCAACTAGTGTCACTGACTACGATGAAAAATTGTCTATTAAAGTCATGTAGTTACAATACAGGAGCATGTGTTAAAGCATGGTTCAGTAAATCAAAAAACTTTTGCTAATTTTCAGACCAATGATACACATTATCTTTCTTTAATAATTTTGTCAAAGGTAATGCAAGCAATGAAAAAATTCTCAATTTTTTTTTGTAAAAGCTAGCAAGACCTAAGAAAGAACATAATTCATGCATATTTTTAGGTATCGGGCAATTTAAAATTGCTTCTATCATTTTAGGGTCAACTTTAAAACTTTCAGATGAAACAATATATCCTAAGTATTCAATTTGGGTTTAGAAAAATTCACTCTTATCAGGATTAGCATATAATTGATTCTCTTTTAATAATTTAAAAACCAAGGATAAATGTTCATAATACTCATTCTCATTTTTACTGAAAACCAATATGTCATCAAAGAAAATAATAACACAATGTTGATGCTTCAAAAATATGTGATTCATCATACGATTCAATGTAGCTGGTGCATTAGTTAAACCAAAAGGCATAACAAGAAATTCATAATGTCCAAGTTGAGTCCTAAATGCAGTTTTGAAAATATCAGATTTGTCCATTCGTACTTGCTGGTATCCAGACTTCAGATCTATTTTGCTAAATATTGCAGCCCCTTCTAGTTTATCCATGAGGTCCTCTACCCTAGGGATCCGATATCTATTCTTTACAGTGATCTTATTTAGGGCATACTAACCAATGCACGTCCTATAGGTGTTTTTTTTCTTTTTAACTAATAGGACAGGTGCACGAAATGGAGAACTACTAGGCCGCTTGATGAGTCCTTGGGTTAACAATTGTTCAAGTTGGGTTTGAATTTCTTTCTGTTCAATTTGATTATGTCGATATGGTCCTTTGCATGGGGGTTGCGATCTAGGAATTAAGTCTATTTTATGATCTTCAAGACGTGTAGGTGGTAAACCAAGTAGTAAGTCAGCAACAAAACATTCTTTAAATTGTGAAAGAAATTGTGCGTACCTAGGATGCATGTTATTTTCCTTAACTTCAATTTCATTCACCCATATTAAGTAGGATTTTCTACATTTTCTTAATGCATGTTTAGCCTGTGTATGACTTAGCAATGGAAAATTATTGAGGGTCTTTATACCATGCAATGTGATTTGTTTTTCATTAAAATGAATCTTCATTGAATGTATGGAATGATCTATATCAGGATTATATTGATGATGCCAAGGCATTCCTAAGATAATGTCACTAGATTGCAAAGGCACAACTAAGAAATTTCTACGTTTAGCATAATCATCAATTTTAATTTCTAAGTCATGCACTTCTTGTATTCCGTTGTATCGAGTGCCTAAGAATGCAGCCTTGATGCAATAATGAGTGGAAACAGTAAATTCAATTCTTTGACTAATTTTGCAAAAATAAAATCGTGTGTGCTCCCATCATCATGTAAAACAATCTTTTCTTTACCTTACACAAAACATTTTATTGTTAATAAAGAATGGGGATATGGCATACCTGGTAAAGTATCTAAGTAGTGCCGATATCATCATCGTCTTCCGTGAAATTAGCATTTCTTCATGGTCTTCACCCTTAGTCGCTCCCAAGTAGTTGATGTGAATAGTTCACTTTTTGGATTGACGATTCACTGCTAGATGTCCAGGTTGATGGCACTTATAGCAGACTATGGATTTGGCTTTGGAAATATTATTGGTAATAGTGGAAAGTTTAGGAATGCTTGGATTTGGCTGAATAGATGGCTTAGGATTTGGATTTGTGTTTGATGGTAAAGAAGGGGGTTGTGTCCAAGATTTACTAAATGAAGATGGAACAAAGCGGTTTTGATTGAATCTTAGAAAGTTAGAATTGAATTGCTTTGTACTGAAGTTACCATTATTTGAGAATTGTTGTGGTTACTTCTCTCGTCCTTGAACTTTTTCTTCAGTATCATGGGCCAAGGAAATCGAATCTTGGAGAGTCGTTGGCTTGAATATGTTCACTTCCGCATAGAAGTAACCAAGCAAACCAAACATAAACTTGCACTTATGGGTCGCCTTAGGTACATCTTCAGAATTTGAAGTTGCAATAAAGCATTCCAGAGACACTCGTTATATTTTGAAATAGGCAAGCGATCTCTTTGTTGTAGAAGATTCCAATGTTTGATTGCTTTTTCGTGGAATTGAGGTGGAAGAAAATTCTGCAAAAATTTCTTTTAAAAAGTCTCCCAAGTAGTAGGACAATCAATGCTTTTGCAGACAACAGTCCACCATAGCGACACTATGTTCTCTAAAAGATTAGTGGTAGACTTGAGTTTGTATTTTTTAGCATATTGTTCTTTATGGAAATAATCATCAAACTGACTGATAAAATCAAGAACAGTTTTCCATCGTGTAACCCATTGAAAGTATGAAATTTGAAATTTATTTTACTTATCTTGGCTTCTTTCTGAATAGATTGTGTTCCAAGTGTCGCATCGATTCTGCATCGTATAACATCTTCATGTTGCAGTCCATCTTGATCGACAGTAGATCATTGAAGAGTGGCCAATTGAGCTTGTAAAATTTGACGTGCTTTTCGTTTCTCTTGAAGCTGCATCATAATTAGGTCCAATTTTTGCTCCATGATTGGTTCCGATAAATTACCTTTGGCCAAAAAATCTTCCATATTTTGATCAGTCATCCTGCCAAATTTCAAACAACCTCACACACTCGAAATCTTAATAGCCAGATGAGCGTAGCTCAAAGTTGGATTTACAAGGCTTGATTTTTTTTAAAATATGGATTTTTGTGATATTTCTTCTTTATGGATACGGAAGTTGATGTCATGGTCTTCTTCTAAGCGTATAGCAATCTCTTTGTGGGAATTTGGCTCTATTAGAGTGCAGGTAGGAACAAGGGCTTATTGGAGTTGCACAACCGGTTCGGGATTAGTTTTGTGTGAACACCTGCTAAGGAGGAATTTAGAGATTCAGTTTTGAAGTTTTAGAAGCTTTGGAGTTTGAAGCTTTAAAGAAAAAGCTTAACTTTTTCTCAAATCAACACGATAGGACGATGGTATGTTCTAATCGTAGTCGGCGCCCTTCAATTTGTCCTCCCGCCATCGTTTCTGAAATTTCAATAGCCTAAGTAAAGTTTAAATTTTTTATAAGCTTAAAGCTAGTCTTAATGAAGATTCTTACTGTTATCTCTGAGAAAAAAAAAACCCTCTTCATGAAGAAGCTTCTCAAGTGGTCCTCCGCCTCCAAAAGTGGTCCTGCGCGATCCAATAGCATAGTAATGGGTTGTTCACCACCACGAACATCCCGATATTGACGAATTGTCACGAGATTGACTGTAGAGCTCATTCATTCTAGGAGATTCACCTTCGCATAAGATGATAAGCAATTGGAAGCCCTCGATCTCAGCATTGCTCTGATGCCACTGGTGCGCAAATCGGATGCGGTATGCATATGTAGCGAGCACCAAAGGTCCCCAAGAACAAAGAACTCTACTTTAAGCTCAAAATCCAAGAGGATAGACTTGCACAACAGAAGGAAAAAAGACCAATTGGGTACAATCTCCCCCCATGCCTTGTGTAAGCACTCCACAAAGCATGTATTTAATATTTTATTCATCTCCAAGCTCAAAAATAGCTCAAATTTACAATTAGCATACTTTAGCTTTTGTATTTACTTTTGTCCAAATAAAGAATAAAGTAGTTGCATGGCCCAAGCGTCGGACAATGCCCAAATAAAATATCCAATAATGAATATTTAAACCATGCCTTCATGCACATATAAAATAATCAATATATGTCAACAAGCGCTTCAATAAATAAGCGCTTCAAAATAACTATTGGTGTCACACCTAAGACATGCACCCATCAAAAAATGATAATTTCTTTTAAATAACTTGAATACACGCTATCGCTTAGTACTTCCTAGACTGCCGTGTGCTCTACACATAAACTCAAGCATTCACAATTGTTAGAAAATAATAAAATTAAGCCGACAAAAGTGAATACTTAGCAATCTTCAGCTACAAAATAAATAGGTTGGAACTCTATCCTAACCTTAATTTAATACAAGTGCGCACTCAAAACTCATAAATGACCATTATTTTAAATATGCATTTTTTGAAATCACCCGCTATGGAATCACCAACTTGCACATTAAATTAACATGACACCCGAAAAGGACAGACATCCCCGTCAACTTTTCGCACAAAGAATCCACATTGTGTACGAGCCACGGAAAATAAATATAATTTTAGAAAATTCATTGTAAAACCATATGGAATCCACCGTGGAATATGCCTCCTTGCATCATACCCCGGGGTGGGCTAGCAATTGTCCTCAATTGCAATTAGCTCAATGTGGAGCAAGGAGCAAGGGGTAATCACTTAGGTCATGAGCGTGCATCCATTGGGCCTCTTCAACATGATGATTTTTAAAGTTAACCAAATATCTAGAGTGTCTATAGCCAGTTCTAGAGGTCATAAAGTCGATATCTCGAATAGTCTCGGGTTCAAGGTTTTTAGTTTTTTCTTCTAACAAAGGAGAGTTTTCATAGACAGGGTGGATAGGTAATTGGCCTTTAAAAGGTCTTAACAAACTGATGTGAGAAGTATTATGGATTTTCTAGTGTTGGGGTAGTTCTAATTTAAAGGCATTGTCATTGATTTTGTGAATGATTTTGAAAGGTCCATAAAATCTAGGAGCTAACTTTACAACAAGGTATTTCTCAACACTTTATAGTCTTCGCTTTTCAATGTGTGACCAAACATAATCATCAACTATGAAATTCATAGCTTTTCTTTTCTTGTTAGCTTGTCTAGTATATGATTACTAGGCTCTCACAATCATATCTTTAACTTCATAAAAAATAGAAGCATGTATATGGGCAATATAATCAGTAGCTTCAAGTTTGTTTGACAATGAAGTAATAGTGTAAGCAATCTTTGTCCATAAATGATTTCAGAAGGTGCTTTCCGTATAGCTATATGTGGGGTATTATTGTATACAAACTGAAATACATGCAAGTGTATATCCCATGTTTGTGGTTTTGAAATTGTGTATGCATGTAAAAGATCCAAGATTCTACTGTTTGTAGCTTCTGTTTACCCATTTGTTCCAGGATAAAATGTAGATGAAAAATCAATCTTTGTTCTTAGATTAGCAAATATAGTAGTCCAAAAATTATTACACAATCTAGAATATTGGTAAGAAACAATAACTTTTGGCAAGCTTGAGATGTAGTTAATGTTTTCTTGCATGGAATGAAATATGCTTGTTTGCTAAACCGATCTACAACAGTCGAAATCATATCATGATTAAGTTGAGTGTTAGGCAAACCAATAATAAAATCCATTGAAATATGTTCCAATGGTCTTTCAAGAAATGGTAAAGGCATTAACAAACCATATTGCTTACCATGGTATCGCTTATTTCTTTGACAAATTAAACACTCACATACAAAGTTAGAAACATTAGATTCCATCCGTGGCTAGTAGAAATCTTCAACCAATATACGTAAAGTGGAAATAATTCCTCTATGGCCTTGATATGGGGGACAATGAATCTCGTGCAACAGAAATGATCTAAATGGAATAGTTACACATAACCTTTTCTCATAAAACATAAATCCATCAGCATAAGACAATGAATCAATTGAAATCCAATTATTTGAAATTATTTTATTCTAATCAGCTTGAAAAATAGGGTCTTGATCATAGATATCTTTCATAGGAATTAGGGAATCAAAAGATATCACAGAAATATTATGAATAGTTGGTTTTTTACTCAAGGCATTGGCAACAACATTTTCTTTTCCAAGTTGATATTGGATAAGTGGATGAAAACTTTGATATAAAAGTAGCCCATTTAATATGACAGTTAGAGATTTGTGGCTGACTCAAGAGATATTTGTTTTGGTCAATTGTAATCATTAATCCAGATCCCATTAAATAGTGTTTCCATTGACATAAAGCTTGTACTAGAGCTAGCAATTCCTTATCATAGGTAGAATACTTAAGTTCAGAGGGTTTAAGCTTGGAGCTAGAGTAGGCTATGGGATGTGAATCTTGCATAAGGACAGCTCCTATTCCAAATCCACTAGTATCAGTGACTACGATAAAAAATGGTCTATTAAAGTCAGGTAGTTGCAATAGAGGAGCATGTGTTAAAGCATGTTTCAGTAAATCAAAGGACTTTTGCTAATTTTCAGACCAATGATACATAGTACATTTCTTTAATAATTTTGTTAAAGGTAATGCAAGCAATGAAAAATTTCTCACAATTTTTTTATAAAAGCTAGGAAGACCTAAGAAAGAATGTAATTCATGCACATTTTTAGGTATCGATCAATTCAGAATTGCTTCTATCTTTTTAGGGTAAACTTTAATACCTTCAGATGAAACAATATGTCCTAAGTATTCAATTCGGGTTTGGAAAAATTCACTCTTTTTAGGATTAGCATATAATTGATTCTCTTTTAATAATTTGAAAACCAAGGATAAATGTTCATAATGCTCGTTCTGATTTTTACTAAAAACCAATATGTCATGAAAGAAAACAATAATACAACGTTGATGCTTCAAAAATATGTGATTTATCATACGATTGAATGTAGCTGGTGCATTAGTTAAACCAAAAGGCATAACACGAAATTTATAATATACAAATTGGGTCCTAAATGTAGTTTTAAAAATATCAGATGTGTCTAGTCGTACTTGATGGTATCCATACTTAAGATCTATTTTGCTAAATATTTCATCCCCTTGTAGTTTATCCATGAGGTCCTCTACCCTAGGGATCGAATATCTATTCTTGACAGTGATCTTATTTAGGACATGATAATCAATGCACATCCTATAGGTGTTATTTTTCTTTTTAACTAATAGGACAAGTGTACTAAATGGAGAACTATTGGGCTTCATGAGTCCTTGGGTTAACAATTCTTCAACTTGGGTTTGAATTTCTTTTTGAGCACATAAGAAAACCATAATACTATAAAATCTAATCAGGACCTAACTATAATCTTGACCAACAATTTCAGCTAAGAGTACTTTATGCGCCCATCCCACGAAGCGTGTTTATTAATAAAGGAGGAAAAAGTGTAGTGAGGGGAAATGGTTTTAATGAAGGGTTCATTATAAGAAATTATTAACAATGGGTGAAATTTTATTCGGTTATAAACCTTAATAAGAAAACAACGGTTACTTCTTAAAATTTTAATTACAATTTATTAGGGTGAAACGGTGCTTTAACAAAACCCAGACTACGATTCCCAGACTGGGGTCTCTAAATGCAAATTCATTAATTAGAAATGAATGGTGATGTGGAGTGCTTTTTTTCTAGCGCATGCTTTTTGGTGACGGTCGGTTCATTTTTAATAAAAATTAAGGTGCCTCTGAAGCGCACGTAGCGCGTGCAAAGTGAACGGTTGGTTGATTTTTAAATTATTACAAACTTGTGTGTTTAGCGCGAATGTGCGTGGACAAGTGGGTGAATATAGTTCATTTTAGCAATTAGTTATGGTTAAGGGATAATGAAAATAAATGAAGCTCAAAAATAAATACGTGGTAGGGGTATGTATACAATAGACTTAAGGTGCACTGAAGAGTCCCCAAATGCAAGGAATCTAGTAAAAGAAACAAACACCTCTTACTAGAAAAAATAAAGCATCTTATTGTGTTTGTATTATTTTGATTTTTTAAATTTAATTAATTAATTAATTATTTTATTATTTCTATTGGTTTTTTAAAGTTGTATTTTAGGTGTATTGTATTGTATATATTGTTTGGTTTTGTTTCGTTTTTTAAAAATAAATAATTAAAACGAGATATAGAACACATGAATATGTTGTGAAGTGTAAGGGTGGAATTTCAAGAATCCAACAAGTGTCAACAATGTGTGTTAATTCATCCATGATTTTTTAGCTGATTTTTGAAATTTAAAATAAATTTTCATGAAGTGAAGTATTAAATTTAGGATTTTGGCTTCAAATAATACTTTGGCCAGGTTTGTGAAACTTTCTAGAATTTTTTTGGAAATATTTCTGAATTTTTACCAATTTTTAATGAATTTTACTCATTTTGCATATATTTTTGAAGAAATTTTCTAATGTTGAGTTTTTTGTAATTTATTTTCTTGAATTTCGACTTTATAAAATATTCCAAATGATTTTAACAATATTGAAAATTTATTAAGAATTTTTTTGCAAATTTTTTAGATTTTAAATGAAATTTTAATGGGTTTTTGAAGGTTTTAGGTGTTTTATGTGTATTTTTATGTGTTTTTATATATTTTTCGGGTGTGAAAATTCAAAGGTGGTACCTGAGCTGCGTGTGAATAGCTGACTGCAACACTCCACTGCACACATGAATCAGAAGTGCGTCCTCGCACGTGAACACCCGCGAGCAACGCACATACTTGTGCACGCACCAATAGTGGCCACACGACGTGGAAACAGAGGAGGGAGAGGCGATGGGGGTTGCAGGTGAAGAGGGGGGTGGTGGGAAGGGGGGCTAGGGTAGGGAGAAGTGAAAAGGGGTGGGAAAGGGGGCTTGGAAAGGAGTAACTAGGGTTAGTAGGGTAATGGTTAGGGCAACTATGGTTAGGCGGGGTAGGGTTAGAACCACTGTGGTTAGGTTAGGGTAACTGAGGGGGGAGAAGAACCACGGTTAGGGGGAGGTAAAGTTACTAGGAGGGGGTGGGTAAATCTCGAGGGGATGGCTAAAAAGAGGGGGGGTGAAAAAGTAGGGGGGGACTAATGTGGTGGGGGGTGGGGTAAAATTGGAGGGGGGTACTTTTAGTGGGGGGGCTAAAATTGGAGGGGGAGGGGGGGTAATTTTAGTGGGGAGGTCAAAGGAGGGGTGTCCAGGCGGGTAGGGTGGGGTGCCCGAGGAGAGGGACGGGTGGGGTGCCCATAAGGAGGACGGGCGGCGAGGATGGTGGTGATGCGGATGGTGGTAAGGAGAGGGAGGGTTTGGAGGAGGTGCGGAAGGTGGCGACGAGGGGGAGGGCGCAAAGAGAGAGGGTGGAGGTGGTGCGGTGGGAGAGGGAGGAGGCTGGAGGCATGGGGAGGAGGTTGCAGGGTGGGAGAGGGAGCAGGCTAGAGGCGAGGATGGTGGAGGGAGGTGAAGCGGGGGCTGAGGAGAGGGAGGGTGGGGAGGCCCATAGGAGGGGTGGCGAGAAGAGGGCCGACGACGAGGAGAGGGCAAGAAGACCAAGGCCACGGGAGGGTGAGCCGGAGTGGAGAAGAGGACGAGGGCGAGGGAAGGAGGGACCACGGAGGGAGGCGGCTACAAGAAAGCCTTGTGGAAGCAGGAAGACGAGGAGGAGCCGCAGATTGAAGGAGAAGATGGGACGAGGAAAGAACGGTGCGAGCGCGAACATAGGTAAGACACTTTGCTTTTCTTTTTTTAATGAGTGGTTATTTGTATATATTTTTTATTGTGGGTACTTTCATGCTTTTTTTTTTCATTTGTTTTTTTCTCATTATTGCTGTTTTTTTTTTGCTTATTTTCTATCGTGTTTTTTTTTGTGTTGTTTTTTTTTCTTTTGTTTTTTTTGCTCTTATTTTTTTTTTCAATTGGGGTTTGTTTTTTCTTTTTTTGTGGGTTGTTTTTTTCTTTTTTTTCTCTCTTATTTTTTTTTCCATTTTTATTTGGTGTTTTTTTGTTTTGGGTGGTAGGTGGTGTGGTTTTTTAAAAACTAAGGTTGTTATTTGTTTATTTCTTTTTAAATGTGTGTTTTTGTTTTTTTTTTGTGTGTTTTTTTTTGTTTTTTAAATAAAGTTATTATGGTTGGTAAAAATGAGCGCACCCTTGTTCTGCGCGCATACTCGGGGTGGGAGTAAAAAATTTGCATTGGCAGGATCAGACGAGGCGCAGATGGCGACATGTGAGGCACCGAAGTCACGGGGGCGTCTTGAGGCACAGAAAAGAAAAAACAGGGGCGTTCACGCACAATACGAAAAACGTAGCCACACAGCAAAAAGGAAGAAATTTTAATAAAACCCAAATAGTACGTCGAATCAAAAATCCGTAAAAAGGAAAAATGTGCTAGGAGACGAGGGAAAGACACAAGCAACAAGCCTGAAAACACTTGCGTATATTAATAACGAAAAATCTGCGCATCGAAAAGAAGTGCGAAAAGAAGGAAAATTGTGCAGAACAATGTGTCCAAAAAACCTATCATGGCAAAATACAGTTCCGATCGAGATAGGACGCGTTCACATGGGAAAATTTCCAAAAACAGACCCGAAAATGGATTCAGAAATTAATATGGGAAGAACCGTGCACCAGAATAGAGGGTAGTAAAAAGCAAAAATGTCCAAAAGAAAGGGATGCATAGGGATGATGCATCAAAACTCAGTTTAGGGGAAATTAGGAGGGGTTCACATGGGAAAAACACAAAAAACACACAAAAAAACACTCATAAAAATTAATAACTAAAATCCCGATAGTCGGAAGAGGGGGGACAAAAGAGAAAAAGTGGGGCAAAGGATGGAGGACACGTCTGTCAAATTAAACTGGATATTCGATGCAAATAGGGGATGTTCACATGGAAAAATGTGAAAAATAGGCACAAAAAGGGCCCAAAAACCCGCAAAAATTAATAGTGGATTAATTGTGCATCGGAATGACACAGAGTAAAAAGGAAAAATGTTAGAAGGAAGGGGTAAGACAATGCTAGCATATCAGATCAAGGTTCTGAAGCAATAAAAATGCTTTCACATGGAAAACTGTCCAATTTATGGAAATTGCTTTAAAAATTAATAACTCCAGAACCATCTGGCAGAACATGGGTTGGTAAAAGAAAAAAATGGAGAGTTTGAAGAGATGAACAGGGTTGTAAGATTGGATGTGAGTGTCAGTGAACGTAGGATGCGTTCGCATGAAAAAATCACAAAACAAAGAATAAAGACAAACGGTCAAGGAACAGCTCCAGGGATAGGGTGAAATAGAACGGAAGAGGGGGGAAGGGATCCCATCAAGGTAAAATGAAGTCATGGCATAGAGGCATGATCATAGCAAGGTATATGCATGGAGGTATGCAACATAGACGCGCAGGGATGCATCCCCACACTTAAAACCTTAATAGGAAGGGTAAATCAAACATCAAGGACCGAGTACCACACAGAAGACCAACCACGAACGTCCCCACACTTAAGACATGACCGTCATTGAGAAACAGGAGGTGTAGAGTTAGAAAAACTTGGCCTATATTGCCGAGGAGGAATGTCGATGATCGAGGTTGCGTCTTGTATCGTTGTCGGGCAGGAGGTAACAAGGTGTCTTCACAACACACGTCCAACGTCCTTTGTGGCAGGGACCACACGGCAGCACCCAGGGAGGTAGCTCATTGAAGGAATCGCAGGAAAGTCCTCGATGACGAGGGATATTGCACTCAACTCACGATCACACAAATGGAATGAAAGAGCAGTCACTCGCCCCATGACTAACATCACTCGAGGAAATAATGATGGAACCCAGATCTCACACCCAGTTTAGGAATCGAAAAGGGGGTGGTGTTGAGAGAGTATGCCAAGGTGCACGATTGATGGTACATCAGTGCGTCCAACCCATATGGCATAGGTGCAAGGAGGAAGGCCAGGGAGCCTTGCAGTGCAGTGTACAGAATAGAGTGACATGTCTTGTGCTGGTGGCAGAGACCCATCCCGTGTGTGCAACACTCTGTTCACACATCGCACCTCTCATTTGATTTGAAGGGAAAAGCTGGTCACTCATCCCACCCTCTATCTCACTCTCACTGATAGATATAGAGGACAGCCCCATACTCACGTCCCATCTTGTTAGGATGAAAGCTCGCATCACTCAAGGGGTTGGTGATGAAGATCATGTCAAATGTTGTTGTCATCAGGATTTTAAGAAGGAGGCGTACCCAGGGAGGCAGCCTACAAATCTCATACTTCAATAATTTGAAAAAAAGTCGTCTATTAAGAAGGACAGACAGATTGATATTGCAAAGACAGCGCACCAAGGGAGGTGGCTTCAAATTACTTGCTGGAAAGGTTTGCTACTAGTGAGTCAGCTATCCTGAACTGCGGGGCGTGACCACCTTTTCCACAGTCAGCTTCCTGCCCTGAGGGTGTTTCCACCTTCTCTTGGAACGAGGCTTGTTAGGACAGAGAATTTCTTCCTTTTCTCCCATAATAGTTTGTTTGTTTGTTTTTTCTTTTTCTTTTCTTTTTTTCATTTTTTTTTTGTTTTTCTTTTTTCTTTTCGTTTAAGAAAGAAAATGGTAGAAATGCCATGTGCCAAGACCAACCTCGCCACCGTTGTTGGATCAGACGAGAAGAGAACAAGGTCGGGTTGAGATGTTTCTGCGAAGGGGTTAGCAAAACGAGACCGCCTCATGAGGAGAATCATAAGGGCTATCAGAAGCACGACGAGAAGAGCAGTGCGATGCCCAAAAGGGAAAGGGTAGGTCAACTGTGATTGTCAAGATCCCCAGGGAGGGAAATACATTTTCAGACGATAGCCATTGATCAGGAAAGGATCATCAGAGGCATCAACGGTCTGCACTTGGACAAAACCGTCAGGACTGACAAAAAGTACCTTGTACGAGCCCATCCACTATTGTTGAAGCTTGCTAGAAAACTTGCAAAATCTCGAATCATAGGCTAGGACAAGATCACCTTCTTTGAACTCCTTGTGCTTGATGAAACTGTCATGATAGGCTTTGCGTCGCGCTTGAGTGATTTCCATGCATTGTAGGGCCATCTGCCATATCTTGTCCAAGCATTTCAAGTGAAGGAGTCGGCGTTGCATTGACTCATCATCTCCCAAGCATTCTTTGACTGCCACTCGCAAAGAGGGCAATTTTAGTTCCACAGGGAAGACGACTTTTGTACCATATACTAGCTGGAAAGGGGTCTGTCCTGTAGCTGCCTTATGGAAGGTCGCGTGTGGCCAAAGGACCTCTATAAGTTGATCATCCCAGTTGTGACGGTGTGCGACAATTGTTCTTGTAAGGATTGAGCAAAGGATGCGACTGGTGACTTCAATTGGGCCATTGGCTCTGGGATAATAAGGAGTGGACTTGTGATGGTAGATCTTATATAGCTCCGTCAGCTCCTCCATGATTTTGTTAAGGAAATAAGTACCTCTTTTTCTTACCAGCTCGAGGGGACTACCAAAACGGGTGATAATATTCTTATACATGAACATGGCTACGATGTTACCATCATCCCGTTTCAGGGCTTTAGCTTCACATCACTTTGTGACATAATCCGTACATACTAAGATGTATCTGCTCTGCTTTCGTCTGGTGGGTGGATCAATGGGACCCACGAAATCAATCCCCCACTTCTCGAATGGCTTTAGGGAAAGAATGGGTTGTAGTGGCATGACACTTGTTTTGGTGGGCTTCCCCATTCGCTGACAAGCATCACATCTCTTGCAGTAATCATATGAATCCTTGTGGAGGGTTGGCCACTAGTATCCTGCTAACAGAGCCTTCCTGGCTATTGCTTCTCCTGCGAAGTGTCCACCATATGGTTCGTCATGGCATGCTTTCAATACTATGCCGATTTCATCCGGTGCAACACATCTTCGCAATACTTTATCTTTGCCTCTCTTGTACAGTGCACTGCCTAGCAAAGTGTAGGGGGTTGATTCTAACAGAAGCTTTTTCTTCTCATGGCTTGAGATGCCAGGAGGATACTGTTGAGTTGCAAGGAGGTTGGCTATGTCTGCATACTAGGGAGTAATTGTTTCAACTAGAAACAAAGAAGCATCAGGAAGGTTTGGATCATCCTGTTCCTCTTCTGCAGTTTGAGAAATCCGTGATAGATGATCCGCTAGGACATGGGAACGGCCAGGCTTAGTGACCACTTCGAAGTCAAACTCCTGGAATAGGAGTAACCATCTCATCAATCTTCCTTTAACATCTGCTTTGTTCATCAGGAAGGAGAGGGCTTCATGATCCACATAGAACTTGAAATGTGTTGACAATAAATAGTGTCGAAACTTCTCTAGTACAAACACCATTGCCAAGCATTCAAGCTATGTCACTGTGTAGTTCCATTCCCTATTAATGATCTTCTGTCTTGCATAATAAATGGGTTGATCTAATTTAGAGGACAACACCTAACCCTTCAACTGATGCATATGTGTGCACATGAAACTCCTTCATCCAATCAGGAGGTTGTAAAATAGGTGCTTGGATAAGGCACTGTTTTAGGGTATTAAAGGCTTTTTCACAACCATCAATCCAAAGGAAATCAATATCTTTCCTTAGGAGCTTGTGTAGAGGGTTTGACTTGGTTGCAAAATGTGCAATAAATCTCATGTAGTAGCCCACATGACCAAGAAATCCTCTCAATTGCTTGAGGTTTGTTGGTGCTGTTAAGGCGGCAATATTCTCAATCTTCGCTGTGTTTGTTGCAATCCCTTGTGCCAAGACAATATGGCCCAAAAGAACTCCTAAGGAGACACCAAAGACACATTTGTCGGGATTGAGAGAAATCCCATACTCTCGGCATCTGTCAAAACATTGCTCTAGGTGTCCCTAGTGCTCACGAATCAAACTATAGACACAAAAGTCATCAAGATACACCTCAATGAAATCATGCAATGATTCTGGAAGGCAGCCATCATTACTCGTTGGAAGGTGACAGGAGCATTACAAAGCCCAACTGGCATCACTCTGTAGGCATAAGTCCCCCATTCTGTAGTGAAGATTGTTTTGGATTGGTCCTCTTCTACGATTTGGACTTGGTTATATTTGTTGAATCCATCCAAGAGGGAATATAGCTCATGGCCTACCATTGTGTCCAACAGTTGGCCAGTAAAAGGGATAGGGAAATGATCCTTCTTAGTCTTCGAATTGAACTTTCGGAAGTCGACACATATTCGAAGTTTCCCGTTCTTCTTGGATACTACCACAATGGCTGTAGCCATCTTCGTCAAGCTCCTTATTCTTTTCATTGACTTCACATCCCTTGATAGGTACATCATCAAGAAATGGAAGAGTAAGTTTTGGAATAAAGTCCCATAAGACTTTGTGCATGGCATTCATTATATGGGCTATAGAGTTTGTTGCACCTTGTGGTAGAGTGCACATGCAGACCAATCCAAGAGGTGTCTTCATTGTGGTAATGTCTTGGCTTTCTAATGAAGGCTAAAATTGAATATCCTGAATATAGGTTGCCCATGCAATAAATTGGTCTACTTGCAAAAGCTTCAATAAACTCATCAACAATTGGACCCAAACAAACATTTCGGATTGTGACACGATTAACAGGCTGTAGATCTTGGATGAATCGTAAAGATCCATTTTTCTTGGGTACGGTAAACCACCGATTTGAGTAAGGTGTTGAAGAAGGTTCTAAAATCTTCATTATGATCTTCTCATTTAGAAGTTGCAATAATTTGGGCAAATGCGCCCTTGGAATGGGAATGGGCTTGAGGTTCCAAGGCACATATGGGATTGTAAAAATGACCATAGGAGCCACAATATTTGGGATCCACAGAGTCTATTTTACTTCATTGAAATGCAAAATCTTTTCCATATTTCATTAGCATTTGCATAAAAGAGTGTTTTTTAGCCGACAAAAGGAAAGAATTTTCACATATTTTGAGCTCTTTTATACTTTCAGATGTGAACTTGTGACCAATGTTGGAAGGATTACAAAGACTTGGCTAATTCATTGCCCTATCAGCGAGCCCCCTCACTTTCAGGAGGAGGCAGTGGGACTGCCACAGGTTTGAATTTCTTATCCACCATCTTGTATTTTGTCTCCACTTGCACTTCAGCCTTGTTGAGTAAACCAACATCTTCCTGCTCAACAAATTCTTGAATTGTTTGATAAAAATCCAATGTATATACTTCTATGGACTGATTTTTAACTTGATTTTCTGCATGAGCAGTTGCATATATTTCAGTCAACGTGTCAGTAGTAATCAGTCTCAAAAAAATGCTCGAAATATCTTCATTGATAGCCATCATGTCATAAGTTTTCAGCTCCCTTTTTACATGACATAAGTATTTTCTTTCAGCTTTAGTGATGGCTGGAAGAGACTTATAACAACCCATACTATTGGATGTACATACATACAGATTTGCTAGAGACGCAATTTTTGTAGCATAAGGAGGTTCAATCTTTTTACATGACGCACTACCATAGCCTCCTTTTATAGCAGTGCAGCTCGAAAACCCTTGAATTCTCGGGCATTAGAAGGCATAGGATAATCACACAGTCAATCTCTATTTCAATGATGGTTAACACACAGAGTAAGAAATTGGACAACTTGTTCATTATCCTTGCTTTGGATTCGAGCATAGGAAGAACCATCATTGAGAGATTTTGTTTCCAAGCGGGCTTCAGAAATGTAAGGTTGCCCAAGAATGATAGGGTAACTACAAGAGTTTTGAACAAAAAAGTAACAATTTTCTTTTATGTCTCCAATAGTTATCTGCACATTAGGACATGTAGCATATAACTCTCCATAAGAGTTGTTTACAGCTCTCATTCACCAACCTAGATCAATATCTATGGGCCATCCGCCACTTTCATAGAGACTCCTTGCCATGATGTTTATCTTTGAGCCATGGTCTAAGAGTGCAATACATGGTGTTTCTTTTTCTCCAATTTTGACGACCGTCTCTGTTGTTGCTCTTGCCCAATGCATATAGGAGTAGTGACTGCTTGGAATGAACCAAGCCTCTTATCCTCAGGCATGTGCTGTAGATGGCCTTCTTTATGAGAGATGGGCTACCCAATTGGTTTGGACCAACCGACCATTACATTTTCAGCTTTCAATTCTTTAATTTTTGCATTCATGCTTTCTTTATCTTCAGCTTTAACTGTTGCAATTAATTCTTTAACTACTTCAAGTTGAATTCCTTGTGAAATCAGCTTCTCTTCATCCTGCACAAAAACTCAAAGAACTTGCAAAAAAGCATGCACTATTTCTTCAGCTTCATCACCAACATACTTTCTTTTTCTTTTGATTACATTTATAATTACATCATGGAATTCACGTTTGGCAATTTCAAGAATTTCGCCTAAGGTGAATTTAATTTTGCTTCCTAGAATTCGTTCTTCTAGGACTCGTTCGAGATCGGTTGTAGATTCTATGTCACAATGCAACTTGTAGCCTGGCTGCTTGCATTTCTTATTTTCTTCCGTCTTCTTTGTTTGTGGCGTATCTTCCATCTCTTGATCTAGGGTTATATTTTCAGCAAGCTTTGGTTGTTCAGGGGTTCTTCTAGTTACCCATTTTCGAGGGCCAGAAAAGGAAGGACCTGGTTCATCTTCTCTTTTCTTCAATCAAGACTTCTTTATGATTGACGTCAGTCAAATGTGCAAAGTTAGAAAAAGAATCTACCAGTTCTTTCCAACTAGTTATTCCTCAAATGCACTGACTGTCGGTAGCCAAATCTTCTTTGGATGCTTTACCACATTCCATTTAATCTAGTGCCTACATCCATACTTTAGATTGCACATTAGCTTTACATGCTTTCAAACTTGATTTAGTTGGCTCAATTTGTAGCCCATAGGTAGCTGAATCAATTGCTACATAGGCATTCTTTACAGCTAAATCTTCTAATCTTTTATTCCTTCCACCATTGCCAAATTTTGGCTCCAGTGGAAGACCAGTTTCATCTGCATGAATTTTTTAATATTTCTAATAGATGAGCTTCTGTGGTTCAGCCTTACGAAAGGCACAACACTCCCTCTTGTCATGTTGTTGGTTGTCGCATCAAATAAAGCACCTCTTAAAGCCTTCTCTCATGGGTCTTCGAGTTGATGATTGTCCTTGTTCTTCAAATTTGGCATCCAGCTTTTCCACCTTGGAACTAATTTCTGTAAGATCCAGATGAAGGTCATGCATGCTTTTAATGAGTTCATCCATTACATCATTTTTAAAAGGAATAGAAGAAGAAAGAGTCGGTTGATTAGTCAAAGGAATTGGGGATTTTGAATGTGGAAGAAGCTCCATTAATGGAGTTGTTGAAGTTGAAGTAGAGCCCAACCTTGGTCATATCCGCTTTGTTCAAACAATCATGTTAACTACATTAGTAACATCTGTCCATGCAGTCTTAACTCCTCATTTTGGAGGTAGCATCTTCTAGGCGATTAGCAAGCTTTTCTTGTAGAATGGAATATGCAGCCTTAAGGAATAATTCAATCTTCTGACCTTCCATGCTTTGTTGGTCTTCAGCATCAAGTTGTCCAAATTTACTTTCAAACTCATGGTATAGAGCTATTGCAACTAAACTTTATTGGGTTTTCAACCCATTCAATGAAACTTTTCTTCTTCATAAGGCTAGAGTCTTCTAAGAAGAAATCTTAGCGTAGGGATTTTTTGAATGCAGCCCAATCCGCATCTTGCTGAAAAAGACCATGGAGTCTCTCTTGAAGACCATGCTTGGCTAGTCTGGCAAAATAGCAACTCCATGCATGTTGTGGTACACTAAAGAAGAGCATTTTTTCAACATACAAGCGAATAAAAACAGATACATTTTGACCATTAAATTGTTTTAATTCCCACCCAACTTCCTCTAGGGCCTTGATAGCTGTGGAATCAATCTTCTCTTCATGTTGCCTTTGTTGTGGATGCTGTAACATTTGGATTTGTTGTTGCTGGGTCAGTTGCAGTATGCGTATCTATTGTTGTAGAATATCTCTTGAAGAATCGATCTTGGATTTTTCTTACACCGACCTTCATGTTGGGTTCACCAATGTCACTGCACGTAGGGTTGAAGTTTACCATAGGGGTTTGGCAAGAGAAGAATGTATGGAGGTTCAAGAGATTTTACTACAGAGATGGTGGAAATAAGAGAAGAGTTGAAGGTTTCAAGCCAAGTTCTTGAAGATAAGAGATAACACGATGAAGGTAGATTTAGGGAGAGGAGTAGATGGAAGAGAGGGGGCTCAAAGATATTGAAGATGTAGAAGAATACTTCAAAAAAGAATTAGAAAATATAGAATAATACTAACATAGATGAAGCGTGTCAGTTTCTTTCAGTATTATGAGAAAATATAACTCTAATAGACAAAAATGTATATAAAATTATACATTTTTCTATATTTCTCAGATCGCCAATCTGATGCATAGGGGGATTAAATACTAGGACACCTGACAAAATTCAGCCAAATCACTCCATCTCCTACTTTGGAGTGATGTTCACTACCTGAAAATAGTGACACTACAAGGATTTAAGCTTATAGCGATGGCGAGTAGCAGCGTCATATTTGTGTCGCTATTTGCAAAGCGATGCAAATAGTGACGCTCCACAAGGAAAAAAACAGGCCAAAACCGAGCGCGGCTTTATTTTGTGTTTTTGCATTTTGTATTTTGAGAGCGAGAGCGAGGGAGAGAGTGACCGTCGTGAGAGAAGGAGAGGAAGAAGACTTGCCGCTGTCGCCGCCGCCACCGCCATTGTTCGTGAAGGAGAGGAGGAGCCTTCATCACGAAGAGGAGCCGCCTCACAGTTGCCATATCTCATCGGTGAGTCTCCCTCTCTCCTTCTTTTTCTTGTTTAAGGTTTAAATCACTTTCTCTTTTGCTTGTTTAGGAGAGGAAATGAGAGAGAAAGAGAGAAAGAGAAAGAGAAAGAGAAAGAGAAAGAGAAAGAGAAAGAGAAAGAGAGGGAGGGGGAGGAAATGAGAGAGGGAGAGAAAGAGAACGAGAGGGAGAGGGAGGGAGAGTGCATTCTCTCTCTCCCTCTCCCTTTTTCTTTTGGAGTGTTAGGATATATTGTGAGAGGGAGAGGAAATGAGAGAGAAAGAAAGGGAGAGGGAGAGGGAGGGAGAGAAAGAGAGAGAGAGAGGGAGAAAGAGAAAGAGAAAGAGAAAGAGAGGGAGAGGGGGAGGGAGGGGGAGAAAATGAGAGAGGGAGAGAAAGAGAAAGAGAGGGAGAGGGAGGGAGAGTGCATTCTCTCTCTCCCTCTCCCTTTTATTTTTGGAGAGTGTTAGGATATATTGTGAGAGGGAGAGGAAATGAGAGAGAAAGAGAGGGAGAGGGAGAGAGAGGGGGGGGAATGAGAGAGGAAGAGAAAGAGAAAGAGATGTATACTCAAATGGATAGCTTTATGGAGATGTACGTCTACTCAAATGGATAGCTTTTGTCTACTCAAGATGTAGTCCACTTGTGTGTGTGTATATATTGGAATGATAACATATCCATGATTATGATAATGGTATGCACTTTGCTTTTTTTATGGGTACCATTACATCGACTCCTTAAGAGGGCTAAAAATTGGTCATACACTTTATAAAGTCTAATTACGAGATTTAAGATGCACGATAATAGACTTATCGATAATGGTATGCAATGTGCTTTACCATGGGCCACGTACATTGGTGACTATTTAAGATGGCTTAAAATTGGTTATATTTTTCATAATGTCCAAGTAGGGGATCTAATTGTGATATGCATAATTCCTTGTTTTTGTATTAACTTTATAGGCATAACAAATTAGTAATCATGCCAACTAGTCAACGAAAGGACTAAAAGAAAATGATACCCTAGCTAATGGTCATTATGGTACTTCATCAAAATGAACCCAAAAGTATTGCCATAGAAGAAGAATCCCTTAAATTGAGCATAGGATATTTTCTTCAAATGTTATGACTATGAGTATAATTGATTGGAATAAATTTTATAACTATGGTACACACACACACACATACCCACACAGGCACAAACATTTTTACTATTTGATATTGTCTTTGATATGGTAACCTTGTATTACATTGTTGCATTTGATGTCTTCCAATAATTACAATAAAAGTTGATAAATTTCATAGATGGCATTAATTTTTATACATGGACCTAGGACAAAAAAACCACATTACTAAGATGCTTTTTGTTGAGACTGATTTATTATAGACTAAGAGATCCTCAATGATGCTCATAAATTTTGTTGACTAGGATTACTTATACTCAAAGCCTTCTAGTGCAATTGTATAAGTAATCCTAGTAGAGCCCCTCTAAGATACTCAAAGTACATAACCTAGAGACCGTAGCTAGGTATATAAGGTATAATGGCCATACAAGAAGACACCTCAATAATTGACTGATCACCACTAAATCCCAAAGAAGAATCGTGTTCCATCCCCTTCAACTCTATATTCACCTCATGAAGAACTTCATTAATCATAGCATCCTTGTCACCAATCTTTTTGTTGCAATGATGAAGTAACATATTCATCACTTTTCCTTTTAGCATCTAAGGCATTATCCAATCTTTTAGTCAAGTCCAAACATTTAGTCTTTAAATCATGAACCTTATGAACCAATGCTTTTTTTTCTACAATAATGAATAATTATCTACCGGGATAAACAAATCCTTGAGCATGGTATATGGCCGAGATATAACATCAATAAATCTCTCAACTACTATGTCCCATGCATTTTTTACATCAATCAGTAAAGCATTTCTTTTATCTTGAAGTTTAAATTTCAACACCATGGATGCATCAATATCAACCTCAATGTTTTTCAAAATTTGCTTCTCAACCTCTTGCAAAGGCTAAAACCTCTCAAGCAAGAGCTTATGGTCAACTTGCAACTTGACATACATCTCCATAAAGCTATCCATTTGAGCCTCGTTTTCCGAATTTGTATTACAAGTCATTAAATTGTTTGTTGTAACGTAGATAAGATGGAAAATGAAGAAGGTCTTGTTGTTCAAGATCGCGAGGCGTATCTTAATCAGCATGTCCCATGTCCTTTCTCTCAATGCAAGTTGGCAATTAGACGAAAACACCGATTGTCTACAGAACATGTACGTCGGTTTGGCGAGTTTAAATCTGAGATCATTGATCAAGCAATTGCAGATTTTCAGCAAACGGTAATTTGAAGTTAATATCAATCATGCATTGTACTCCCAAGCTAATTGAATACCATATACAATAAGATTGGGTCTTGCTGGAAAATTTTCTATCCAAGGAGGTGATGTCTCATCCCAAGGGGGAGTGCACCCTTTGTGGCCAATTAGAAGAGTTCGTGGGCGTGCGATAGATGGAGTGCAGGAGCCAATCCACCACTTGCAAGGCCAATCTATACCGTCAATGCCAGAGGAGACAGACAACCTTCTAGACCTACCTACAATCTTGGAGCCTGAGATGGAGGCAATGATCAATGCATTGATTCCCATGGATGTCGAGACTTCTGATCCGCTTAGAGAGGAAGCATCCATATCATTATATGATGGGTGCCGAGTATCTTGGTTGAAGACACTACTTGCACTCTTAAGTGTGCAAGAAAAATACGGGTGGAGCGATACGAGTGTGATCGAGTTATTCAGGTACCTTGCATATAGGCTTCATTGATTTTTTTTTTGATACTATTATTACAAACATTTGTGCTTTTTCAAGGTGTTTTATGATTTTTTTCAGGTTATTGAAATATCATATATTACCACATGCAAATACCATGCCTGAGTCTCGTGATGATGCATGACATGTTTTACGGAAGCTTGGCATGGACTATAATAACATCAATGCATGTATCAACGATTGCATACTGTTTCGAGGAGTTTATGAGACTATGGAGACATGTCCAAAGTGTGGTGCTCACAGGTATCGACACGACTTGCAAGGACAAACCATCCCTAAAAAATTTCTCAAACACTTTCCGCTCATCCCCTGCATAAACCACATGTTTCGTATGTCCAACATGGCGAGCTTGACAACGTAGCATGCGCAGAATAGGTCCACTGATGGAGTTCAACGAATATCAGCAGATTCGCGTGCATGGAGCCACATTGACTCTACCTTCCCAGGCTTTGCATGAGAGCCAAGGAATCTTCGGCTTGGTCTTGCAATGGATGGCGTGAACCCATTCGGTTTGCGCTCAACTTCTTACAGTGTGTGGCCTATAGTCCTTCTCAACTACAACATCCCTCCATGGCTTTCTATGAAGAAAGGACATCTCATCCTTAGCTTGCTCGGCCCACGATGCTACAAAGTAAAAAATATGGACGTGTATCTTCGTCCATTAGTCGATGAGCTTAAGATTTTGTGGGAAGAGGGGGTCACTGTGCAAGATATGAGCAGGTGCGATGGTCGGCAGTCAGCCAATATTCGAGCCATTCTCATGTGGACGATGCATGACTTTTTGGGATTGGGAGAGTGCTCAAGTGAGAAGGCCTACGTTCTCGCTGGTAATATCTATATTTTATCTCATTCAATCAAGTATTCACTAGGTCCTGGTGTTGGAACATGTCTGGTTACCTCAGGTTATCATGCATGTCCATTGTGCGGGCCACAGTTAGACTCCCGAAGGTCACGAACCATGAAGAAGATGGTATATCAAGGACACGCTGCTTTCTTGCCAGAGGATCATGAACTTAGGGAAGGTTTCCTTGGACGACCTCCAACACATATAAACGCCGCAAGCTGGTACGAGCTGAAAATGGTCCACGTGGAATCACATCCAAATGGAATGCGACGGTTCTCAGTTTTCTACGAGTTGCCATATTGGACCCGCTTACAGGTCAACCATCCCATGCATATTTTCAAGAATGTGGGCAGCTTTCTATGGGACCACATCACAGGAAAGAGAGACACTATAGGGGCATGAATGGATTTGAAGGAGGTAGGTAAGATGGAGGCGCTTTGGCCGCAGTCGAGTCCTGATGGTCGCGTGCAGCTTCCTTGTGCTCCTTGGGTTTTGTCCACTAAAGAAGAGTGCATTGTGAAGCAAGTAATCAAGTCTATCCACACTCTAACGGGTATGATACGTTCTCTTAGATCCGCATTTTCTAAAGACGACTAATTTTCGGGGCTAAAATCCCATGATTGGCATAAGATATGTTAGGTTTGTGCTACGAATGGATTGTAATTAGCGTGGGCATTTTGCTATTTGGAATGTGGCCATTATTCATAATGCTTCTTCATTTATGGGAGTTTGTACTACTGATCACGATCGCACGATACCTTACTCCAGAAATTCGCGGGGCCATTTATAAGTTGTCGACGTTGGTGCAATGGATCTCACAGAAAGAGATTAAGACGTCCTCTATTGAATCCTCGAGGCGGAGAATAGTGGAGACGGTCTCTCTCTTTGAGAAATACATGCCCACTAGCATGCTCACGATACAAATCCACCTTCTTGTGCATCTTGTGGACGAAGTGGAGATTGCTGGACCTGTCCATACGCGATAGATGTTCTTCCTAGAGCGCTTCATGAAAACCCTGAAAGGCTTTATGGGACAATGAGCTCGGCCAAAAGGTAGCATGGCCGAAGGTTGGTTGGTGTCAGAGGCGTTAGTGCGTATTTCACAATGCCTACAAACGATGGAACGAGACAATGAAATGCTATGGTCGCTGAAGGACGATGATAGACTGACTGGAGATCTGGTGGTTGGAAATGGGGTAGAAAAAATAATGGATGCCTCAATGGAAGAGAAGGTGAATTGCTTTTGTATGTTGCACCATGCCTCCATGGAGACGTGGCTCGCCAAGTACTAGATTGCAAGGCAAGATCGAGAGGAAGCGCGAGCTGAATTTTGACGTAGTACACGTCATCAACCGATTCGATATCCTGAAGGCATGGAGGAGATGCCGCATTTTATGTCAACGCGATGGTAGCATTGGAGCCTTAACCGCAGCATCTCGCGAAGGGACATAGGTCCCAATGGAGGAGTGGGAATTCTCGAGGGGATGTAGTCTAAAGGTGATGAGGGGTTTAGAATCTATCATATCTAAATTTTATATGTGACATCTAATATGAGTGTTTCAATGTACAATACAAAATATATAGTGCAGCGTGCAGGTCGTGCGGACGGCATTTTCGCGTGGAGCGTATTGAAAAAATGTGCTCCACAATGGACTATGGTGTCATGGCAAGGATCGAGCAAGAGAGCCGGCGACGAGCAACGGATCCAAACACGGTTGTGGATGAGATGGAGTATTTTGGGAACTTGCAAAGTATTATTACGGTGGATTACCGTAGCTTCTCCATGATATTATTCGATGTGCAGTGGTTCAAAATGATACTTGGAAGAGCTGGAGCAACAGCTCGACGAGGTCTATCTGGATTTCTCAAAATAGATTCTGAAAAAAAATGGATGGATTTGCGCAACACCTTTGTGTTGCCGGCCCATTGTGAACAGGTGCATAGAGTCATTTGCTTGCTAATTTTATTACGACATGGTTTATGTCACAATGGTTTGAACTCTCTTGTACGTGTTTGTGAATAGGTAATCTTCTATCCAAACCCTCGACAACCTCGATGGTGGTATGTTATACCTTCAACTCCCCGAAGTGCGAGAGTATATAATCAAAGCGATGTTCCGAGCATAGATGAAGATAATATACAAATAGAGGGGTTGATATTGCAAGGGATGGAGGCCGTCGAAAGCTTGGAGCCAGCATCGGCTAACAATGATGGAAATACAAGAGTCCAAGATTTTTTTGAGAACAAGGCGGACTCATTCTTTTGTGGTGATATGTCTATTGACCTTCTAGTGTATGCGGAGTTGTGTTAGGATATTAACATGGGACCATAGGATACTTCATACTTGGAGCATCCACTTACTCAATTCGTTAACCAATCTCTTATAAAGATACATAAGATATGCATTTTAAGAGAGATTTTTAAAAAATGATTTATATTACTGTGCTTTGTATGATTTAAATTGATTATTCTAACATCATTTTTTATATGTGCAAGTGACATTTTTAGGATGAGTCGAGAGATGAGCGATGAGGAGTTACAGGACATCTTCGCACACATGTCTCCAAATCAGCTCGCAAGATTCAGAGAGATGGCAGACCAGGAGTTGTCTTGTTCTTCATCAGGGCGCTCTGCTAGATTTACTTCAGCGTGATCGGATGCTTCGGCTTCCAGCAGACAATCTCAACACTCACGACTTGGGCCAGAGGGAGGGAGTGCATCGAGATCAGGGGGATGTTGTGGAGACACGGATGTGGTGTCTCCATCTTGTCGTTCAGTTGGATTTGCGTCACCTCCAGGATTCGTCACACTTGTGGGGACGTCTACTCCAATTACTCCAGCTTTTGCGCAGCCATCAAGTGGCACCCCTTTGGGTGCCACTCTGAGAGAGATTACCCCCGTCGGTACACCGGATGTAGAGGAATCTCCTCGATATGCCCAGGAGCGTGGACGCAGATGGGAGAGGACCCATCTTAGGCAGACTCTTAGGGGTTATGGATATTTGGTCGATAGTAGGTCAGGAGCCATCATCATGAATGATGAGGGGAGGAGGGTGATGGCTCGCATGAGAGAGTTGTGCCAACAAGGTTTTCGGCACAACGTCTTGGATCATTGAAAGAACATACCGGAGGGGAGCAAGGACTACATAGTAGCATCCTTGCACGAGGAGTTTCCAGTTCCAGCCGCAGTAGATAGATTCTCTATGGGCTAGATGATGGATTGCATGTGTGCATACATGTCACATAGATGATCCGACGCATGCAAGGCAATCAAGAGTGGGGCTGCAAAGCCTGAGTGGTTAGATGCAGACGACTGGCATCGACTGAGGGAGGAGGCTACAGATTCTCCAGGACGTTGGAGACAGCAGCACGAGGTGGCGAGGGCACGACTCGAGGCCGGAGTGGTCCATCATCTTGGGAGTGGCGGCCACAAGACATATTTGGAGGACTTTGTAAGTTTTTCTTTTGTTTTGCTTGTTTGTTTTTTTAAAAATATTCTTTGTATTGACAATCATGTTTCTAACAGTTACCATTTTGTTTTCTTTGCAGCACTCCATTACAAATCGCGATCCGATCGGCCTTGAGACTCGATATGCAGAGAGACACGGTCTCAATGCATTGATCAACCGATTGTATAGATGCAGCAGCCCTGTAAGTCACTCATCTTTCTTATCCGTAGTTACCATGAGATATTTGAATGTATTATTGTATGGTGGATTGATGTGTTGTTTCTTTTTCTGCAGAGTCTGTTCGATGCTCCTTTGTAGCGGGACGAGCTTTTGGGGGACGAGGATTTGTAGCTTGCCCTTGGATCCCTAGAGCTCACACACCTTTATTTTTGAGTCGCCTGATGTATGTAGACATTTTCTATGTATTAGTGATATCCTGTCATGATTGTACCAATCACTTTTTATGCAATCATGTATTTATTTCATATATCAGTTTTATGATTTCACTATACATTCTTTTTGTTTGCAAGCACTTTGTACACAGTAGTGCAGAAACTATTTTGTATGGCTCTCATAAAGCACATAGTGCTATATGTGACAGGGCAGCAAGCAAGTTGCCCTGCCACAAAAATTTTTAAATCCCTGTTACCGCCGCTATTAGCGTCACAAATTTTACTACTCGTGTCGCTATTGCCGTCGCTATGTGTGTCGCAAAACGTCAGTATTAGCATCGCTATGTGACGTTGATAGTGACACCAATAGTGACGCTAATAGCGACGCCAATACCGACGTTTCTATGGTGTCGTTAATAACGATGCTTTTTGTGACGACGGGGGCAAATTTTGTTGTTTGTATTTTCGTCACTTTAAACGTCGGTATAAGGCCTATATCTTGTAGTGTGATCGCGTGTCATGCAATTTCATCAATCTCTCTTTTTACATAAAATCCTCTCAAATTGGCTGAAAGCTACATGATTTCTTTTACATGTCATCCTAATCTAGAAGTTGTCTATAGTTTTATGGATTTTTACAAGAGACAATATATATAATATCAAAAATTGACTAAAAACTTGTCCAAAAAAATCTAATATTTTGAACCATGGACGCTAACACTAATGCCTAAAGTGACATTGGCTCTCTAAATCTGAAAGGAAGCCACACTCTAGAATTTTTTACACAGTATACGCATAGTGGCACGACAACACACCACCTATTGGGACCTAAAATGGACCCGACACTGGCTATAGGCACTAGCCAGGCCTCTCTAACACTCACAAGACAACCCCACATGCCATCACAGCCAAAAGCGTCCAAGGGATACACTACCCTAATTGCTAATGTAGATATTGCATTTATATTGGAACGTAGTCCAACGATTGTCCTTCCTTACTCCTCAGAGGGAGATCCCACACATCTTGGTATAGTATACCAATGTGATATAAACATAAAGGAGGCACCCCTCTGGCTAAATATTATGGCCCCATTGTAGCTCTCCAATTGCTATGCATCTAGGAGTTACCATGTGATATGTGTAATGCAATTGTGCATGCCACACCTCGTGCTTCAAAATTTTATGATTTAAAGAAATTTAGCAACATGAGGTACAAAACCAATCCTTTAATGATTTTCAAGCTACTCCTAATTGCGGCATTGCTAGAGACTAGCATCCAGTTTCCTCATGCTACTAGTCTCTCTTAAATTTTAATGGTAATCGGCCTATATGCTATGCATAATCAAATACATCATAATTTAAAACATTTTCAATGACCACTCACTTTCACAATCCCTCTTCCCTCCTAGCATTTAGGTTTTTCATTCCTTGGATAGGTGTAACGTTCATTTTTATGTAGTTTTTCATGTAAAAATCAATAAAAATATAATCTAACATAGAAACAAGGGTTGAATGAAGCCCAACCCTCATGTGCCAGCCTTGTTATATGTTCACGAATATAAAACATATTATTCTCTAAATTTTTAGTTTCAAAAGCTAAAAATTTCCATATTTTTTCTATTCCTCTAGTATATACATTCATAAAAATGTGGTATTTTCTAATTTAGATGTCTTGATTGATCATATTGAGAAAAAATGTTTTTATCAATTTTCTATCTCATATGAACTTCATTTCCCAACCTAAAACGGAAGAAACCCTCATTTTCTCTTTTAAAAAACACATTTCGGATTTTAAATGATGAATTACGACTATGTACGACTAAGGGTTCTACATTTTATCATGTGCAGCCCTCAAACATACTTCAAACATGATTCATACAAATTTTCTTCCCGTACACACATCATTAAGGCCATCAATCAAATTAAAACAATGAAATTTTCTTTGTAAAAATTGAGCAGACCACTTATTTGCATGTTACGTGGTTTTCTAAAATAGTTTCAGGCAGCGAAAGGACCCATCCTCAATTCCCCAACAGTGCTGGATATTGCCTCTCATCCTCCTTTCGATCTTGGAGCAATCCAGTCTATGTTGAACAAGTATCATTTATCTCCCTTTCTTCTTTATTTCTGCATGCGATTAGCTCCTTAGAGGAGAGAGGAAGATGAGAGAGAAAGAGTGAATTCTGATCTCTTCATCCAGGCAGCCATTGTGTGAGTGAAAACTGGTGATCGGAGGTGAAGAATTTGAGAAATCCATTGCTGAGATCATTTTGGGAGTTCCTCTGAACCCCACAGTGGCCTTTCTCCAAAAATCGTCGTGGATTTCGGGAGCGGCGTCTGCACGTCACCCCACATTGTTGTAGAAGCCAGCCAGTTCTCTAGGACCACCCTACCATAAGGATGACCTGTCAGAGGTTCCGCTCACCTACTTCCCTCAATAGGCCTTCTTTTGCTATTTAATAGGTCCTACCACAATTACGTGTGACATTTAAAGTCAACTTCCTTAATTAAGCCTTCTAGGCAACAGAGTTCGTTCACGTAATTTATAGCATAGACATGAATACAAAGGAAGCTGCCCTTTTGACAAACAAGTTCAAACAAGCTCCTTAACTTATTTTCAAGTTAATCTTTGTCTCCTCCCCTTACATGAGAAATTATATGTCCCTTTTGCCTTGCAAAAGTTCCACAACTAATAATTAGTTTGGAAGCACAACTAATATGGCAAATGTTTAATCAACCATGATGACCATTGCATTTCTTCAAAAGGTGCGTGAATAAGTACATTATCACTTTTCCCTCATGTTCACTCTCCCCCTTGGGATGTGAGAGCAATAATATCCAAAATTTAACTTAACACTCCCTTCCTTTGGCTAAGGCGTATGTTAAGGTCTCATACAACTATACAAGATGTAAGTTCTATTGATTACTTACATTGATCAACAATCCAACAATCTTCCCAAACAAGTATAAAAGTATCTGTCTTTCCTTTGACTTAGGGTTTCCTAATCCTTGAGCTATCCACTTGCCTTTGAGGCCTGGAGTTATTGTTTGTATCCAGCCTAACTCCGAATTAGATTGATGAAAATGGTAGTTATCACACGGATCTCAAGGCATCTTAGTTTTAATCCTTATTATCATTGCTTGTACTAACTATGCACATAATCAAGATTCAAATCTATCAAACATGAGTTATCAGCTCATAATATTAGCAAGAGCTTGGGCAAGGATCTATGGTTTCTAAAATGAATTTCTTTTAGACTAGGTTGCTTACTATGCAATCCATTAGGTGTGCAAGCTACAACATATACCCTCAATGTGGTGAAAACATAACTACTTTTGCAAGAAAAGGGAGTCTGCAATACTTTGAAACCTTATATGTTGTTTATGCTATGTATGAATTTATCACATAGCAACTAGATGTAATTAACTTCTCTTGATACATGCATTTTGAAAACTCAGTCTTGCGAATATTTGAGATGGAGTTTATCCCTTCCAATGATTTTATTTGGTACAAGGATTTGTGCAAAAGCTACTCGTTTAAATGAATTCATGTGCATTCCAAAGTGATATAATCTATGACTCAATGAATAGAGAAGATGGCAATTAGTACCTGGGTAGTCGGAGATAAATTATCCATGCCCCATGTTTTATTTGTTTTAATTGCAACGCCCTAGCCAGTGGCTCTATTGTTAGATGCGGGATTACCATTGGTGCATGTCACTCTTCATTTTAGATGCATTCTCCTCTATTGCAATCGGGGGAGGGAGGAGGTTTTATAATGAGGGAGGTGGTGGTGGTGTCTCACTCCATCCACCAGTCGTGTCAGCGTATGCATAGCGGCGGTGGAGTCCTCACTCCCCCAAGTGGCCTACAGTCTAGACGAGTTTGCCAAGGGGGTGGTAGGTCAGGTGGCCTCCCTCCTCATCATCATCATCTTCATTATCTTCTCTTCTCCCCCTGCCATCTATTCGGCATCAACAAGGGGGAGGAGATACATAAATTTTCCTTTTAAAAAAGTGAACTTATTAAGATAAAAATTTTTATCCTTACCTCAACATAAAATGTTAAACGGCCTATAGAGTGGGTTCATGTGTAGAAAGAAGAAAGAGCACTTTCGTCTTGATTTTGGGGTGCATACGCGGGGGAGATGAAGACACAATTGATCTTAAGTGCAGAGATAATATACATTCATGTTTTTTTTTAGTCCAATTTCAAACTAGTAAAGACGTGTGTAACCGTAGTAGGGGTGATAATACATCCTCTCCCCCTTAGAGAATTCAAGATGTCCTCATCTCCAAAGGAAACTAGGGAAGACAAGCATTGATGGGGCTTTAAGGATTGTGGGTTAGGACCCACCATGCATCCGCTATGCTACTCTTAATGACTCAAGTAGTGCAACTCATATTTTTGCACTACCCATAGTGTGAGCACAAGTTATATGTTAGTTGAATTGATGGTTTAAGGAAGTGCTATTAATCGGCAACTAACTCCAATAGAAAAGCAAAGATTGAAATTGAAAAAAAAAATGATGAAATGGGAGAAGAAGGCAATAGTAGAACAACTTCTATTGTAATGCTTGATGATGCATCAATGGCATCTCCATTTACTGCAAAGTATGCCTTAGTGCAACCAACTATTGACATTATTCGCCAAGGAAGAAGCACTTTAGTCACCATGCTGCAAATGTTCAAGATTCTAGGGATGAATTGTCTTGCAACGACATTATTTCACGCATTCGAGATGAGCACCAGAAGTCGAGAACAAAGTATGATAATCCAAGAATCTCAACTTGGTGAAGGGTTAATGAAGCAAATGACATTATGGAACGGCATTACATAGAGATGGCGATAGAAAAAGCTTTCGTAATAGTAAGCTTTTTGGAGGCTCGTGACGGCCTCAATCGCGACATGACTGTCATAATTATTGACGTCAGGATATCGCAAGCTTTTTGGAGAGAAAAGCACTTAGCTTTTGAGAGTCGTGTACTCCAAATTGGGAAGAGGTGTTGGCGATAATCAGCATGGCCAATGAGTTTAAAAGGGGTGGCTATCGAGCACGAGAAGGAAAAGGAAGGAAGCTTAAGCATAGTTTTAGATCGCTCGCAAGACGAAACTACCACCAGGGTTCTCTTCTGAAGAAGTCGATCATCTAGCTCATGCTCGCCGCCGATGAGCTGCAACTCGACATCAAGATTTGCAACTTCAGATGGAGTGAAACATGTGGAAGAGGCATTCTAATGCTCGTCCTCCTCGACATTGATCTCTTCATCAAGTCTTATATTCCACCTTCTTCTCTTCTTTCTTGGATCGAGACTACGATCTTGACTTTTGATCATCATCTATGATCAAAGCAACCGCACTACCCCTTCGTATGTGATCTTCAATAGCATGGAGTGCCTCATCAGAGAAGCCGTGAAGAACTAGGTGACCATGATTCTCACCAACATCGAGTACATATCGATGTGCTTGGTTTGGATATCCCTACGTCTGCATGAGGCAATGATATTTTCAGTAGGCGTGCTGATCGTTGGCGGCTATTAATGTATTTGAAACAAACTACAACAACATCATCTTCTTCTTCATCACCATGCTTTTGTATGTTTCAATTTTCATCATGCTATTAGTTGTGCTCTTGTGCCTCTAGTTACGTTTGATTCCTTGATTAATGGTTCGGTTCCATTCGGCTCTGCATGCTCAAAGGTGACTAAAAGGTTTCAGTTTGTCTCATTGTGCCTTCCTTGTTCACTAGCTCTCTTAAATTGCTGACATTGCGGTACTTTAGCTAGTTGTAGACTTGTGTTTCAGTGGTAGTCAGTACCTATTGTGCTCTTCCTTTGAGAATAGAAGTTGGCTTGCCATCTCGAGTTCCTATTATGGCATATTAGCTTACAATTAGCTCCTTTGAGAGTATTTTTTGAAAAAAAGGAAAAAGTTTAAGATTGAACGTCATGGAATGGTGAGAAATTTCAATAAGAAATGCAAACTTTTTATACTTCAAGCAATCCACACATTCCAAGCACTAATTTTATAAATGATTTTCTTGAAGTATAAGTTTTCTTTATTGATCCTTTTTTTCTTTGAAAATTCAGCTTGAAGTTTTGAAGTTCAAGTCATGTTTTCTTTTCCACCTTACCCCTTCTCCTCGGGAATGATCAAAATCCTTCCTAGGATTAGAGAGTGATGGGTTAAGGGCATTTCATCACATGCTTGCTGTGCTTTACTTCGTCATGAGCCAATTCTAGAAGTTTGGATTGTACTCCAAGTGGTCATGACAGTCCATGTCATGGGGTCTAATGCTTACGTGTGTAATGTAGGTCAGGACATTAGTGAGGAAGCCACCAAAGTTCATTCTGCTAGCAATATGCAGATCTTTCTTAGTGTTAGGATGACATATTCCTATAAAGGTTATTTGCATGTGATGGCCAAGACTTTGAATGAGGTATGAGCCATATAGGTAGCATACTATTTTTACAAAAAGGAAGAGTCAGAGTCAGCTAGCTTTGTCAGCTCTTCTAGCTTTTGGCTTGTTGTAGAGACTTTTCTCTTGTGATAGGATGTAATCAACTGTTGTGTGCAACCTTATTCTCGAGAGATCTCACTATCAATCAATTCCTTGGCTACCTCAAGAATCTTAACAAATATGAACTCATGGTCTTCCTAAGTGCATGGCAAGGAGTGTATTTCCATTGCACTAGCATGGTGAATGTGGTGTCCAAGCATATGATGCAAGTGATTAAGTTGTCCCTTGTATTCACAGCTAGGTCCATGGCCAATGTAAGGATAGATCTATGCTTATAGGAGGGTCTGAGGCATGTAGGGGAGGTTGGGGTTTTGTTGAGCTAGATAGCTCAACTACTGATGCTTGGCTATTCAATGGGGTGTTTGTTGGCCACTTGTGCAATGGATTGGTCTTGCGGCACCTCAGTTGTTGATGTACTACTCTCAGTGTGTGGAGCAATTGGGACACTAGAAGTGTTAAGTTGAGATGGCCTAGGGTTGGCTTGTTGCAGCTTTGGTTGATAGAATCTTTGAGGTTCTATGGATTTGGTGCTTTTTGATTCAATGGATTTATCATTCCTAGCTGGCTCACTACTTTATGGAGATGGGCTGGAGGGCTTGGATTAAGGAGCACTATTACCACTTCTATGGTAACCAAATCCAATTGTTGCCTTTATAGTAGCCTTGATCATGCAATAGGTCCTTGGGTACCCATCACGGCTTAACTGTTCGTCTCCTTCGATAGTGCTAGCTTTGCCTCCTAGTCCTAGGATGTGATATTTTGTAGTCATGGACTCATGAGAGTTGGCTTCTAGGCAACTGAAGTTGTCATTTTCTCATTTGGTTCCTCTATGTAATGTATTGGAACATCACTTTGATGGATGGGTTACAAAGGGTCCAAGTGATCTAGATATGCCTGTGGGGTTGATGTCCATCCTAGGAACAACTAGCTGTGAATCATTGGGTGCTAGGAGAGCTAGTGGAGCTCCCCTTTTATAACGTGGCAATCTATTCCCTAGGTAGTATGGCTGATAGTGGATCTGGGTATGGCAACTACCTCGGAAATTGACAATGCATTAATCATGGCCAAACCTACTACCATTGGCATATGATCTGGATCTAGGATCCATGCACTTGGCTGCAAGGTGGTTTCCTCTATAATATACACATTGCATGTGAGGTCGTGTGGGCCTTCTCATCATCTCTTGAAGCTTAGGCAACTCTAGTTTCACGTCTGCCAACTCCTAGCATTGATTGACATTCTTTCCCTTGTCTTGGGTACTTTGGTATGATCTTTCACCAATGGTTGTAGCCCTTTCTAAAGTTTTAGAGACAATGCTGTCTTAAGTTGTGGGCCTTGAGCTCCTCTCCTTGAGTAGATCATCTAGTTGTACAGTTTCTTCGAAGTTACTAGCTAGCACATTCCTTTCATGGTTGAGTTGCTCACTAAGGCCTTGTAAAGCTCTTCGCTTTGGATTCCACTTATGAACACAATGGAGACCGCTCATTTGCTAGGTAGCTCTGCCAATTGGAATTCTCTTAAAGAGACTTCACACATGGGTGATATAGTGGAGATCCCACACATCTTGGTGTAGTACACCAATGTGATACAAACATAAAGGAGACACCCCTCTGGCTAAATGCCATGGCCCCACTACAGCTCTCCAATTGTTATGCATCCAGGAGTTACCATGTGATATGTGTAATGCAATTGTGCATGACATATCTCGTGCTCAAACATTTTAGTATAAAGAAAAATAACAAAAAGAGGTGCAAAACCAATCCTTTAATGATTTCCAAGCTGCTTGTGATTGCGGCGTTGCTAGAGACTACCACCGAGTTTCCTCGTGCTACGAGTCTCTCTTAAATTTAAACGGTGATTGGCCTATATGCTATACATAATCAAATACATCATAATTTAAAATATTTTCAGCGACCACTCACTTTCACAATCCCTCTTCCCTCCTAGCGTTTATGTTTTGCATTCGTTGGATATGTGTAATGTTTCATTTTTATGTAGTTTTTTGTGTAAAAATCAATAAAAATATACTCTAACATAGAAACAAGTCTTGAATGAGGCCCAACCCTCATGCTCGAGCCTTATTATATGTTCACGTACATAAAATATATTTCCCCTAATATATTTTTATTCAAAAAGCTAAAAATTTTCATATTTTTTCCTAATTGATTTGTTCATAAAAATGTGGTATTTTCTAATTCATGTGTCTTGATTGATCATATTGATTGAACACTAGTTTTTATCAGTTTCTTATCCCATATGAACATCATTCCCCAACCCGAAACGGAAGAAACCCTAATTTTCTCTTTTAAAAGACGCATTTTGGATTTTAAATGATTAATTACGACTATGTATGACTAAGGGTTTTGTGTTTTATCATGTGCAACCCTCAAACATACTTCAAACATGATTCGCACAAATTTTATTTCCATATGCACATCATTAAAGCCATCAATCAAATCAAATCAATGAATTTTTCTTTTTAAAATTTGAGGAGACCGCTTATTTGTGTCTTACATGGTTTTTTAAAATAGTTTCAGGCAACTAATGGACCCATCCTCAATTCCCTAATAGTGCTAGACATTGCTTCTCATCCTCCTTTCGATCTTGGAGCACTCTAGTCCATGTTGGACAAGCATCCTTCGTCTCCCTTCTTTATTTTCTACGTGTGATCAGTTGCTTAGAGGAGAGAGGAGGAGGAGAGAGAAAGATTGAATTCTGATCTCTTCATCTGGGTAGCCATTGCGGGAGCAAAGATTGGCGATTGGAGACGAAGAATTTGAGAAATCCATTGATGAGATCATTTTGCGGGGTTCCTCTTAGGCCCATAATGGCCTTCCTCCAAAAATCGTTGTGGATTTGGGGGGCCAACGTCTCAACGTCACACTGTTTTGAAACATGCCCCCCCCCCCCCCCCCCCCCCCCCCTAGCCCCAATAAATGGATTTTTTAAAAAGGGGGCCTAAGATCTCCCCCATCATACCCAAAGCTTTTAAACTTTGACCCTTTTGCTTTTGGCACTGCCCGACTCGCGAATCTTGCCTATCCTGCCTCCGTTGAGTCCCAAAAATTTCTGCCAATTTGTCTTGAGGTCTTGAACTATCGGTCGCTTGTTGTAGCTCAATCTGACGTCTGGAAAAATTTTGAAAAATTTGCAACTGCTCTTCAAAAACGTTTTCAAATCCAGTCTTCTACGGCATGTAAAAATTGTGAAATCTGTCACTACTGCTTCCAACGAGGTTCAATTACCGCCTTGAATTTGTACTTCTCTACTTCTTTCCCATATTTTAATTGGATTTAAATTCCACTCTCATGTTTGCATGTTCATAAAGTACTGGCACTAGTACAAGCTAGGCAAGATGATGTTCCTTGCATCCATCTTTTCTATGTGAGCATTGCATGCTTAGATTGTATGATATGATCAATCAAGTTACACAATGTCGCAAAGCATGAGTGCATGAGCACAAGTACATCAATTGCAAGCATGTCTCTTGATAGGATTTCACTTGAGGGTCATGGAAGTGCTCAGCCAGTGGGCCTAGTGCAAGGCGAGGGTTTTTATTTTCTAGTAATGAGAATGGTGAGGAGATGGAATGAGTATAGATTCTTTGCTAGTATGATAGGTGAGAAAGAGGGGAGTACATATGTTGAAATACATATATGTCGTTGTGTTCTATTTTATGGCATCTTGTTTTTGTTTGAGTGGCTGCATTCATATATGATACCATGTGCATACATGCCTATATGTGGAGGTCTATTAGATGTGCTCGTATGCATGCCTGTTAGAGTGCGTAAACATTTATCTACATGCTCGTGTGTGGATATATGTACATGGTTTTTTGCTTGTTTATGAGTGTTTGTAAATGCTTCTGTTTGGGTGCATGTGTTTGTGTGTGAAGCTGTGTGTCGTGCTATATTGTATGTGTGGGGAAGATTTGTGTTGTTCATGCTTATTTATGTGTGTGTCCGAGTGTATATGTGGGCTTATTATGTGTGTTATTGTCCTTAATTATTTGTGCCCTCATGCATGTCTTTGTGTGCCTATATCTGTCTACAGGTGAGTGAGTGCTTGTGTGCAAATAAGCATGTGAACAGGGGCTTGAAGACCTATCCAAGAAAGCAAAAAGGAAAGGGGGGGGGGGGAGGCCGCTGCTAGAGATGGCTGGAGGGACATGAGGTGGCCCCCTTTGGCGCAGCTTGTCTGTGAAAAATCTAGGCATGTACTCTTTCCTTGGAATCGAGAAATGGGTATGAATCTAGAAGGAGAGGAAAGCACTTTGTTAGTCCCAAATAATACTAGCATCATAATAATGTTCTGCAAATCAAAGAGCTACCAGTAGACCCCTATTTCTTAAAGCCTTCTACAGATGTTATATTCAAATCTATCCATCTCAACCATACTTCTTTTTAAATAAAATGGTATGCGTAATTATATTACTCAAAACTAAAAAACTATAAGGTCTCAATAGCACAGTTGGAGCTAATAGTTACACCAAAATATATCTACACCATAATCCCACTACCCGATTCGCAAATATCCTTTACACAATCTACTGGGATACCTTGATGGTGGAAGCAAGCGCAGCCCACCTTCCATCCCAAAATCTACCTTGTCGGCTCTATCCCAATATTCTAAGCAAAGGATCGATGCCGGGCTCTCTCACGTACTAACATTTGTATTGGACTTGAGTGGACAATGAGTTGTCATTCAAAACATTTGAATTGAGAGTGGACAATGAGTTGTCATTTGAATGATTGAAACCTTGCAAACAATGTTGCAAATTGATAAAATGGGATGCACATAATCATGACAAAGCGAACAAAAGCCTTAATAAAGCTTTTCAAATAGCTATGCCATCACTATTTGGATACATCATAGCATAAAATAACACCTATTTGCAAGTTAATTTGAGCTATACATTTTTGTGTTTGTCTTCTTTTAGCTTTGTGTATCTTTTGGATGTGAATTAACAAATTACTAAAATATATTTTAGTTCCCATTCTAGAAGTTCAAAAAGAATGAATAGAACACTATGTCAATAAGAATCCTTTTTTATCCGTATTTAAATGAGGCATCATTTTCTAAGTTGCTTATGAGGAATATATTCCCATGTTCTTATAGCCACAAATTCTAAGCCAAATATACATGATAACAATGGGCTCTTGCATAGAAAGTTTAGCAAGATCGAGCAAACATGAAAAATACCACCGTAACTTTAAGATATTGCATTCTTTCGATATGAATGCATGTTTCACCATAAATTTGTGCAAAAAGGATATTTGTGAATCAGGTAGTGGGATATTTGGTGAATGATTTGTCTATTCCCTATATATGTTCACATCATCCACTCGAGGGGGTTTATTACACTTATCGTGTTCCTCTATAGCCCTAGTGCAAGTGTGCTCTTATCCATGGGTACTTTTTACCTTCTACCTAAAGAAGGGCTTTTTCCTTGTACAAACACTTGTTAGTGGGTGTGGAAGGGCTTTTCCTTGTACAAACACCTTTTAGTGGGTGTGGTACTTCAATACCTTGGGATTGTACTTTTTATTAGCAGTCATGATTGTCATGCCTTGTCATCTCCTACTTGTGAGCCTTAGTCTGAGTTAGATGAGGACTTTAGGAGCTTTGACCTATCTTCACCTATTTTGACGGAGGAGGTAGCTCATTCTAGAGTAGTTAGTTTATTGCCTTTCAATGCATTTTCTTCTATAGTGGGGATTTTATGTGCCTTTCTCGGGCACTTTCTGCATACTTAGTTTGCCTCACCTATTGGACATTGTCTACTATTCATAAAATTTTTCAGAGCACATCTAGCATTTTTACCATGCTCTAGCATTAAATGTGGGTTCGCCACTTTTTTGGTCTAGATTGTTGGTCGGCCAGTTTTTGGGTTATTTCACTATTTATAATCTTCCCCACTTAGTTGGCAGATCATTTTCCTTCTTCCTTGGTAGGTGCACACTTCAACTTTGGACTTCAACTTTGGCATCTTCCTCCATCTCCGATGTTGCCATCATCATGAGCCTGATGTATTGCCCTAATTGACATTGTGGGCTGCGTGCAAGGACTGATTAGTCCTGTATTTGGCATTCTTCCCTTGTTCACTATAGATTTCTTTATTCTTTTCTTGTAGCCTCTCTTTGTTTCTTTGTCTTTGTGTTTGTGGTCCCTTTCGTTATGCACTCTCACATGGTATCATTGCCAAACGAGAGGATATAGAGCTGGTGGAGCTGCAGCACTCCTTTTATTGCTGAGGTGACCACTCCAGAGTTTAGGCAACCATCCGAAACTGCTCAAGACACACAAGTCTTGGGCCTGGAGCTCCATGAGAGACTACTGCTGCTGTGAGTACTAAAGTTGGGGCCCATCAAGCTGGGCGAAGATAAATTTCAGTATGGGTCCCATTTTTTTGGGGACGTGCCGGTAACTCCTGGTTGCTTGCCGGTCTCTCAATGTTTTTGTTCTTTAAAAATCAGATTAAAACGAGATGCGTAGTCTTCATCAATGTGACTCGCGGGTGCATGGTTAAAGCTCCACAGTGTTGGCTCGGGGGTACAGTGTTCGATACTCGGGCTGATTCTCCGGGCGAGACTAATGCCCCTTTTAGGGGGGTTTTAATCTGTGGGCCCCATAGTCACCCAACGACCGGGTAAACCCGTGAAAGAACGTGGGGCCCTTGCTGATATATATCCACAACCCATCAAGCTGCTACAGAGGGGGAACGTCTCTGTTTTGGATCGTAGGGGGGGGGGGACCTGCAATGGATATGGGTAGCGGCCTACTGAAGGTAGAGGATTTGGACGGTGCATTGGAAAGGGCAGTAGACACACCACAATTGGACGGTGCATTTCGACCATGTGGCTGTAGAGAAGTATATTTTGCAAAGAACCATGAACATCAGGGTTTAGTTCGTCACGATGATCCATGAAGTATCAGCAGGGAGGTATCTATTAATTAGTAGGGGCGCTCTCGGTAGTATAGTGTGATAACGAGAATACTGGATATCTACAGTGAGCTATCTGTCTGGGACTCTCTGGGTGTACTAACATGATGATAAATGCTTTGAAATATATCGATAATGAATGTTTTTAACGGGAATCGTGGGATATCTGCAGTGAGACGTCCGTCTAGGGACGCTCTCACCGTAGTCATATGATAATAAGCCCTACCACAATGTGAATTCATCAAGGAGAGAGAAACTAGGCAGATCGACTGAAATTGAAGGCTTGGTGGATTAGAGTATAAACGGCTCCTACAGAATTTCATCAGGCTTGCCACACATCTGCATCATTTTGACAATATACTTTAAGACTCAAAACTCTCCTGCTAGAACAAACTTGTTTTGGACTTCTCTTACGAAAGATGAAAAGTAGTCAAGTGAAGTCTGACGCTTAAGGATATTAGTTGTTCATGTTTATCCTGAAGAACTTGTGCGGTGATTTATTTCATATTTTGTGTTACTAATAGTAGTAAGGGTTTTGAAGTAAAGACTCATTTGTGTTCATGAAATTGCATGGTTGTTAAGATTTTCATGGTTGATATGACCTTGTGGATAACAATTTTTGAAAATGAACTCTTGTGGTTTCTCTCAATTAATGGTGACATGGGAGGCATGGAATAAACTCATTAGGACTGCTTGTCCTTTGGTAATGTTATCAGATGCCCTGATTATGGATCTTATTAGAGTGACACTCTTAATGGAGAGAGAGAGAGAGAGATTTTTAAAACACCTTGAGAAGTGAGTGTGGAGACTGCTATCAGGTGGTTAGACACTTAACTCTAGTATACTAAACTATGGGTTGAACACCATATTAGAGAAGTTGGGAATCTCTCAATTCCCACTTTCAAATAAGGGGTAAAGATTTGGCCATATGGCTAAATCTTAACCCATGCTTCAAAGTGGGAGTTGGAAAGACAACCTATATGGTAATTAGGATAGACTTTGCTTTCAACTAAGGGGACAAGATTTGATCATGGGGCCAAATATTAAATATATTGGGAATTCCCAAACTATATGAGAATTTCCAAATTCCCTAATAGTATAGTGTTGTTGTGAAGTTTGAGAGGTTTTGGCATACTTGGATAAATGATTAAAGTTTTTTGAGCCAACACATTTCTCTAAAGCTAAGAGAGCAACAGAGGCATAGGGAATTTTCTCTTTTGCGGTTAGACAAAGAAAATTGTTTTCCTTTTGAGCCTTCAGATATTGTTCAATAAAATTTCAAGTTAAATAAACCCTAGCAGTAGGTCACTACACCAAACCTCCCTTGTTGCAGAGCTAAGTGCATGTCAGTGTTTACACTGTTTGTAACATATTCATATATGCGTATATAATGTCATGCCACTAAATCTCACATGATATGATTTTGTACATGTATTTGATAATCCTATTGCAAATATTGATGTGGATAGGATCATCACTTCAAATTACGGGCCGTGACATTGAGAGAGAGAGAGTCTAGTCATGAGAATTCATGACATTTATTAATGCATTTTGGGGGACCCCCCTTCCATAGTAGTCAAGCTCTATGAGCATATGATTAGTCCTTTGCCTTGTCAACTACAAAAAGCCTCACAATCCTTAGCTAGTGTTGCACCCATGTCTCCACCATGTGAGCAGTCTGAAGAGAGTAGTAGCAGCCATGGATGCAAGCATAAAGGGAAAGGTCATGGTAGGAGATGTGTAGCAATATATTTGGATAAGAGTGATCATAGCCCCTGTACATCACAAACCCAACCATATGAAGAAAGGATAAGTGAAGTTGAGCAGGAATAACATAGACCACATGTGTACTACCAATTGACTAGCATGGGTGGAGTCTTCTAAGACCATAGGGGAAAGGAACTCTTGAACTTCATATGAAGCATGGTTCATGCACATTATAGAAATTTCTTTTTGTCCTTCGATCAAGACTTCACTAAGCTCCAAATAGTGATTTCTCTTGTGCATGAGAAGTTTCATATTCCTATGCATTTGAGGTTTACAGACCATTGGGTTTGGAAAATCATTGCTAAAGAAGAGGGTATTAGTTAAGAGGAGTGGAAAATAAGAGGAGGGTGGTACAAGGCTTGGACCCCATACCTATGCTAATTTCTACACATGATCAAGAGTGTTGAAGCATAATGCATGGGTGTGGCATAGGATTTTCAGCTCACAATAGAGGGAGGTGTGATGAATCCAAATGGAGTGATGTGGATAATCATATTTTGGATCAAGAGATATTGATGCATGGGAGGCAAGGGTTTGTAAGTATTTACATTTTATCATAAGTTTTTTGGTGCTTATATTTATGAGTGGTTTTTAAATATTGATGGTGTTTTTATTTTATAGTTTGACATTGGGGATTGAAATCCTACTCACTATGAGATAGCCTATAAGCATCATCATAGCCAACTCGATACATCGAGATGCTTATATGCAGAGATACCAGTAAACGAGTGTGATGAGAAATTATAGTTAGTAAAATGTGTTAATTTTTTTCTTGTAGCTTTTAGAAGCTTCTTGGTCATTTAAATGTTTATATCTTTGATATCTATAGGAGCAACAATTCAATGAAATAGAAAAAGAGCATGATGCAAAGCATTATAAGAAGGAAAATAGAGAGGGTGATTGAGAAAGGGGGAGATGTCAATGATACATCCTCCCATGAGATGTGATCCATGTACATAGTAGATGTAACGTTGTCACACCACATAGGGTCGAAGGTCACCACAGGGGTTTGGCAAGAGAAGAATGTATGGGGGTTCAAGAGCTTAGACTTCGAAAATGGTAGAGATAAGAGAAGGGTTGAAGGTTTCAAGCCAAGTTCTTGAAGATAAGAGACAACAGGGTGTACCTAGATTCAAGGAGAGGAGTAGACGGAAGAGAAGGGTGTTCGAAGAGATTGAAGATGTAGAAGAATACTCACAAAAAGAATTAGAAAATATAGAAGAATACTAACAGAGATGAAGCCTGTCAGTTTCTTTTAGCATTATGAGAAACTATAACTCTAATAGATAAAAACGTGTACAAAATAATACCTTCCTCTATGCTGCTCAGATCCCCAATCTGATGCTTCCAATGGCTCTCCGAAAGGGGGGTTAAATACCAGGACACCTGACTAGAATCCTGCCAGATCACTCCTTCTTTATCTCCCACTTTCGGAGTGTTGTTCACTACCTAAAAACAACGCGATCACGCGTCACACAATTTCACTAATCTCTAAATTTACATAAAATCCTCTCAAATTGACTGAAACTACATGCTTTCTTTTACATGTCCTCCTAATCTAGAAGTTATTGATAGTTTTATGGATTTCTACAAGAGATAATATCTAGAGTATCAAAAATTGACTAAAAATTTGTCCAAAAAAATCTAATATTTTGAACCATGGACACTAATACCAATGTCTAAAGTGGCATTGGCTCTCTAAATCTAAAAGGAAGCCATACTCTCGATTGTTTTACACGGTGTGCATGTAGCGGCACGACATTCACCCCCTCCTAACTTGCACATCCTCTGGCATGTGCCAAAGTCTTACGGATTTGCAATTATCGGAAGAAGTATCTTCTGCCATGTCAATGTCTTTATCTTCTGCCTCTTCTTCTTCCTCCATGTCTTCATGCTCTTGAATTATATCCAAGTCTTCTAGCTCATATGTTGAACTTTCTCTTCGTTTAAAGAGCTTGATTCTTTTTCCAGCTATGGGTATCTTCATGCTTGTTCCATCCAATTCAACCAATGAATATGTCGCATTGTCATGAATGACCTTTACCAAATATGGGCCAAACCAAACTTTACCATCTTCCTAGAATCACTGTATTGATTATCTAGGCTACTGTCATAGACAAGTACCCAGTCATTTTCTTGAATTGCTCTTGGGCGAAGTCAATGTCGCTTATCAAATCTTCTTTTTTTCTTTAGTCTTGGTATCTTTAGCTTCTCAATAGCTGCTTTTCAGGCCTTCTTTCTAGCTACCATATGCGCAAAGTCAGCAACTCTTCTCTACTACTGATGCCTTCCTCCCAAGGTAGAAGACTCCATGTGAGAATAGATTCTTCAATTGGCATAATTGGTTGTTGTCCATGCATAAGTTCAGCTGGCATATAGCCAGTCACTGAACTGTGAGTAGTCTGGTCATCCCATAACGCAAAATGTAGCATTTTACGCCATTCTTTGATCTTTCCTCTACAAGACTTTGCTAGAGCTTTGAGAATAGGCTGATGCCCTCTCTCACTTTTTCCATTGCCTTCAGGGTTGTAGGCTGATGTTAAAGCCAACTTAATACCCAATTGAGTAAAGAAGTTGTGTGCCTCATCAGCATCCAACTCTCCTCTATCTGCAGTTACTTTACCCACGCATCCATATCTACAAAAGATTTCTTCAAGCAAAAATGACAAACAGCTTGAGTGGATTTGGTTGTTGAGGCTTTGCCTTCAACTTGATTGGTTAGATCCTCTCTTGCAAGCACTAAATATCCTCGGGGGGTTTACTATATATATATATGCTCTATATAACGTGTGTTCATGGCCTATTTATAAATATCCTAATCTGTGAATTTTTTTTGAATAAAACACAACCCTTCTCTATTCAATCTATAAGTAACCCCTTTATATGACACCCTTCTGTATGTAAAAAATGTATCAAAATGGTGTTTTAAAAACCCTCTATTTTGAACTCACGTTATATATACATATATTTATGAGTGACCCCCCCCCTCCCCCCTCGAGTAAATATCGCATATTCCATATTCCTAACCCATCTATAATGTATAGACAAAGGATAAGTTGGTTGTGACCCATCTCGATGCTTGACCATAGAATACATTTGACACTCATAACAGGTTTCAAAAAAATGTGCTATGTCCCGATACATGTTTTGCCACCAATATTTTTCTTTGACTTTACTAAAGGTTCCCCATATGCCTCTATGGCTAGCCCATAGGCTTTCATGAAATTCCTTCATTACCTATTGTTGCAATCTTTTGTACCTAAAACTCAGACAGGCGCTCCTTTCTTCTTCTTTGCGTGCTTCCATAGATGTCATTCTTTAAGAAAAAATCCATAAGCTTTCCTCTTGATATGTTTGAACTCCTCATCAGTCCAAGTTTCCTTCTTCTTCATTGTGCTTAAATATTGGCCGATCTTCTTCTTCAAAACACCATATTGTGGAATATGGGAATTTTCCATAAGTTTGGGACACATGGTCAAATCTTTGGATTTGTCATAACTTGAACACTATAACTCCAAATTAAGTGCTCTATAGCTCAATAGATTCATTATTCAAGCGCTTTCGAATGATAGGTCACATCATATGGTTTTGAGAAACTTATGGGCATGTTATTCAGGTGTCACCTTTTTAGTATTCAAAAAATGAGAATTGGGAGATTCCCAAACTCACTAATATTGTGTTTCAAGGAAATGAACTAGAACTTAAGCAATGCAATGAGCATGCTGGCTTTTAGTTAACCATCTTATTGTTTTCAGCTTTGGATCAGTATATGCAGTTGCTGAAAAGGCATTTTCAGCAACCATGGAATGAAATTCAACAAGTATAGATTCTTCAGCTTCATCTTCTTCTATCAACTCTTCTTCATTGTCATATCTTGCACGTGATAGCATGTCAGCAACTGGATTCACCTTTCCTGCAATATGCTTTAATTCGGGGTTGAGAGACTTAATATATGCAATCCATCTTACCATAACAATATTGGGTGTAGAGCAGTTGGCAATCATGCCCAAGAGTGGAAGACAATCAGTTTCTACCACTACAGAAGCACCTATAAAGTATTCACGATCACACTTTAATGCTGTTATAACTCCCCACAATTCCCTTTTTACTTGTGCATACCTTCTTTGACATTCATTGAGAGATTTTTCTCCAAAACGAATTGCATACATGTTACCTTAAAGATTCTCTTGGCCAACAGCCCATCCTATCCCAATGGGACTTGTATCCACAGTAAGGATGATGGGTTGACCATTTGAATGGTCAGCCCTTTTGAGAGTGGAGGCTGAAATTAATAGCTTCTTTAATTTACGCATAGTGAGAGTATGCTCTTTATTCCAAGAGAATATTTGGCCTTTTCTTAATAATTGATAAAGATTTTCGGCTACATGAGAAAAATGTGGTATCCATATGAGATAGAATACACATGCACCAACAAATCTTCTCACCTTTGAAATATTTATGCATTTTTCTTGCATTTTGCTGATGGTATCTATCTTGATTGGAGAAGGTTTGCGTCCATAGGGGCCACATAGATGACTGACCATTAGGACTTCTTCTACTCCAAAAATCGACTTAGCTCCAGAAAGGGTAAGATGTACCTCTTCTAGCCTTGTTGAAATCCTGTCACAATCTTGAATATGGTTAACTACAAATATCGTGCAACCATCTTTGTCAAGCTCCTCATTCTTTTGATTGACTTCACATCTCTTGATAGGTACATCATCAAGGAATGGAAGAGTAAGTTATGGAATAAAGTCCCTTAAGACTTTGTGCATGGCATTCATCATATGGGCTACGGAGTTTGTTGCACCTTGTGGTAGAGTGTACATGCGGACCAATCCAAGAGGTGTCTTCATTGTGGTAATGTCTCGGCTTTCTTATGAAAGCTGAAATTCGTCATATCCTGAATATAGGTGTCCCATAGAATAAATTGCTCTACCTACAAAAGCTTCAGCAAACTCATCAACAATTGGACCTGAACCAACATTTCGGATTGTGACACGATTGACAGGCTATAGATCTTGAATGAATTGTAAAGATCCATTTTTCTTAGGCACAGTAAACCATCGGTTTGAGTAAGGTGCTGAAGAAGGTTCTAAAATCTTCATTCTAATCTTCTCATTTAGAAGTTCCAATAAATTGGGCAGATGCGCCCTTGGAACGGGAATGGGCTTGAGGTTCCAAGGCACATGTGGGATCGTAAAAATGACCATAGGAACCACAATATTTGGATCCACACAGCCTATTTGACTTGGTTGAAAAGCAAAAGCTTTTCCATGTTTCATTAGCATTTGCATAAAAGAGTGTTTTTCAGTCGGCGAAAGGAAAGAATTTTCACTTATTTTGAGCTCTTTTATACTTTCAGATGTGAACTTGTGACCAATGTTGGAAGGATCACGAAGACTTGGTTGATTTGTTGCCCTAGCAGTGAGCCCTTCACTTTCAGGAGGCAGTGGGACTGCCATAGGTTTGACTTTCTTATCCATTGTCTTGTATTTTGTCTCCACTTGTGCTGCAGCCCTGTTAGGTAAACCATTGTCTTCCTGTTCAACAAATTCTTGAATTGTTTGATAAAAATCCAATGTACATACTTCTATGGAATGATTTTCAGTCTAATTTTCTGAATGAGCAGCTACTTATATTTCAGCCAATGTGTCAGTAGTAATCAGTCCAAAAAAAATGCTCGAAATATCTTCATTTTGAGCCATCATATTATAAGTTTTCATCTCCCTTTTTACATGACATAAATATTTTCTTTTAGCCTTCATCATGGCCAGAAGAGACTTATAACAGTCCATACTATTGGCTGTATATACATATAAATTTACTAGAGACACAGTTTCTGTTGCATGAGGAGGTTCAATCTTTTTACATGACACACTACCATAGCCTCCCTTTATAGTAGTGCAGCCCGAAAACCCTTGAATTCTCGGGCATTAGGAGGCACAGGATAATCACGCAATCCATCTATGTTTCGATGATGGTTAACACACATAGTAAGAAATTGGACAGCTCGTTCATTATCCTTGCTTCGGATTCAAGCATAGGAAGAACCATCATCAATAGCTTTTGTTTTCAAGCAGGCTTCAGAAATGTAAGGTTGCCCAAGAATGATAGGGTAACTACAAGAGTCTTGAACAAAAAAGTGAAAATTTTCTTTTATATCTCCAATAGTTACCTGCACATTAGGACATGCAGCATATAACTCTCCAAAAGAGCTGTTTGCAGCTCTCATTCGCCAACCTGGATCAACATCTATTGGCCATCCGCCACTTTCATAGAGACTCCTTGCCATGACGTTTATCTCCGAGCCACGGTCTAAGAGTGCAATACATGGTGTTTCTCTTTCTCCAATTTTGACGAATATCTTCGTTGTTGCTCTTGCCCAATGTGTACGGGAGTAGTGACTGCTTGGAATAACCTAGCCTCTTCTTTCTCATGCATATGTTGTAGACGACCTTCTTTTTGAGAGGTGGACTGCCCAACTCGTTTGACCAGCCGACCATTACATTTTCATCTTTCACTTCTTTAATTTTTTCATTCATGTTTTCTTTATCTTCAACTTCAATTGATGCAATTAATTCTTTAAGTGCTTCAAGTTGAATTCCTTGTGAAGTCAGCTTCTCTTCATCCTGCACAAAAACTTGAAGAACTTGCAAAAAAGCATGCACTGTTTCTTCATCACCAACATATTGTATTTTTCTTTTGATTACATTAATAATTACATCATGGAATTCACGTTTGGAAATTCCAAGAATTTTGCCTAAGGTGAATTCAATTTTGCTTCCTAGAATTCATTATTATAGGACTCGTTTGAGATTGGTTGCAGATTCTATGTGAGACTGTAATTTGTAGCCTGGCTGCTTGCCTTTCTTCTTTTCTTTGGTCTTCTTTGTTTGTGGTGCATCTTCCATTTCTTGATATGGGGTTATATTTTGAGTAAGATTTGGTTGTTCAGGTGTTCTTCTAGCTACCCGTTTTGGAGGGCTAGAAGAGGAAGACCCTAGTTCATCTTCTGTTTTCTTCAATCAAGACTTCTTTATGGTTGATGTCAGCCAAATGTGCAAAGGCAGAAAAAGAATCTACTGGCTCTTTCCAACCAATTATTCCTCGAATATACTGACTAGTGTTAGCAAAATCTTCTTTTGCTACTTTACCACATTCCATTTGATCTAGTGCCTGCATCCATACTTTAGATTGCACATTAGCTTTACATGCTTTCAAACTTGATTTAATTGGCTCAATTTGCAGCCCATATGTAGCTACATCAATTGCTGCATATGCATTCTTTAGAGCTAAATCTTGTAATCTTTTCTCCATTCCACCATTGCCAAAATTTGGCTCCAGTGGAAGACCAGTTTCAACCGCATGAATTTTTTCGTCTTTCCAAAAAACGAGCTTCTATGCTTCAGCCTCACGGAACGCAGAACATCCCTTGTGTCATGTTGTTGGCTGTCACACCAAATACAGTGCCTCTTAAAGCCTTCTCTCATGGGTCTTTGAGTTTATGCTCGTCCTTACTCTTCAACTTTGATATCGAGCTTCTCTACTTTTGAACTAATTTATGTAAGATTGAGATGAAGGTCACGCATGCTTTTAATGAGTTCATCCATTATATCATTTTTAGAAGGAACAAAAGAAGAAAGAGCTGGTTGATTAGTCAAAGGAATAGGGGATTTTGAAGGTGGAACAAGCTCCATCAATGGAGTTGTTGAAGTTGAAGTAGAGCCCAATCTTTGTCACATCCGCTCTCTTCGAGCAATCATGTTAACTGCATCAATAACATCTGTCCATGCAGTCTTGACTCCTGATTCGGATGTAGCATCTTCTAGGCGATCAGCAAGATTCTCTTGCAGAATGGGATCTGCAGCCTTAAGGAATAATTCAATCTTCTAACCTTCCATACTTTGTTGGTCTTTAACATTAAGTTGTCCAAATTTACTTTCAAACTCATGGTATAGAGTTGTTGCAGCTAAACCTTTGTTGGGTTTTTCAACCCATTCAATGAAACTTTTCTTCGTCATTAGGCCGGAGTCTTCTAAGAAGAAATCTTCGTGTAGGGCTTTTTTGAATGCAGCCCAATCCGCATCTTGTTGAAAAAGACCATGGATTTTTTCTTGAAGACCATGCTTGGCTAGTCTGGCAAAATAACGGCTCCATGTATGTTGTGGTACACCAAATAATAGCATTTTTTCAACATATAAGTGAATAAAAATAGAGACATTTTGGCCATTAAATTGTTTTAATTCATGCCCAACTTCCTCTAGTGCCTTGATAGCTATGGAATCAATCTTCTCTTCGTCTTGCCTTTGTTGTTGTTGTTGTAACATTTGGATTTGTTGTTATTGAGTTTGCTACAATATGCGTACCAATTGTTGTAGAGTATCTCCTAAAGAATCCCCCTTCTTAGAGTTCTCTTACACCGACCTTCACGTTAGGTTCACCAATGTCGCAGCGCATAGGGTTGAAGGTCACCATAGGGGTTTGGCAAGAGAAGAATGTATGGGGGTTCAAGAGCATAGACTTCGGAGATGGTAGAGATAAGAGAAGGGTTGAAGGTTTTAAGCCAAGTTCTTGAAGATAAGAGACAACAGGGTGTACATAGATTCAAGGAGAGGAGTAGACAAAAGAGAGGGGGTTTGAAGAGATTGAAGATGTAGAAGAATACTCCCAAAAAGAATTAGTAAATATAGAAGAATACTAACAGAGATGAAGCCTGACAGTTTCTTTCAGCATTATGAGAAAATATAACTCTAATAGATAAAAACGTGTACAAAATAATATCGTCATCTATGCTGCTCAGATCGCCAATCTGATGCTTCCAATGGCTTTGAAAGGGGGGCTAAATAACAGGACACCTGCCAAAATCGTGCCAGATCACTCCATCTTCATCTCCCACTTTCGGAGTGCTGTTCACTGCCTGAAAAGAGCGATTGCGCGTCGCACGATTTTGCTAATCTCTTTTTTACATAAAATCCTCTCAAATTGGGTGAAAGTTACATGCTTTCTTTTACATATCCTCCTAATCTAGAAGTTATCTATAGTTTTATGGATTTTTACAAGAGATAATATCTAGAATATCAAAAACTGACTAAAAATTTATCCAAAAAAATCTAAATTTTTGAACCATGGACACTAATACTAATGTCTAAAGTGACATTGGCTCTCTAAATCTAAAAGGAAGCCACACTCTAGATTTTTTACACGATATGCGCATAGCGCCACGACAACGTGCCTCCCTAGCAACTGTCCAAGCATGTTTTTTAGTAGTCCATCGAGAGATGAATCTAAGCGACGATACCCAACACTCCCATGGAATGTTACAGGGTTTGTCGCCTAGGATTTCTAAAGTCTGTCTCCTCACAATGGAACATTTGCGACCGAACCCAGTTGGATTGACCTAAAATTTGGGTTCTTACTGGTTAAGGTGATCTCGGAATGCTATTCTAGCATCGGGTCTTGGATATCCTACTTTACATAGAGATACCCAAGCCAAACAAATCCATGCTGCACTCAGTTCAAAGAGAATGGGAAAAGACAGGGATGCGTTGCTCAACCTCTCTACCCGTAGTACATAGTCCGTCCTCTAAAACTGCATGAATCAGGATTCTAACCTAACAATTTCTAAGGGTCATATGTCGATAAAATCTTGTGAGAAGCCTCCTAGTTCTCTAGGACCACCCTGTCGTAAGGTGGACCCATCAGGGGTTCCGCCCACTAGCTTCCCTCAATAGGCGTTCTTTACCTATTTAATTAGGTCGTACCACAATTATGTGTGATATTTAAAGTCACCTTCCTTAATTAAGACTTTTAGGGAACAGGGTTCGTTTGCGTAATTTATAGCTGTTGCACAAACCGGATGCCATATGCGTATGTAGCGACTACTGAAAGGCCCCCAAGAACAAAGAACTCTACTTTAAGCTCAAAATCCAAGAGAATAGACTTGCACAACATGAGGCAAAAGACCTATTGGGTACAATCTCCCCCCATGCCTTGTGTGAGCGCTCCACAAAGCATGTATTTAATATTTTATTCATCTCCAAGCTCAAAAACAGCCCAAATTTACAATTAGTATGCTTTAGCTTTTGTGTTTACTTTTGTCCAAATAAAGAATAAAGCAGTGTCGTGATGTTATGAGAACATAGTGTGAAAAAGTATGGAATGCATCATCATCTGACTTCTTTATTGATCTAGAGAGTCAATGTGATTTGAGCCATTATTAGCACTAGTGTGAGTTGCATGGATTATCCGAAAGTACTAGATTTTTTGATAATTTTAGCCTATTTTTATATTATTTATTGTAAAAATCCAAAAAAGTTAGAAAAAGCTTCTAAATTAGGATGGTATGCAAAAATCTAGTTGCTTTTTCTGCCTTCTAGGAGATTTTCACAAGAGGGACAGATTGACGAAATCACGCGCGTTGCGATCGCTGTAAACAAGTTGAAAACTGCATATTGAACTGAAAGAAGAAGAAAGAGTGATCTGGGAGATCCATGACTAGGTGTCGTGTTGTTTTAACCCCCTTTTGGAGCCACGGAGCCATCAGATTTGGGTTCCGAGCAGCACAGAAGGAGCTGTAATTTTTATGCATGTTTTGTTCTACAAAGAAGGTCCAGGAGATCTAATGCTTGGAGATTGCTTCTGAGTAGTGCAGGTTCTTTCAATACATATTGATTCAATTCATTTTGATTTGTTTTTGTAGTGTTTACCACTTGGGTATTCTCTATCTTCTCTTCCATCTCCTATCTCTACTTCCTTCTACTTTTGATCCCTAGTGGATTCGACCTTTCGACAAAAACCCCTCCGACATTGGTGAACCCAACATGAAAGGTTGTGAGACAAAGGAAAGACAAGATGGGAGAATCTTTGAATACATTCTTCAGTGATTTTTTGCAATAGTTGGTGCAAAATATGAATATGCTTATGCAGGTACAACAACAACAGGTGATGCAAGCTTTAGCTCAGACAAAAAGTGTTGTGATGAATGCTTTGCAAGCAATTGAGCATGAGGTGAAGTTATTCAATGGCAGGAATGTATCTACATATGTATATACCTATGCTCAGAAGATGAAATTCGTTAGGGTGGCTCAATCTGCATGGAGCTCGTATTTTGTACGTGTTATTGTTCATGAATTGAAACCACGGATTACTGAATTATACTTGCAAGATGCAGACTGGGTAGCCTTCAAGAAGACATTCAGGGAAGAATTTTACATTGAGGACACCAGTTTGATTACGCACAAGACTTTTCAAGAGTGGTTTTTACAACCCAATAAGGGTGTTGTGGCTACAGAATTGTTAAGAGAATTTGAAAGTCAATTTGAGCAGTTGGATCTTGCAGATTGGCAAGCTCTTGCAAGTCAGAAAATTGAATTGTTTCTACATGCAGCTGATCCTGAGCTTCAAGAGAAGCTTGATGGTTTGTTGGAGGATCAGACTACAGAGACAGGTTTGAAAACAGAGTGGAGACATGTCAAGGAAGCTGTTACTGCATTTGTGAAGAAGCATAGAAGAAGAGAAAGATTGCATATCTCTAGCCTGCCCATTGTTACAGGCAAGATAGTTGATATATCCAGTAAGCCACCTACTTCTATGGCTAACCCTATGGCTGTACCTACTATTTTTCCCTCTGTTAGGGAAGATGTATTAGATGAATTGGTCAAATGCATGTGGGATATTCAATTGAAGGTTGCAAAATTGGATGAAAAAGGACAAGAGGAAAGGGGACGGACAGTAGCCCCTAAGCCTGAAAAAAGATGTATGTGGTGTGATAGTTTACAGCAAGAGAGAAAGGATTGTGCTGCCTATCAGGAGGCCTTAGCACGACAACTTATCTTTTGGAAAGATGGCAAGATCCATGCACAAGAAACGGGGTGCCTCTTGCTTTGAATTTTGGAAAGGGAGGTATGCAGAAGTTGTTGGAAGACTTGGTTGTCCAAAATGCTTATGCGGTGGTACATGCTTCTACTTTTGGTCTACAATTGGATAGAATGCATGGTCCAAAGGCTGAAATATGGACACATACTTTAAGAGAAAGGTCATTGATAGTGAAATGTCTCATGCAGGGCAAGACATTCGTGGCATAACTGGTTGGGAATCACCGATAGATATATATTCAGTGTATGCATATTTAGCAAAGGTACAAAACACGGATGTACTTGTGGAAGAAAAATGAAAAAGAGATGAAGATATTACAGGGACATTTAAAAGAATGACAGGAAGAAGTGTGGATCAGCCTAAAGCTGCAAATTAGCCACCTCCTGAGCATGTTATGGAAGAGGTCAGTCAGGAGAAAAAACAGGATAACAAACAAGAGGGCAAAAAGAAGGGTAAGTAGCTAGGATATAAGTTACAATCTGTGCGTCCATGCGCATATAATATAATAAATATATGTCAAGTGCTTCAATAAATAAGCACATCAAAATAAATATTGGTGTCACGCCTGAGACATGCGCCCATCAAAAAATGATTATTTCTTCTAAATAACTTGAATATACGTTATCGCCCAGTTCTTCCCAGCGTCGCCACCGCCTAATCTACACATCATTTGAAGCATTCATAATTGTTAGAAAATAATAAAATTAAACTAACAAAAGTGAATACCTAGCAGTCTTCAGCTACAAAATAAATAGAACTCTGTCCTAACCTTAATTTAATACGAGTGCGCACTCAAAACTCATAAACACCCATTAATTTAAATATGTATTTTGCAAAATCACCGGCTATGGAATCACCCACTTGCATATTAAATTAATGTGACGTCCGAAAAGGACAGGTGTCCCCGTTAACTTTTCGCACAAAGAATCCACATTGTGTATGAGCCCCGGCATATAAATATAATTTTACGTAATCCATCACAAAACCTCACGGAATCCACTATGGAATATGCTCAGGGGGGTCACTCATGAATATATGTATATATAACGTGAATTCAAAATAAGGAATTTTAAAAACACTATTTTTATACATTTTCTACATACAAAAGGGTGTCATATAAAGGGGTTACTTACAGATTGAATAGAAAAGGGTTGTATTTTATTCAAGAAAAAATCATAGATTGGGATATTTATAAATAGGCCATGAACGCACGCTATATAGAGAATATATATATAGTGAACCCCCCGAGGGAATATGCCTCCTGGCATCAATAGCATATACATGAATACAAAGCAAGCAAACCTTTTGACAAGCTCCTTAACTTATCTTCAAGTTACTCTTTGTCTCCTATCCATATATGAGAAATTATATGTCATACCCTATAGATATAACTAGTCCAAATCACATGGCACCACAATTTTCATCCTTTATCTAGAATAGGATCTTCCAATACCACAAACGTTGGGGCCACGAAGGTCTTCAACTCCATTTTGGACTTGGCAAGAGGTGTCCAGAGCTCCTCTGACCCGCAAGCTGCCTAGCAGTGAAACATTATCCCCGTGGTTGATCTTTTCACCACTTGACCTTCGGCCGGTGAATCCAGCAGTGCCCTTCTCAGGTTGATCTGTGGGACAATCATGGAGGTGATCCACCCGTGTAAAATATCCTTTCTTAATTAATCCAGTTAAGAATCAAGCACAATCAAGGCATTCAACCCTAATATTATCTTTCAGAAAATGCATCCTTTTATCCCCATGGGAAATTTGTCATCAGAGAACGCGTCATAAAATTATATAACTTATCAAGCACTTGAATGATTGTCCAAAACCACAACCAATAATTACTTTGAAAGCACAACTAGTATGGGAGATGTTTAATCAACCATCAAGACCATTGCATTTCTTCAAAAGGTCCGCGAATAATTCCAATATCACTTTTTCCTCATGTTCGCTCTCCCCCTTGGGATGCGAGAGCAATACTATGTAAAATTTTACTAAACACTCCCTTCCTTTGGCTAAGGCATATGCTAAGGTCTCATACAACTATACAAGATGTAAGTTCTATTGATCACTTACATTGATCGACAATCCAACAATCTTCCAAAACAAGTATAAAGGTATCGATCTTTCCTTTGACTTAGGGTTTCCTAATCGTTGAGCTCTCCATTTGGCTTTGAGTCCTAGAGTTGTTGTTTGTATCCAACCTAAGTCTGAATTGGATTGATGTAAATGGTAGTTATCAGATGGATGTCAATGCATCTTAGTTTGAATCCTTATGATCATTGCTTGTACTAACTGTGCACATTATCAAGATTCCAATCTATCAAACATGAGCTATCAGTTCATGATATTAGCAAGAGCTTGGGCAAGGATCTAGAGTTTCTAAAATGAATTTCTTTTAGACTAGGTTGCTTACCATGCAATCCATCAAGTGTGCAAGCTACAACATATAAGTTCAATGTGGTGAAAACATACCTACTATTTGCAAAAAAGGGGATGCGACAATACTTTGAAACCTTATATGATGTTTATGCTATGTATGAATTTATTGCATAGCATTTAGATGCAATTAACTTCTCTTGATACATACATTTTGAAAACTCAATTTTGTAAATATTTGAGATGACGTTTATCCCTTCCAATGATTTTATTTGGTACAAGGATTTTTGCAAAACCTACTCATTTAAATGAATTCATGTGCATTCCAAAGTGATATAATCTATGACTTGACAAATAGAGAAGATGGCAATTAGTACATGGGTATTCGGAGACAAATTATACATGCCCAATGTTATGCTTTTATTAACTACAATGCCCTGGCCGGTGGTTTGGACTTAGCTTCTTGCAATCTCCTAAGGATAGGGAATTCTTCTTTGGGCGTACGCGAATGAAGACCATGTCTCGTTCCTCGAAGGTTCTATCTTGATGTTTCAAATCCACGTATGCTTTCTGTCTATCCTTGGTGGCTTGGATGTCCTGTCTTATTGACTTCATTTGGTCATCCATATCTTCCAGCATCTGCCTTGAAGCTTCAACCCTCAAGGTTGGATCTGAGAAGTTTAAAGGACTTCGACAGTCGTGCCCATACAATGCTTGAAAAGGGGTCATCTGAATGCTTTGTTGGTAAGAAGCATTGTAGGCAAACTCAACCAGTGGCAAGTATTGAATCCACCTTTTTGGTTTACGGCAACAGTGTGTCTTAGCATATCCTCAATGACTTGGTTTACTCGCTCCATTTGACCATCGGTTTGGGGATGGTAAGCTGTACTAAAATAGAGTTGAGTCCCACTGGCTTCGAAGATAGCTCTCCAGAAGTGTGATGTGAAGAGAGAATCATGATCTCTAATGATTCCTTTGGGCAACCCATGTAGCTTGAATATCTCCTTGATGAACAACCTTGCAATGTCTGAGGCTTTATAGTTTGTCTTAACAGGAATAAGGTATGCAACCTTAGTAAGCATATCAACCACAACCATAATGGAGTTGTATCCTCCCTGAACTTGGAGTAGGCCAACAACAAAGTCCATACTGATGAATTCCCATTTCATTTGGGGAATGTCAAGTGGTTGCAACTTTCATGGAATTTTGACATGTTTGGCTTTAATACGTTAACAAGATAAACACTCAATGATATATTTGAGAACGTCACCTTTAAGCCTCTCCCAATAGTAGCTCTTCCTGACTGCATTGAGAGTCTTGGCATAGCCAGGATGTCCTAAGAAAGGGGAATCATGAGCTTCCCAAAGTATTTTATGCTTGAGTGACTGGCATGCCGGTATATATAATCTCATTCTATAGTAGACAAGTCCACTATTGATAGAGAATTCTTGATACTTACCCTGTAGCTTCGGGTCTTGATCCTTGATATAGGGATCTCCCTTAGCATCTTCTAATAGGTTGGATCATGGCATGCTTCTTCTCTAGCTAGCTCAAGTATTGGGTTGTTTGGCATGGATACCTCTGTGGCTAGAGATCTAGCTATTGATGGATTTTACAAGATTAGAGAATTAAGAAATGCCTTGCGACCAAGTGCATTGGCAACTACATTCTCCTTACCGGGCTGGTATTCGATTTCAAAATCATACTCCTCCAGGACTTCAATCCACCAACGTTGCCTCATGTTGAGTTAATTCTAGGTAAAGATCCACTTGAGACTTTTATGATCCGTCTCTAAGGTAAACTTGTTACCTAGCAAGTAGTGTCTCCAAAGATTTAAAGCATGGATGAAAGCTAACAGTTCTAGATCATGGGTAGCATAATTCTTCTCATGACTCTTCAGTTTTCTTGAAGAGTATGCTAGAGGATGACCTTCTTGCATAAGCACACATCCTAAGGCAAGTGTGCTAGCATCAATTACTACTTCGAACACCTTATTGAGGTCCGGGAGTTTCAGGATTGATGCTGATACTAAACTTTGATTTAATCTATCAAAGCTAGATTGTTCGACAGTTGACCATGCAATCGATGTTTGCTTCTTTAGTAGATCGGTCAGAGGTGCGGCAATCAAAGCATAGTTTTTTATAAAGACCCTATACCATCCTATCAATCCAATAAAACTGTGTATTTCTTTGACAGTTGTTGGTATTGGCCATTCTAGAACATCTCTGACTTTGGCCGGATACACTGAGATTCCTTCCGCTGACACAATGAATCCCAGATATTAAATCTGACATTTGAAGAATGCACACTTCTTCATCTTGGCATAAAGTTTGTGTGCCCTCATTGTCTCAAGGACAATCTGAAGTTGGGGTTCATGATCTTCTTCCTATTTGGAGTAGACTAAGGTATTGTCAAAGAAGACGAGCAGGAAGTCATCAAGATATGGTCTAAAGATATCCTGCATTAACCTGTTGAAGGTGGCAGGTGCATTCATAAGCCTGAATGACATGACTAGGAACTCAAAGTGTCCATATCTTGTGTTGAATGCTGTATTTGGGATATCTTCTTCCTTGATCCTTATCTGATAGTATCCAGACCTAAGATCAATCTTGGAGAAGATCTTCGCACCTTGAAGACGGTCAAGGAGTTCATCTATTCTAGGAATATGGTACTTGTTCTTAATGGTTGATTGATTCAACCCTCTGTAATCAATACACAACCGAAGCGTTCCATCTTTCTTCTTCTTGAACAGCACTGGAGCTCTCCATGGAAAACTGCTGGGATGGATGTAGCCCTGATCTAGCAGTTGCTCGAGTTGCTCCTTCAGCTCAATTGCTTCCGGGATGGACATTCTATAAGGCCTCTTTGCACAATTGACGCAACTCCCGACACGAGCTTGATTTCATGATCAACTTCCCTTTGAGATGGAAGTTTTGTCAGCTCTTCAAGAAATATGTCCGCGTACTCCTTTAGCCATGAGGGTCCTTCAATAGACTCCTGCTTCTAATCTATCTTATTAAGCTTAATCAAGTAGACAAGTAGTCCCTTCCTAACTCCCTTTATAATCCAAGATGCCTTGGCCAATTGAATTTTTGGCTTTCCAGCCTCTCCTAGAGTTGTGACCAATTCCCCTTCAAAGTTTTGAAAGGAAACTTGGCCCTTTTTACAATGAATGTGGGTGTCATTAGGTTTAAGCCAATCCGTTCCAAGCAAACACTCATGGATATCTAGGTTCATGACCCTGAATCTGACCGAAGTCAACTTTCCTCCCAGAAAGAATTCCACCTTAGTAGTTTGCCTGGTACAAGTGACCTCACGACCATTTGCTAATTCCACAAGCAAGGCAGGTGCTTCTATTGTGGCTATTCCTAATCTTCTTGCATAAGCTGGTGAGATAAAGGAATGCATACTACCACAATCAATCAATGTTTTGAAGCCTTTACCTTGATAGTCCGATGGTGTCTGAATCACCGAAAACTGGCTATTCGGGCCTTTCTTGTGAAGGGCAGCATGGACTGTTGCCCTCTCAAAGTTTGCTTTCATGGTCGAGTCTTCTTCTTCTTCGCATATTTCCCTGTTGGCAACAGGCAGTTATTTCTCTGCCTTGGGTGGAGGCTCCTTGGCCATGGGTGGTTCCTTGGAAAGGTCCTTGACGTTATCCTCCACCAAGTTTGGGACATTGCCTTTTGAAATGACTGGGCTCGTTGCAATGGAAGCAACGGAGATTGCGACCATTACCTTGGGTAGGGACAAAGTTATTGACATTGTTGGTCCTTGCTTTCTTTCTTTGTCCCCGGTTTTGACCTTGAACTCTCTTCGCATGGGACCTATATGCTCCTTTGTTCTAATCATTATCAGACCAAGTCTTGTTACTTCTTCTCCTAGGACCTATATGCTCCTTTGTTCTAATCATTATCAGACCAAGTCTTGTTACTTCTTGGCCTAGCCTGCACTTCTTGAATTATGGGCGCAACTTGAATGAGTGTGTCCTGAAGATCTGTTGGGTGCATTGATTCGAGGCGGGTATTTACAAGTGGGTTTAAACTAGCACAAAATTTCAACACCTGCTATGTCATATCTATTTGTGGCGCATACTTTAGAAGAGAGATGAACTTTGAGTAGTATGCGTCCAGAGTCAGACCCAGCTATTTCAACTCATAGAACTCATTCATTTTCTGTGTGTGGTATGTAGGTGGTAAGTATCTTCCTTGCATAGCTTTTTTCAACTTTTCCCAAGTAACGAATCCTTCCGAGATCCCTTGATCTTTTCACCATTGCTTCCACCAAAGCCTGGCTTCGCCGGTGAGCTTTAGCTTGGCGAGTATTGCCTGGTTGGCAGGTGCAGTACCGGCTGCTTCAAAGTAATCTTCCATGGACTCTATCCAAATCTCAGCATCAGCTTGAACAGTCCTTCCTTTTCCATCAAATTCTGGTGACTTGATCTGCTTGAGAAGAAACTTCTTCTCCTGAATCACGGTCGTACTTGATGTAGGGGTCGGACTCGGAATCTGTACGTGGGGTTGTGCCTAGGTAGAGGATTCTTAACATTAACAACTCGCTAATCGTTATTATTACATTACATATTATGCCGAACATAGCTTCCAGCCAAGAAACCTAATCACTTAACTTTTTATCAATACTCATAGACAAAATAATCATTGATAAAAAGAAGTCTTATTTCATTCATATGGGCGTAGCCCTTTCGGAGTATAATATATTTTGGGACAATAGAGCAAGTTGATACGTTAATTCGGGGAGAATAAAGTTGTGTTACATTTAGCTATGAGAATTGGGTAATAGTATGGATTTGGGTCATGGATCTTCAGGAATCGATAAGTCATCAAAAGATTAGGGTATCCTTTCCTTTGGTACCCATTCTTCTCATAGTGTCCCAACACCTTGATCCTGTTGGCAGGGATTATGCGGGTCACCTCCTCGTACACATATGAGTTCAGCTTGACCCTCCGACCTTCGACATCTAAAACTGTGTTTATGTGAGCCTCAACAAAAATGAACAGCTTCACGATCTTCAGGTCCTCCAACCACTTGATTCTCTGAAGGTACGCAAACCGGTGGGCAGCTATGTAATAGATTCCTAAATCACCTATCCATCTCCGTTCCATGTACAGAGACGATGGATTGTAAATGCGGTCTAGGATGTTCATCATATCGATCATTCATTGATAATCTGAGGCATGCATCGCGGTCATAAACATAACTTAGAACACTAAGAATCTGTTCCATGCTTCATAATTTTGCAAGACAGCATTGATAAGTAAGGAAATGTTATTAACAGCAACATTTGCTTTACTTCTTCTTATTAAGTTTTCTTAGAAAGACAGATCCTTCGTTGATACCGACTGTAACGTGTCCACCTGTTCCCTCTCAAGACACGTCTTAGCAGTCCATCGGAAAGAGAGTCTAGAAAGCTCTGTCCAACACTCCCATGGAATGTTACGGGGTTTGCGATCTAGGACTTCCCATGTCTGCCACGTAGTAGAAGTATTCCGGCCGTTTCCACTTAGGACCAACCTGAATCAGGGTTTCCCCTAATGGTCACTTTCCTAAACAGCAGTTAGTGTCGAACCCCAGGTGAACTACTTTACGTAGAAATGCCAGGGACGAAGCGGATTCATGTTGCACTTGGTTCAAGGAGAATGGGAAACGAGAGGGATGCAAGGTTCGATCTCTCTGCCCATAAGGCATAGTCCCATTCCGTTCCCCTAAAACAGCATAAATCAGGGTTCTAGTAACCTAAACCTTAGGTTAGCGCCCTTGCTGTTGATTTCCTTCGAGAAGAGTTCCTTGCTATCCATTTTGATTGAGAAAATCTCCTGGCCAACTGGGACCACCCATCCATAGGACGGACCCATAGCCACATCCACCACACTTTTCTCAAGGTTACTTTAGTTGTCTAACTACCTACCAAATTTAGTTGGACATGCATCAAGTAGCTTCCTTAATTAGCTAGTTAGATACTGGTTCCTTCACGTAATCTTAGCACTTGACATAGAAAAACAATGTCAAACAAGTTCCTTTTCAACAGGTTATCTTATTTATATTTGGAATACATCCATAAAGTCCAGCCCGTAGGCTAATCCATAATCCGCCCGAAGGCAATCCATAATCTGCCTGAAGGCTATCCAGTAATCCACAGGGTTTACTAATCCAAGATTTCGCCCGTTGACTAGTATGTGGGCCTCGAGATCCAATCCCGAGTCACATTGGCCTCTTGTGCAAGGTACGGAAGGCAAATGATTTATGGCCAGAGCCCCCCTGGCACCCAAGCGTCCTCCTACTCCAAGTGGTGCTCAACGGAGAGACCTCACATGGCAGGTCCGGTCCATGTTCTCGGTGCAGCTAACAACCCCCTTGGTTAGGATCAGGCAGACAGTCGGGGGTAACTGATGCTGCCTCTTCCTTTAGGCCTTCAACCTAAAGCATTAATTAACTTTCCATCTTTTAGTTCTTTGAGCAAACAATGCAAACAGTGCTCCTAAACTATTACAAGCACAATCAATCCAGTGGTCATTTATTTGGCCAACTGCTAAGGAGTGAATCCTTCTCTCTGAATGCATCCAACATTCGATTCAGGATCAATTGCGACTTGGTAAGATCCCGAAGGCTCTATTTGTTCACCATTTTGTCCTTGGGTTAGGGTCATACCCTGTTAACCCAACTTAACCAATACCTTAGGTTTCATAAATTAACAGTAAATCCTGGTGACCATGTCACTCTAGCTTGATTGATCCTTTGCTTCCAAGCAAATACAGAACTTCCCTTAACCTGGCAACTATCCCCAAGAAAGGTGATGTAACAGGATGATTACTCATCCTCTTGCAAGTTAAACTTGCACAAGAACCTGCCAACCTCATTCCAAGGAATGGCAAAACTCTCTTGTGATCAAACCACAAGGCCATGCGACGTTGCAACTTGTTGCACAAGTGTCGCATCTATTCTAAGGGATCATTTCACCCATTGAACGGCATTTTCCGATCAAGGAATTATGTTTAGACAAGAAGCAGGGTTTGGGTGTTTTCTTACCCAACCCAATCCTAATTGCACTAGGCCGATAACATTCGGTCCTAGGGATTCCAACTCAATCCGAGTTTTAGCATTTGAACGAATGATCCTTAGGGTAGAAACCCTGAATCGTTATTTGCATGAGCCTCCAATTGACCCAACATTCCATGAATGTGGGTAGGACCTTCGGGTTTGAGGGTTTTGACTGGGCAACAAGTGCGAAACTAGGTCGAATCCTTAACGTGCTAAACCCTAGTTAGCACTTGGGGTATTTATCGTATCGACTGAACCATGCCTATACAAATCCCTTGCGGGTTAGGTGATTTAGATAATTTGATCTACTTGTCTTGCGACAAGGACGAGCCATTCCTAGAGATGATAAACTTGATCTAAAGGCGAAAACAAGTTGCAACATGTCACAATACACGTAAACACGCGATTCATTGCTTCTACATACCACGAGATTCGCAATAACCCTAACCATTCTTGTTAAAACCAAAATGCATTCAAATTTGTAGAATAACTTTCATAAAACCTACTAGGACTTACATTCAAGAATCATGCCTACAACCCTTTTTCTAAGCTTTAGAATTTCACACTTTAATTAACCATGCAATCTTCCCCTAAATGCAATTCTTGATGAATGAATTTTACACACGATGAATGTGCAACATGCAACCCTTTCCTAACTACAACGTAGTTAAATGAAGTTCATGCAAAGTGAATATTGTAGGACTAGTATTGGCTTATTCCATCTTGCAGGCACATGCCACATGCAAATCCATAGATTCATTTTTCGTACTCTACAATTACTTTTCGGATAACATCCTACAGGTGTTAACGAATTTTTCCCATGAACCATTACAATGAAGATTTTTCCTAAAAATGCAACATACGCTTATTCTTTCCATGTCTACTCAAAAGTGCGCTTAATAATTTCAACATTATAATGATAGGCAATAGGTGTTCTAGGCTCGTCACTTTGAAATGCATGACAAGGCAACATACTATTAAGGTCGTAAGATGGATAGACAATTTGTGTTCATCACATTGAAAATACCACTAACCCAATTTCATGTCATGAATTAATTCTACTAATCATTCAAATAGTCAAAATTTTTTCCTGATTGCATTTAACTAAGCTAGGTGAATTTGAACACGTATAGGTGCTTCCTATTTCCATGAAAGTTATCGTGCTTAATGCATTATTATGCATGGAATCAAAATCGTAAAACTTGGGTTTGTGGGCTCAGGGAGATGTCCACGTGAATGTTAGGAGAAGAACCTCCCACAGGCGCGCCTTGCTACTTCTTGGGGAGCCATCGTTGAGGACTCGAGCTCCGTGGATTACCCTCGCTTCTACGGGTTCTCCGAACAGCCTCAAGATGTGCCTTCTCCCTCGTAGGTCGAAGATTCCTTCACCAAATGTGGATCTTTGAAAATACTAGGGCTTGTGGGATTTGGGCTTACGGGAGGGCTTGTGGGGTTGGAGCTTTGCTTGTGGGGACGGGGCTTTTACAAGGAAGCTGCGGAAATGGAGCTTTACGAGCCTCTTTTAAAACCCGGGGTGGCCACGTGAAAACATGGCTTAAGGAAGCTGGGACTTTTCCCCTCGGGTCAATCCGTGTGCACAAGGCCTTAAGCGTTGCCTTTAGAAGCTTCCAAGAAGCTCTAGGAAGCTTTTGCTTCCCCCAGGAGCCACGTGGTTAAAGGTAAGGGTTGAGGAGAGGGAAAATTAGCGTCGACGATAGGAGGGGGGTTTGTGATGTAATGGTGGCGGTTTGACAGTTGGGGGTGGCAGCAGCTGTATCAACGTCCTGGCGTGGTTCGTGTGACAACAGCGGTGGCAGGTCTGGGCGTCCTGACGGCGGCTTCCCAGCATGGCGGCATTGTCAATATGGCAGGCTATGCTCTCCTCAGCATGCTGATGGCAGCAGCCATTCGTTACCTCCTCCCTATCCCCCACTAAGGGGGGTTTATATAAGCCTTAAGGGGGGGCAGAGGGAAACCACCACGTGGCTATGCATGGCTCCCCCCCCTGGACACCACTTCACCTCAACACCACCTTCTCCCATCCCCTTCCCTTGAGCCGTGCATCGGTTGGGGGGAATTAGTAAAAAAATTTGCATTATTTTCATTATTATCCATTTTTCCCCCTCCGAGGAGGGTGTTTTCCCGCGGTTATGTAGTTTTAACCCCCCGAGCTCGATTTCACAATGCAGAGGCCTTGTTTTTGCGCATGTAGGGTATGGATTGAGCTGCCAGTAAATAAAATGCAAGAAATAACATTGCAGAGGTTTTACGTGGCATGCGGGGAGTTAGGTTTAGTAATAATTTCGAGCGGGAATATTACAAAAGTCCCATGGCACTTGTTGGTAAGGACTCCGATGGTTGAAGGCTTGTCATAAGGGTCAATGATGGGGTTTTGGGGAGATTGACCGTGGAGAAGAAGCATTAAAAAATGGATGAGAGGTTGGGGAGGCCAAGGATAGGTTGAGTGGGTGATTGAGGCCTCCAAGTTCAGTGGTTGATTATGGTTTGTCGAATGTACCTAAAAAGAAAAAGGAAGTGCACTACCTAGGGGTATGTCTATCTCACCATCCAGTGCATGGTGTCCATGCCAATGGAACTAGGAGTTGGATGGAACCTCATGTAAGCTCCTAGTATTGTCCCACACTTGAGGAACTAGTTTGTGTACAAGGAGAGGAGTTTTGGGTGTGACTTAGGGAGATAGGTCTAATCATAGGCTAGGGTGGTCCCTAGATGCAGTGCTTGTGATGTTTGTAGTGTAAAGATGGGCTGATTTCATTGTTGTTTTTATTTTCTTTCCATCTCTTTCCTTCTTGTTCTTGTCCTTTTTCTTTTCTTTTCTTTTATTTTTATTTTTTTTCTCTCCCCTTTTTTTTGAACTATAAAGGGATCACACTAAGAAGCATCTCATTGATAAGCAGGGGCTAGGTTGCAGCATGGCAGCTTAAGGGCTCTCCTTAGAAAGGCCCCAATCTATAGATATTCCTTAATGTTTGCTATTACATTGAGTGGAATAGATGACAAAAATAGGTGGTTACCCAGTGAATCTACTATCACTCATGTCTTCTAAGAGGTTCATCAAAAATGCTGGCAAGAGGGTGGCTCTCATCATGAGGCACACCATCGCACAACTATTTATCCCACCATTGATATTAAAAAAGAGGGGTGGAAAAACTACTCTTCCTCCATAGTAGATTTTGATTTTAATAATATTCACAAAAGGCGGAGGTAGTTACATGTGATGATGAAGCCATGGTCAGCACGGCATGAGAAGAAGTCTTTGAGGAAACCTACTATGGATGGATAGAGGTCCCTTTTAGTAAAGATCAATCTTTCTTTAGGGGTTGAGACATTTATATTGTAGATCAAAGGTAAGTTATATCTACCATGCACCTCTCAGTTGAAGTCAACTCCAATCCTTCTTGAGTAGGGCATATAGATAGGATCGTCTTGTTGATGTGGTAGGGTATTGCAAAAAGTGATCATGGCCTCTAAGCTAGAGTCCGAGATGTTCCTACACCACATATGTTGTGCCTCATATTCCTCCACCCTCCATGATACCTTCACCACCTTTTCCTCTCAGTAATCTGCAGGATCTTACTCCCACCTTGTGGGGTTCCTCATCCATTCCTCTAGCCATCTCCTTCCTAGCCTTATAGAAAGCTTAATGACGTCCTCCACCATCTTGGGGGATAGTACTCTATTCAATATACTAGGAAATGTGAAGAACTCAAAGGGACAACCATGATTTTTCTGTTTCTCCTGCATTTCAAGTTCTTGGCCCTAGTTTAATAGGGTTGCACTCCTCACTTTGTGGGATGGCCACTTGTGGAACTTGTAGTGTCTTGGCTTGAAACTTCTTATGGTGAGTTCCACCTATTCTCTATGTTTGTGCCTCATTTCCACCATCTGTTAAAGTGACCCAACTTCCTCCCCTTGCTCTTCTAGCTATACTTGTGGCTGTAGAAAGGGGCTTGGTTCCTACACTTGTTCTTCCTCTTGTTGGTTTCATTTAAATTCGGGCCCTTCTTCCTAGAGTGACTCCATTGGCTCTTGTTGAGGTGGCTGCACTTGTTGTTCTGGATCTCCAAGCCCTAGTAAGATGAGTTCTTGTGAGGTTAAGCCAACTGAGATTAGGTGGACATGTTGCTCCTCTACTCGCCAGGCTTGGGTTCCTTGGCATGGGGTTCATATTGCAACACCTGTCTTGCTAGTTCTAGTTTTCTTTTTACTTATTCCAATGTTTCTTCTCCTCATGATGACTATGTGACATTCAACACTATGCTGGAAAATGTGTGTTGCTGCTCCAACATTCCTATCTCATGGCTTTGCTTTCCACCAGGAGGGGTTCACTCTCAGAATGTGCTAGCTTATAAGCAAAGTCTTTGACTCTATCTTCATTCTTGGTTGCCCATTCCTATGCTTTCTCCTTCATGTTCTCTAGCCCTTGATTTTGGCATCAGGCTAGGGCGGCAATCACCTACTCTTGTCCCGCCACAAGATGTGCATTTGTTGCTACTCTTTTTCTTTGCATTCTACTTGCTCCTTAATATGGCTTGTTCATGGAGAGCTACTTGAAGCTGGTTGTGTAGCTCCGTGAGCTTCTTCATGGTCTCCACATCTCTTTGGGTCTTTGTTGCTTATAGCTCTGTCCTTGCCTCTTCAACTCCTTTATTTACAACTTGAGATGCTTGTTTTCCTAGAGTTGAAGGCACATACCTTTTCTAGGGAAATGTGATTCTCTCTTTCTTCATCGTACAACTCCTTTAGACTCTCTTCTCCTTCCCTTGCCTTTAAGGCCTCCTTTAGTGCAATTACCCCCCTATTTATGATGGTCATAGCCCTTGCTTATTCTATCTTGCACGCTGCAAAGGCGATCTTCTCTTTATCGAGCTCTACAAGCATGGCCTTTTTCTCCTCTGTTTCCTTGTTGAGTTGGCTTTGAAGCTCCTTCATCTTGATCTTCAATTTTACACATGGTTGAAGGCACCAAAGTGGTTGATACTTCTAAGTAGGGTACCTTTGGCCCTTAGCATGATTCTGCATCAACTGCTATTGGTACCTTTGGCCCTTAGCATGATTCTGCATCAACTGCTATTGGCCTCTTTGTTTCTGCAAGGGGGGGCTCCTTCACTAGGTGCATGTGCAATTTCTTGTAATTTGCTTACTAAGTACTACACCCATGCCACGATGTTGCTTTCATTGAATGCCTTTTCCACATATACTTGTGTTGGGGTGATTGTAGGGGCGGCCAATGACTGGTGGGGTTGGGTGTAGAGGGGTTTTACCCTTGCCTTCCACTACTAGTCTTGGTTCTACCCCTTCAAATTTTATGCTCATGCTTGGCACGTCATCTCATGATGTGCTCATTGTTGCCAATTCTTGAGATCGGGAGGGTTACTCCATTGATTTTTGAATGGTCAGGGCAATCTCCTCCTCCTCTTGTTGCCTCACTTATTCTTCCTCCTCTTTTTGTTTCTTCTTACACAAGTATTTTTTATTTCTCCTCCACCCTTTGTAGCTCTACATTTTCCTCAAACGTGGACTAAGTTCTTCTTATGGGAATTTTAAGAGTGATCTTTTTCCTCCCCTCTTGGCTTGACAACTTTGAGCCTTGATATTACTGACTATCCTCTCACTCGAGGCTTATTTTTATTGAGAGGGTTAGTCAATCGCCTTTTCATTAGCAACTCTTTTTGTATTATCTTGTTGCTCCTTGCGGGATTCGTTCTCCCCCTGTTCTCTTGTTGAAGGTGAGATAGTTGTGCTTGCTAGAATAGGGGATTGATGCTTCTTTTGGATAGGTGATAGCTCCAAGGTCTCCTCTACTACTTCTCTTTCCATCTCCCCTATAGTTTTCCGAATGATGGCCATTAATACTCCTCCTAAGCCTATGGTTGAAGCCTTGGAGGTAGGTTTTTCATTTCTAACTCTGTTGTGGTAGTTGGAGACTCCCTTCGCTACACTTGGTGTTGTGGCTAACACCTTTTTCGATGCCTAAATTGTCTTCTAGACATAGGCATTTCAATTCCTTGCCAATGCTTGTGAGCCTTTTGCATAATCAGGGCCCCCTTATTCTACCCATGTAGTTGTTCATGTGGTGGTATTGTCTCTGCTGCCCCCCTCAAATATGTGGGAGAGACTAGTGGGCTCACGGTTGAGAGTTCATTAATCTTGTCCTCAAAGATAGGTTGGGCATCTTGAAGGTGAGCTTGTGCTTCTTTTATCTACTTCTTAACTTTGTCTTTGGCCCTCATCAACTCCACTAGTTGGGTTCAAGGTACTCTCCAACCCTAGCGCTTCCTCTCTCTCTTGTCTTACGAGCATATGTTTCTACATTAGCATCAATTACCTATTTTCCCCTGGTTAATGTGGCTTCACTCTCAGTCTTGAACATTATTTCAGCATTGGTTCTCTTTTCTCTCCTTTGTCGACTCCTCTTCCCTATAGAGGATGCATCCAGGTTGCTAGGTCTAGATAATGAGATACTAGCCTGCTTTGTTTGAACTTGTGAAATGATATTTAGGGGGATAGGTGTGGAATTGTTGTCAGCTAGGTGACTCAACACAAAAGAGTCCTAGCGGCATAGATGGTATGATTGTTGAGCTAGTGGAGGGTTTTCGCACAGGGCAATCGACAAACAGGTGTGTGACTCCGCATTTAGGGTATCTCAAGTCGGCGTTCTCTCTTTTTACTTATTCATTTTCAGGGAAGCCAAATGAGATATGTCCTCAAATGCCACATGTACAACATGCTATGGGTTCCTAGTTTCGAGGGGCTGGCATAGGTTTATAGTCCATTAATATTGGATTATCCTCTTTGCCATAAGAGACATAAAGATTCAAGTAAGAATCTTCCTCTAGTGGTTCCTTCACAAAGTGCACTAGATCATCGCTGAGTGGATGGGTCATGATAGGTTCTAGAGGTCTAGGGATTCCCATAAGGTTAGTGTCTATCCTCGAGGTGGCTGTCTTTGGATCATTAGGTGCAAAGAGAAACAAAGTGGCTTCCCTTTTGAAATATGGTTTCCTAACTCTTGGATAGTTTGGCTAAGTGTAAGGTTGCTGATAAGGCAACCATCTTGGCAATTAGCAGTGCATGGTGTCATGCCCGAATCTTCCACAACTAGCACAAGGCCTTAATATAGGATTGGGACAGTTAGAAGGCATGTGGTTCCCTCCACAGTGCACAAATTCATGTGAGGTCATATTGACCTTCATATTAACTCTTGCAGTTTGGCCAGTTCTAAGGCTATAACTTGGGTCTGGTCAATACTCTTTCCTTTTTCTTGTTCATTGGGGGCCACTTGTTCACTAGTTATTGTAGCTCTCTCAGCATTGCTAAATGCATTGCTACCTTGCTGTGTAGCTTGAGATCTTCTCCCCCTGAGCAAATTATCTACCTGTATGGCCTCCTCAAAGACTCTGGCAAGCACATCCCTTTGCATGCTCAAGTTACTTGCAAGAACCTTATAGAGTTTTTCATTTTGGATCTGGTTAATGAATAGAGGGTAGAGATTTCTCTCTCATTGGGTTGCTCAGCTACTACAAGTATCCTCTTATATAGAGACTCCTCACATGTGTGATATAGTCTCCTATGTCCTCTTTGTCTTTCTGAATAACATTCATTAGCTTAATAGTGAGGTTATCAAAGTGTCCTACCTCTAATAATCTCTTGATGAAGAGATCCTTTAACTAAATAAAGTTATTACGTTAGATTGGTCAACCAAGTCCCATCCCTTGTCTCTCAACCAAAGACCAGATGCTTGTGCTCATTGAGCGAGGTCTCTGGAATTAGTGTCACCTTTCCCCTCCTTCTAGATTAAGTATAATCAACAGAGGTTTACCTTGTGCATTTCCTCGAGCAATGTGGATTTGGAACCTCCAGAAGATGGGTGGTCAAATCTATGGTCAGCAAATTTGATGAGAGCTATCGTTGATAGATTTGTAGATGAGCTAGTTTCACATGAAACCTAGTTATTGTCTTTTATGTATCTCACAAGACATCTGCAAATTCTTGATGAGGAGGATCTAAATGTTTACGTGAGGGATGTGATTTTGCAAGCACTCATGTATGTTCATTCTGTGGAGCTCTTGCTAGTAGAAATCTTGAAGACTTATCATCAGCAAACATTGTGGTGTAGAGGGCATACTTGACATCCGCCTTTGGAGGATAATGCTTTAGAACCTCGTTGTTTATAGAGTGTATTTCATAAGTCTGATATCCAGCCATTGCAAACTCAATTGTTGAGCTATATTGTTAATCATCCATTGTTTATTGATTCCTTTTTCCAAGCCCTTAATTTTCATTGTTCTATTTACCTATTGGATCTTGCTGATCTTCTTTCCTATTATCTCATGTCCTATCACTTTTCTTTGTATATTCCCTTATTTCTTCTAGATCAGATACTATTCCTCTTTTATATTTTACTCCTTTTGGATCTCCTCATATTCTTGTTTTTACTATCTATCCTTACTAATCCTACATCGTCTCCTACCCCTTCTGAACCTTCTCCTATGGTTCCTCCTATTCCTTCTATTTTCTCAATGGAATCCCTTCATGCGTTTTTGATGAATTCTCAATCTTTTCCAACTTCCTTATCCCTTCACTTACCTTCATTTTATGATTTATTTTAACCATCTTTGCAATGTTCCCCTCTTATTCCATTACCATCTCCATCTGATTATATTAACCTTCCTTCTTAATTGGTGCTCGATACACTTGGATATGATAGTGACATTCTTTGTTGAAGGTAATGGATCTTGCATAACTCTTTGACAAGACCGGTGTTTAACTTGTCTCTTATTCCAAGGTCCTAGGAGATGTCTACTACATGTTTGACTTCTTATCTTCATTTGGCTCAGGTGCATGTTCATTCTGAGGATACCTTTGTACACCTTGCTGCTCACTTTTGTTGGTATCTTGTTTTCATGCATTAGCATTCTCATCTAAATACTCGTAAGAGTATCCCATAGTTGATCATAAATCCAAATGTGGACATGAATGTTGCTCAAATGGATATCCTATATTACTTTTCTCAGGCTTTCCCTACCAGGTTCATTATCTTGTTGGAAAGGATGTGTTATTTATAGTTTCTCTAAAATGTACCTCAATATTTTGTAGATGAGAGTAAATCTCTAGAGTGTTTCAAGCTTAGCATGTAGTTGAAAAAGAAATATATTTGTCCAGCGAAGTGAATCCTTTTCTTGGTTGTATCATCTTTTCTTATTGGAAAAAAATTTTCTTTGCTCTCCATTTTTTGGGGGCATGTGTGCCATTTAGACTACTTGGTGTTGTGTATGTATATGTGATGTATTATCCTTCTTATGTGGAGTTGAAGATGAAGATGGATCTAGTTGAGAGGCTGATGGATGGTGGTTCATGATTCTATCTGATTGATGGATGGAAGCAACCTCTTATATCCTTTATGAATTTGTCATGATTTTTTGTTGTTTTAAAGATGTATTAATGAATAAATGGTGTTTCCTAAAGATTATTGTTGAAGATCAAGTTGAACTCTTTGATGAACTTGTATTCTCTTTTTCCTGGTCACAAGGATGCTCCCTTATTAAGTGTGGAGATATGTTGAATGCTAAAATGACATGTGTTTTTTTGTTGATTTTTGTTGTTTTTGTGGGCTGAATGGTTGATTTTACATGATGATTAATTGGTTTGGAAGTGATTTGAGAGTGTTTTGGATAGGGTGGAATGGTTTTGATAATCTCATGATGTGAGGTTCTATTGAAGTCCTATTTGGTTTTGATAGCTTTTGTTTCTCTTCTATTTGTTCTGTTTTTCTTTTGTATGGAAGAATGGAGTAATGATTGATGAAGTTTGAGGTTGTTTAAAAGCTCATTGAATGGTTTTGATGGTTTTGATTGGTTTTAGTTGAGCTGGATGCTTTCTGCTGACCTTCTCTAACCCTCTGTTGAGTTTCTGTAGAGCCTTTGTTCATGTTTTGTATGCCTCTATAAGTGTTCTATGGAATGTATGTGTGACTTTGGGAAAGTTTTCTAGCCTTGGAAAGAGGTCAATGCAAGTTCAAAAGAGCTCAAGTGGAAGAAGTAGCTATTGAAGACTCAAGAGAATTAGACTGGAGTGAAGTGATAATATTGAGCTATAAAGAGTCACTGTAGTGGCTTTGGTGAGCTTTCATATTAGACACACCACTTGGGAGGGGTATTCACAACCAAATAAGGGTTATTGTGAGTAATTATTAAGTATTGCAATGAAGATATGATATACTATTGAGAGTGAGAGAGTGAGAGTTATAAAGAAGTGAAAGGATCTCCTTGGTGCATCAATAACTGATTACCACTAGGTACAAAGGAAGGTGAAAGAGGTAGACATAACGATTCACTGATATTAGTAGTGGATAGGTAGAAGTGTCGGTAATAGACCAAACTAGACAGTTTTTTGTATGACACTAGGAAAAAATAACAGAGCTTGTTGTCCATTGGTGGAAACTTAAGCGCTATAAATAAAGGAAGACTAGTGCACCAAATACAATCCGCCTCAAAGAGAAGGGAGTAGTCATGCATTGGCAATGGCACATGCTGGATCACAATCGGGGAAGTAGAGGAAGATACCATTTGGACTATATAGGATATCCACACACACAACCAAGAAAAACAGGAAAATTCGTGTAAAACCCAAATAAGCCACCACTAACAAAAATATTAGGAAAAAGAAATAGAGGAACAACTAGGACCAGACCAGACTTCCCCAAGCAATCCACATCCTATGTAAAAAATTCGACATGATCTACGAAGTCATACGATCGAGAGCTTGGTGATATGCATGACAAACAGGCACCCTGGTCTCTATAATAAAGCACTAAAAAAAAAACAAAAACTCAAACATACCGTATCCCAGACACTTACGAGACTCAAAATAGAATCACAGATTCGGACCATAAGAATAAACATAAATAAATATGACCCACATCTTTGTTTAAGAAATCCTAGTCCACATAAATGTTGGACGTATACCTCAAGTGCGGTGAAGTGAGTCCGTGATCACTACCAAATTCCTTTTAACCAATGAGAAATTAAGTTGCAATTCATTGGTAATTAAGCCCTTAATTCATGGTGAATCGAATTCATATCCCAATCCCACTTAAACTGAATTCACAAACTAGACTAGGGGTCTCTTAAAAATACAGTGTCTCTAAAAATGCATTTCATTACTAAAACTTAGATGATCTGTGGTACAAAGTGCATGCATGCATGACTTTGGGAGGTTCATGTTTAATTACCAAGATTAGCGTGTCTGTAGTGCATGTGTGCATGGATTGTGGATTAATTTTAGAAAATTAGGTGGGTTATTGTGCCAAAGTGCTCGTGCAACGGTGAGGATTCATTTAACAATTAACGATCAAGTTCATTTTAGTTACAAATTTAGGAAAGTGCACTGTGTTAATTTTGTGGGTGCAATAGTCGGGTTATTTCTGTTTATGACAATTACCTGTGTGTTATTGTGCATGTGGGAGAGGGAAAAAAAGAAAGAACATGGCAGTGTATGGACACTTGTAAGGTTTGAAGCACACAATCCCTCAGCCAAACAATCTGTAGGAGAGAAAAAACCACTAGTGAAAACAATAGGGTGACTAGGTAACAATCGACCTCTTGTCAAGTATGGAAAAACAAAATACTAACACCATGGTGCAAAAGAAAAAGATAGGGGACATGACAAAATTGTCAAATGGATATATAAGGTGTTAGGTGAGTGTAGTAGTTATATTTATTTTTTTCGTGTAAGGGCTTAATGATGTTTGTTATTTGTTTGGTTGGTTGGATTTATTTGTTTTGTGGAGTTGTAAATTGAGCTGGGTTATTTTGGTTTTTTTTTGGGTGTTTTTTTTGTTATTTGTTTTTTTATTTTGTGTGTGCATTTTTTTTTGGCAATTTTTAAGAATCAAATGGAGATTCAAATATTGAAAATAGAAAAAAGAAGTATCTTGAATTTTCAAGAATTTAACAAAAAAATTTGCAATTTTTTAAAGCACTATCTACGTGATAAATTGTATTTTTACACAGAATTATGTGCACATCGGTTGTGTAAATTTTTAGAGGTTTGGGATGGGCCAAAATCATGAAGGAATTTGTGGGTGATTTTTCAGGGTTTTGTTGGAATTTTTTTGGTTTGTTTGTTTTTTTTTAAATTAAAAATTTTGATTTTTTACAAAGATATAATGAATTGTTAGAGAATTTTATAATTTTAGCAAATTTTTGCAAGAACTTGTCCATTTGTGTGTTTGTTGTTGAATTGTAAAGATATGGATTGTGTGATGTGGGTTTTTAAATTTTTAAAAATGTATTTTTAATTTAAATTGTGTGGTTTTTTGTTTTTTAAATTTAAATTGAGTTTTTTGTGTTTTAATTTTGCTTTATGTTTTTATAAATTAAGAGAGGGGGGCTTATGGGGGTGTGTAATAATAGTAATAATAATTATTATTATATTTTTTGTTTTTGTTTAAAATTTGTGTGAAGTGTCTGTTTGTGTGTGTTTAAATGTTGGAAATTATTTTTTTTATTTTTTATTTTCCTAAAAAATTTGGTATATCATTTTTTTAAAATTTTAAAAACAAAGTGGGGGTGGACGGGGTACCTTAGTGGGTGGAATAGGTGGCTGACAGGATAGGGGAGGGCAGGAGGGGGTAGAGAAGTTGGCGAAGAAGTGGGGAGAGGAGGAGAAGTGAGCGCTAGGAGATGCGGATTGCAGTGTCTAACTATCGACTGCAAGATGGGGCGGGCGGCTGCAATCTGGACGGTGGCAAGTTTCGGACGGCTAGCGAGAAAATAGGTGGCTGGGGCACAAGCAGGGCAAGTTTCGCGGCGGCAATGGTGGCGAATGCCTTCGGTGACAAGCACTGTTGGGCACACCAGTGGGGGTGTCGTCAACCTAGCGGCTTCTACACTGTCGTGCAGAAGTTCGGGCAGCATCGTGCGCAACAGGGCGACAAGCAACTGCACATCTAGGCGGTGGCGGTGGCGTAATAGGTGGCCCGGGGTGGTGGGTGTTTTTGTTGTGGGTGGTGGAGGGAGAGGGAGGAGGGGGAGAAGAAGGAGAAGGGAGGGGAGAGAGGAGGGGAGGGTACACGAGGGGGGAGGAGGAGGAGGGAGGGGAGCAGTTAGGGGAAAGGGGGGAAGGTGGGAAGGGGTACGAGGAGGTGGGGCCACGAAGGGAGGGAGGGAAGAAAAATCATGCCACTAGAATGAAACATCGAAAAAAGAAAATGTGTGAAGAATGACATGCTAGACTAGCTTGTCAAATGAGAACTCACTTTCAATGTCACATGGGAAAAACCATAAAAACACACCCAAAAAGAGAAAGAAAAATTAAGATGAAAATATTTGGCAGTCGAAACCTGATGAGGTGAACACGAAAAATGTCCCCAGAAAGATGTCAAACACGATATAGGAGGTCAAATGCAGTTTCAAGACGATAGAGTGCGTTGGCATGGGAAAAATGGCAAAAATACCAACGAAAATAGAATGAGAAATTGGCATGGAAAATTTTGTCTCAAAATAAAGGGAAAACAAAAGGAAAAATGTCAGGTGAAGTTTGTGGGAGAGGTTTTTCGAGTCAGAATGGATATTCAATGGCGTTAGGAGTGTTCACATGTGAAAAATAGAAAAAATAAACATAAAAATTCACAAAAAAATAATAAAATAAAATTGATAGGCCAGATCAGGGTGGAAAAAAAGAAAAATCGTGCATGAGAACAAGTGAGATAGTTCTGTTGAGTCAAAACTAAATTTTGAGGTGGTTAAGGTAGGTTTGTTGGGGGTAAAGACGCCTCCGCCGTGCCGCCCCGTGTATTACTACACTGACAGTACCCGCCACTGCACACTGCAGGTGGCGGGCGCCCGTCACGTCACTTTATTCTTTATTCTTTAATAAGGGGGCAAGAAGGCTTTGCCACACTTGCATGCGCAGGGGTGACAATCACTCCTGGGAGAGGGCTATGCAGTCCGAGATAGACTCCCTGCATAAGAATGAGACTTGGGATTTGGTTGCCTTGCCTAAGGGCAAGAAGGCTTTGCCATGCAAGTGGGTGTACAAGCTGAAAAGTACCCTTGGACACCCCAAGCCGGCATACAAGGCTAGATTGGTAGCAAAGGGTTTTAAGCAGGAACATCGTGTGGACTTTGATGAGGTCTTCTCTCCTGTGGTTAAGATGACCACCCTACGCTTAGTCTTGGCTTTGGTTGCTTATGATGGCAGTTTGCTTATCTTGGTACTCTATATTGATGATATGCTGATAGCAGGGAAAGCTCATGATGAGCTAGATGCTCTTAAATCTCAGCTGAAGAAGAGCTTTGAGATGAAGGATTTGGGACAGGCCTCACATATACTTGGGATGCGCATTAAGCGCGATAGGCATCAGGGGCTTTTGTATCTCCCACAGCGGGAGTACATTCATAAAGCCCTTGAGCGCTTCCGCATGCAGGACGTAAAGCCTATTGGCTGTCCATTACCTTCTTATGTTAAGGTATCACAAGTCGATTGTCCGTAGATAGATGAGCAGAGGGCCGAGATGGCCAAGATCCCTTATGCTTCAGTCGTGGGCAGTTTGATGTATGCCATGATAGCCACTCGTCCAGATATTGCGCATGCAGTTGGTGTTGTGGCACGCTATATGGCTACACCTGGCAGCAAACATTGGGATGCCGTGAAGGGTATCATGAGGTACCTGAAGGGCACAGCAGATATGTGTATTTGCTATGGCAGCCAGGATACAGGGGTCATGGGGTACACTGACTCCGATTATGCAGGACATGCAGATAGTAGGAAGTCCACTTCTAGCTATGTATTCACCTATGCTGGAGGGGTTGTCTTTTGGATGTCCAGGGTTCAGAAGTGTACGGCTTTGTCTACCACTGAGGCCGAGTATGTTGCAGCCACTGAGGCTTGCAAGGAGGCCATATGGCTAGGCCGTCTAGTTGCTGACCTTGGGATTGATGCTATACCTACACTGCATTCGGATTCTATGAGTGCCATTCAGTTGGCTAAGAATCCGGTCTTCCATGCGAAGACAAAACACATTGAGGTGAGGTATCACTTCATACGTGGTGTTGTGGAGGACAAGTCTGTTGACCTTGTCAAGATCTCCACTGACGAGAATCCTGCAGATCTGCTCACGAAAAGCCTCACTACTGAACACTTTGCCTTCCTCAGGAGATTGATGGGCATAGGATGAGATGTTGTCTTTCCTCATCCCTTGTACCTATGTACATTTGTACTGTCTTTTCTTTTTTCTTTTCTCTCTCACTAGGGCAGATTCACCTTTAAGTGGGAGGTTGTTGGGAGTAAAGGCGCCTCCGCCGTGCCGCCCCGTGTATTACTACATTGACAGTACCCGCCACTGCACACTGCAGGTGGCGGGCGCCCGTCACGTCACTTTATTCTTTATTCTTTTAGTGACAGTTTGAATAAAGGAAGGCCCGGTCACACATTGTGATTGTTGGAGTTCCCATTTCGTGTCTCTCTCTTTCTTGCTCTTGCTCTCCCGCCATAGCTCCCGTGCAAGCTTCGATCCTTCTCACCTTTCAAGGTTCACATGAAAAAAGGGGCAAAAGCGTACACGAGATTTTTCGAAAGGACGAAAAAATTAATAATGAACAAACCGCATATTTCAATGATGGGTAGTAAAAAGAAAAAATATCCACCAGAAGGTGCAGGTCAAGGCAAGAACATCAAATTGTTGTTTTGAAGTGAAAAAGGTAGGTTTGCATAGAAACATGTTGAATATGTAGAAAATTGTTCAAAAATTAATAACTCGTGATTCGTGGCTCGGAACAGGGGGCTATAAAAAGGAAAAGTGGCCAATTCAAAGGGGCGAATAGGGTTGTAAGGTTAGATTGGAAATTTGGTAAATGTAGAGTGTATTCTCATGGAAAAGCAATAAAACAAAGAAAACAATCTAGGAACATCCCCAAGACAAGCTAAAAAGAGGATGGATGGGTGGGGAAGGGACCGAGTAGGGAAAGACTAGGACTTGGTATGCTCAAATCAACCGAGATAAATGTTTTCAAAAGGGTATACACATTGAACATGTAGGGACGCGTCCCCACACTTAGGACCTTAGTAAATCAGATTGTCGATGGAATAGGGTCCTAACACGAGATCATAACCTAGACCCATACATCCCCACACTTAAAACATTATTTACTCTTGAAATAAAAAGAGAAAATGTTAGAAAAACTTGACCCAATTTGCAAATGATCGAGGGAAATCATTGCTGTCGCATGAAGGATCATTATCGTCGTGGTGGAAGGTACCACAAATCGCCATATCGCATTTGTCCAGCATGGTAGGGACTACATAGCAACACCCAAGGAGGTAACTTTGTTGTTGAAACGTTGATGGAGTTGTCATTGGCGAGGTATACAACGCTAAATATCGATAATCACTCATGTGGAAATGATAAATCTATCGTTTACCCCATGGCACATGTCACTTGAAGAATAAAGATTGAAACCCATATCTCACATCTGGTTTAGAAATTGACAAAGGGAATAGTTCAAAGATGAAGTATGCCAATGTGCACAATTGATGGTGCATCCATGCATCCCAATCCATATGGCATAGGTGCAAGAAGGAAGGCCAAGGAGCCTTATTGTGCATTACACTAAGGAGAATAAGGTGTAGAGTGATGGCAGAGGAGGCCTACCACATGTTTGCATAGGGAAATGAGAATGTACATGTCTCCAAGTGTTAAAACATCCCTCAATCCTCACCTCTTAGTTGATGAAATGTAAAATTAATTACACTCATCCCCCCTTGTCTCTCACATTTTGTTGATGATAAGAGGAGGGCGATCAAGTTCCTCACATCTTGTTGACTAAATTCTCATTGCTAATTGTGAAAAGGGTGTATGTCTTGTGTGCAATTGATGGTGCAATAGTGCAATCACATATGGTACGAGAAGGAAGGCCTAGTGCCGTGCACAGGAATAATTTTGTGCTTTGTGTATTGAAAGGCCCATCCCGTGTGTGCAACTCTCCATTCACACATCTCACCTCTTTGTTGGATATAAAGGACAAGGACTGGTCACTCACCCCACCCTCTGTCTCACGCTCTACTGATGAATACAAAGAGCCCATACTCACGTCCCCATCTGATTAGGATGAAAGCTCACATCGCTATAGGTTTGTCGATGAAGATTAGCTTCATCTGGTTGATGATGTCCACATGGATTGCTTGATGAAGAGGCATACCGCGAGAGGTAGCCAACAAGTCTAGTACTTGGATTGCATAGGAGAAATAGCGTATGTTGGAGGAATTAGAAGTACTTGATAAGGTTACAGGATTAAGCGCACCAAGGGAGGCGGCTTTGGAACTTCTGCTGCAAGTGTTCTACTAGAGATTTGGCTATCCTCGACTATGGGGTGTTACTATCTTTTCCACAGCTAGCTTCCCGTCCAAGGGTATGTGCCACCTTTTCTTGGAACGAGGCCTGTTATGACAGAGAATTTTTTCATTTTCTCCCATAATAGTTTCGTTTTTTATTTGTTTAAAATTATTTTCTTTTCTTTTCTTTTGCCCTACTCTCGAGGGTATTTCCAACTTTTCTTGAAGAATAGGTTAGCATGACAGGGACCTAAGTCATTTTCTCTCATGACCAATATATGTTTATTTATTTTCTTTGTTTTTTTCTCTTTTTCTTTTTCATTTTGAAAGAGGAGAATGGCAAGAACACCATGTATTAGAACCATCCTCGTCACCTCTACTAGATCAAACGGAAAGGAAGGCAAGGGAGAACGAAAAGGTGGCTATAAGGGACTAAAAAACAAAGCCACATCATCAAGATCAACAAGAGGGCTATTAGCAGCATTAGGTAAAGCCGTATTGACAATCGTACAAGGAATAAGAGAGTTATCGGCAGTGATTATCAGGATCCCTAGGGAGGGTAATATAATTTGAGGCAATAACCATTAATTAGGAAGGGATGATCTGAAGCATCGACTGTTCGGACTTGGACAGAGCCATTAGGATTGATGACAAGTACCTTATAGGGGCCCATCCATCATTGTTGAAGCTTGCCAAATCGCAAATCATAAGCTAGGACTAAGTCACCTTCCTTGAACTCCTTCTGTTGATGAAGCTGTCATGATAAGCCTTTCTACAAGCTTGCATAGCTTCCATGCACTATAAGGTCATCCTACGAGTCTCATCTAGACATTTTAGGTGCAAGAGATGGCATTGCAAGGACTCATCATCTCCCAAGTGTTCTTTGATAGCCATACACATAGAGGCTAGATCGAGTTCAATAGGAAAGCCAGCTTTTGTTCCATACACCAACTGGAAAGGGGTTCCTATAGCAGCCTTATGGGAGGTTATCTATGCCCAGAGGGCCTTTTATAAGTCGATCATCCCAATCATGACAATGTGCAGCAATCGTCCTTGTCAAAATGGATTAGAGGATGCGATTGGTAACTTTGACTTGGCCATTGGCTCTGGGGTAGTAGGGTGTGGATTTATGATAGCGTATCTTGTACAACTTTGTCAGCTCTTCCATAATCTTATTGAGAAAGTGAGTACCTATGTCACTTAATGAGCTCAATGGGACTGCCAAAACGGGTGATGATATTCTCATACATGAATAGGGCTATGCTGTTGCCATCATCCCACTTTGACAACTTTGGCTTCACACCACTTTGTCACGTAGTCCATACAAACCAAGATGTATGTGTTTTCTTTCCTTTTGGTTAGTGGATCAATAGCGCCCATAAGTCAATTTTCTATTTCTCGAACAGCTTTAGAGGAAAAATGGGTTGCATTGGCTTCGATCTAGATGTGGTAGGCTTTCCCATCCTTTGGAAGGCATCACAATATTTGCAATAGTCATAGGCATCCTTATAGAGGGTTGGCCACCAATATCCTACGAGTAAAGCCTTTTTTGCTGTCACTTCTCCTGGAAAGTTTCCGCCACAAGGCTCGTCATGGCATATTTTCAGCACTATTTCAATCTCTTCTCTTGCAACACATCTATGCAATACTTCCTCTTTGCCTTTCTTATATAGAGCACCACCTAATAGGGTGTAAGGGGCTGATTCTAACAGAACCTTCTTCTCCTCATGGCTCGAGATACTAGCGGGATACTATTGGGTTGCCAAAAGGTTTGCTATGTGTATGTACCATGGGGTAATAGTCTAAATTAGAAATAGAGAAACTCAAGAAGGCATGGATCATCTTGCTCTTTGTCATCGCTCTGAGGGATTTGCAACATATGATAAGCCAGAACATGGGAATGATCACGTTTGGTAACCACTTCAAAGTCGAACTCCTGAAACAAAAGGAGCCATCTCATCATTTTTCCCTTCACATCGGCCTTGTTTGTCACGAAGGATAGGGTGTCATGGTCCACGTAGAATTTGAAGTGTGTCAACAATAGGTAGTGTCAAAACTCCTCTAAGGCAAACACCATTGCTAGGCACTCAACCTCCATCATTGTGTAGTTTCGTTCTCTGTCAGTTACTTTTTGACTTGCATAATAGATATGTTTATCTAACTTCATGGGGCCCTTTTGGCATAAGAATCCACGTAGACCTTCGACTGATGCATCAGTGTGCATGTGGAACTCCTTCATTCAATCAAGAGGTTGCCTGATGGGTGCTTCAATCAGACACCATTTCAGGATGTTGAATGCCTTATCACAATCAGCATCCACGTGAACTCTGCATCTTCTATCAAGAGCTTATGTAGGGGGCTACCTTAGTTGCAAAGTTTGTGATGAACCTTCTGGAATAGCTCACATGGCCAAGGAATCCCCTCAATTGTTTGAGGTTGGTTGGTCTATTAACATTGAGATCTTCTCAATCTTTGCGAGGTTTGTTGCTATCCCCTGTGCAGAGATAATGTGGCCCAAAAGAACTCCTGAGATGAGACTCCAAATATGCATTTGTCAGGGTTAAGAGAGATCCCATACTCTCGACATATGTCAAAACACTACTCAAGGTGTCCCCAATGCCCACAAATTAGGCTATAGACACAGCAGTCATCTAGGTACACCTCAATGAAATCATGCATATGGTTTTAGAATGTAGCCATCATTACTTGTTGGAAGGTAGTAGGGGCATTAGGAGAGCCCAAATGGCATCAATTTGTAAGCATAGATTCCCCATTCTATTGTAAAGATTGTTTTGGGTTTATCTTCTTCTGTGATCTGGACATGATTGTATCCACTGAATCCATCCAAGAGGGAATAAAGTTCATGGCCCACCACTATATCCAACAGTTGGTCTGTGAAAGGAATAGGAAAATGATCCTTCTTTGTATTGGAATTCAACTTTCGGAATCCACACATATTTGTAGCTTTCCATTCTTCTTGGATACTACCATGATGGGCGAAACCCATTCACTATTGGCCACCATTGGATAGATGAACTTAGCTTCAAGGAGCTTTAGTAATTCATCCTTCACTAGGGTAGAGTAATTTGGAGTCATGTGCCTCTGTCTTTTCTCACCAGCTTAGCATCAGGATCTAAGTCAATGTAATGTTGGCCCCACTGTGGGATCAATCCCCTTGAGATCTTTGTATGACCATGCAAACATGTCCAAGTTCTCCTTCAGTAGGTCACAAGGACCAATAGCCCTTATTTTGGAATATTTATATCCTCGGGGGGGGGGGGGGGGGTCACTCATTAATATATGTATATATAACGTGCATTCAAAATAAGGGATTTTTAAAATAGCATTTTTATATATTTTTTACATAGAGAAGGGTGTCATATAAAGGGGTTACTTACAGATTGAATAGAAAAGGGTTGTGTTTTATTCAAGAAAAATTCACAGATTAGGACATTTATAAATAGGCCATGAATGCACGTTATATAGAGAATATATATATAGTGAACCCCCTGAGTTTATACCCACCTTCAGGTGACATTTGGTACCCTTAGCATCCATAAAAGTTAATTGCTTTTCACCTTCTACTTCACAGATGAAGGTCCCACAGACAACTTCTGGGTAGAGATCCGAATCCTTCAAGGGAGTAGTCTCCTCTTCTGATGATTCACTGGACCCAACTTTCTCTATCAGTGTGGATACTTATCTTGCTTCGTGTGGGAAGCTGAAAGGGCATCATTGCGGTTTTAGGTCTGATTTGGGGATGAGCTACTTCTTGTCTTGAGGATTCATCTTTCGGGGATGCGTCCAAGAACATCACATAACAGGAACCTTCTATGTTTTGTTTGAGCTACCAAACTGGTGTTTGTTGGCAAGGTGCATCGTCATCATAGTCTCATGAGAGGGGTGGATTAGGGTGGAAAGAACCATAGTTGAAGGAAGGCTTATTCTTCTTAATCCATTTCTTATGGATATTTTTCATATGACGTGTCTCATTAAATAGTCCAAGGGGTACTGTAGTCATTCTGTTTAACAATATGGGGTTTTTTGTTTCTGAAGCTTCTAAAATTTCTTTCTCATCTATGCCTTCTACGAGTAGGATAGACTCTTCTAGCTCGCTTTCATAGTATTCTTCTGCATTTTCATTTTCATCCTCTTGAGACACTATTTCTACCTCTCTAGGGTCTCTGTAAGAGAAGAATAGACTCTTTGTTATGTCCTCTGCTTCTACTTCTCCTTCTGTCTCTGATTCTATCGCTGTCTCTGCTATGGCCATGTAACTTGGAGAACAATACATCTATGCTTCTATCTTGCTATCAGAGGTGATTTAAGAAATCAATTCTGGTTTAGGCAAGAGGCATTCACTCATTGATAAAGACTTTGCTTCTTTCAGTAGTTGGCTTACAATGCCCTATCAGGGACTATGCCTCTGTTTTCTTGGGAAAGATTTGTTTGATGGCTTCTTCGTCTCCTGATGTAGCATCTATTATTTCATTGAAAGATTTTGTTATGACTTCCATGAAAGTGGATCCATTGCCTTTTTTGGGATCCATATAACTTCAACACCTCTTTTTTGGGTCCTCTGCCTAGGGTTTACTTCAAAAAGCCATGGTCTTCCTAGTAGGAGAGGGTATGAGGTCCCGTAGGAATTTGGTTTGACCACTAGATAGGTTAGCCAATAATATCTTCCTCCGAGGGTTATCTTCACGTATGGGAGAATGCCCAAAGGCTTAATTCTACTTTGATCTGTCAATCTGATTAGCCACTATGTAGGCTACATACCTTGCAAGTCCAAATCCTTCATTGTCATATCTGTCATTATGTTCACTGATGAACCTCCATCAATCACTGCGTATGCTATAAATCATCATTCAATCCCACACCAATCTTTAGGGTACGAGGATCCAAGAAGATGTTAGCCACATCCACTTCCTTCATAGGATTTGGGGCTTTGTTAGGCTTGGTTGCTATTTGAGGGAGCAATCTTTAGGCCTCTTCTTCTTGTCAATATGCTTTTGAATTTCTTTCGACAACTAGGAGATAATATTAACAACTATTAGAATGTTAGGTTAGGTTTAAAGGTATCTAGGTCTTTGACCAAGTCATATTCTTTGATAGGATCAAGGGGCTTCTCCAATTAGCTAGGAAATGGGGCAACACCCACTTTTATCTTCCCTTTTTCTTCCAGGAGAGGCAATATCTACACTTCTTCTACTTCTGGAGGTACTTCTGCATCCTCTATCTCTTGGACGTATGGTCTTATCTCTACAAGTGTCTCTATAGCTCTCTGTGCTACATAAGGGCTCTGTATTGAATTATTCTATTTTGTACTGTTCTGTTTATCCTTGGGAAGGTTGAACTTTACCATTCTATCAGAGGGAATGTTCTCTTTTGGAACTATAGGTTCTCCTTTTTTAGCACGCATTATTGTGGCAACCTCCAATTCCACCAATTTGGAAGCAGGTTCTTGGGTCTTTTGTTGAGTATCAGGGGTAGCTTTCACAGGGGCTGGACTAGGATAGTCTTTTGCAGTATGTCCTAATCCTTTGCACCGACTGCATAAGGGCTTGTAGTCCATAGACATTCTAGGATTCGGATAGTTTAGCAAGATATGCCCCTTTTCTCCCACATTTGTAACACTCCACCTTTGATCTCTGGCCATCGGGATAGACTGTCGTTATCTGTAACTCTCAGAGGAAAACCTTGTTGGACCAAAATTAGGATCGAACTTCTTAGGCTTTGGTACGATAACTTAGGTGGTCATCTTGGATTCCAATAAGTTAAATCTTGCTTCTTCATCTTTCTTTCTTCTTTTGTGCATATCCTTTAAAGAGAAAATATCTTCTATATGGTTTGTTCTCAAACACTATGAACAAAAGGCTCCAAGGATGGTTGGTTTTTGGGTACATTCAGTGGCTAAATGTCCCGCTTGATGGTACTTTCCACATAATGTATTAGAATGCATCACATCTCTCCCACCTCTTGCAGGAGTGGATATATTAGAGATATTCATCTTCAGTATCTGTAGCTATTCTATAATCACATCCATAAGCTCCTTTATGCTTGCAATTAAATTGGACAAGTAGTCCTTCAAAATTTCACCTCTTAGAGTACTTGCAGTAGGGTTTTGGGAAGCCTCTGTAATTACTGCATACATTGGTTGGATTGATCTAGAGGGTTCTTTGTTCTGTTTCTGATTTAAAGCTCCTGTCTGAGGCCATTGTTGTTGTAGTTGAACCATCATTTGAGGCACTATTGTCTGCAACCATTGTGGATTCAGTGCACTATACTATAGCACTATTTGCATCTGAGGATAGGGGTAGGGAACTATCCCTGGGACTACATTTGGTGGATATACCATTCCTTACATGGGAGGAGGTAGGACTACTCTTCCTGAGGTCATCGACAGCCTTGCTTCAACTTTATCATACAGTATTGTACCTTCCACTACAGCTTGCAGATTGACTAGTCTTCTCAATTCCACAAACTTACAAACTTTTGGTTATAGGCCTCTACAGAAAACTCCCTTCTAGATGTCTTCATCCAAGTGATGGTTGGTCCATCTCTTCAGTATGGCTTCTATTCGCCAGACATAAGCTTCTACTCATTCACCAGAGGACTGACTTAGGTTCATGAACTCCTCTCGCATCTGCTCTTCAAAGCCTTCACACCTGAATTTAGTAAGGAAGGCCAACTTCAAGTTGTCCCATGTGCCAAAAGTTCCTGCTGCTTGTCTCTCATACCATTGAAACGCCATGCCTTTTAAAGTGACGAGGAATATTGTGCCAACCAATGCTTAGGGATTCTAGCATTGTTAGCCACACATGCTACCATGAACTCTGCTACATGAAGATCAAGGTCTTCATTGTACTCTCCCTTAAAGATGGGCAACGGGACTACATTTGCTAGCATGTCATCAATATTTCCAAGGCAGATTTGACTAGGAAGGGGACCTTAAGTCGCAATGGGGAGTTCTGTAAAGAGTGCTGCTAGGGCGTCAAAGGCGGCTTCTACTCTGCTAGCTCATGCTCGGCTTTAATTTTTTTATTCTCTCTTCTCATGTACCTCTTGACTCGTTCTAGTGCTTGCCTGTTGATTGCATCATTCATCAAGGAGTGAGCTCTATCCAATTTATCTATGCTCAATAGAATAGAATCAAAAGGGCTTTAGTCTTTGGAGGACATTCTTGCCAATATTTCTTCTACTTCCTTCTTTTCAATGTCTCTGAATTTAGCTTTTAGTGCACTACAAAGGGGAAGATATTCCATTTTGAAGGTATCAAAACTCATTCTTCTGAGGATCTTTGTGGTGCCATAATCATAGTAATGCCAACTTCTGATAGTTTCAACAGTATATGTTTTGAAGAATACTCTATCCACTAACTTCTAGTGGGTTTCTTGTCAGTGCACCATGCATCCCATGTAACTTGCTATTGAGCATCCACAAACAAATTTCAACTCTTTTCTTTCTTGTTCTCATGTATCTCCACTGACCACAACTCCTGAAGCTTCTTTACAAATTTCCACTTGATGATGTCTGGAAACTTCTCAATGAATGCTAAATCTCCCATGGATGATTATTCTCTCTATTTTTGCACCTTAGTTTGCTCCCAAACAATTTTCCACCAAGATGCATGTCTTTGTTGCTTCAGCAACGAGAGGAAATAGTCCACCACATAGAGCCTACATCATGATGGTAATATGTTTCCATAATATGTTTCTGCCATTGTGGGATGAAATTCTTATAGAAAGTGGCATTGGGAATGAGAATCTCCAGTGGTAGAAGGAACTTTGCAAGCACCCATTGAATTCTTCTCCTCTTGACAATGCAATTTCCTTCATTTTCAGCCTCTTATGATGCTTGTTGATTGCAGTTTTCCCCAGCTACGCACCAAAAACATGGAGCCCCAAGAGGAACACCAAGAAAATGGGGAACCTACTACAAGAAAATCTATCTTGTATCATCAACAAACATCTTTTTCATATTTGGAATTAGAACCAAACATAACCTGACATCTCTATTAAAAAACATCATGCGCTGATCAAAACCATTTCACCCTATCCAAAACACTCTCAAACCACTTCCAAACCAATCAATCATCATGTAAAACAAACCATTTAGCCCACAAAAACAACAAAAATCAACCAAAAAATACATGTCATTTCAACATTCAACACTCTTCTTCTCAACCTTCCTCTCTTGATTCTTAGCTAACTTCATAGGTTTCTCAAAGGTTTGATGATCCTTGAACTCCACCTTGACTCTCCACTCAAGTCCCAATCTCTTGACAAAGTAAACACTCTTGAGTATACTTGGGGTTGATTGTGGTTCACCCAAAGACAAGTTCCATTTATTCCACTACCTCTTAAACTTCCTTGAAAATTTCTTTAACATTCTGATTTGCTCCTTGCTCACAAAATTCTATCCTAGCCCAAAAGTCAGCTTGACTTTTCTTCTTTTGAAACTTACATAGAAGTGCACTCCTTGTGGTGTCGTACTGTAACCCTTTTGGGGGTCTTTGTAAGCTCAATATTTGCTCATAGTTATCTATCCAACAACAACCCTCTCCTAGTAATTGGGATCTTAAAATTTGCAACTTAGCATAGGGATTGGTTACTTGGTGTGTAAGACAACTCAACTCTAGTTTCTCCAAAAACAAGTTTAAACTTCACTGGACTATTTCACATCTTTTGTAAAAGAATTTCAAAACAAGTCATTTCTAGTAAATATAGTTCCAAAGCTTTTGGTAAGTTGTATGTTTCTCTTAACAAGATTCCCTTGGATTCTCTCAAAAAACTTAAGAAGTGACTTTTGAGTGAAAAATAACATAGAGTTCTCTATAAATTTTACTTTTGTGCATTTTAAAATAAAAACTACTTTGATAAAATGATTTTTAAAAATATATCATTTAAAGTAATTTTTAAATAGAAAAGCTACTATCTTAATATCATAAAGTTTACATAGCAAAAACTTGTTTTTTTTGAAACTTTATATTAGTTAAACATGGTACATGATAAATATTTTGAAATTGGAAAATTTCATCGGAAAAATATTGGTGCTATACTAACAAAATAAATCTTCTTATAGTTAATTAACAAAGTGTTTAATCATTAACTAATTTGTATCTTTGATTAATAAAAAAGACCATTAACATGCTATCATTTTGAGCATACACTGTCAACTTGCTTTTGCATAAGTAAAGCTTTATATTATTTAAAAAAAATTAATATCTACACAATACTCTTGCAGAGTAAAATATGAAAACTAAAATTTTAAAATTCTAAAATGAGTTCATAAATCTATAAGTACTATTTAGTATACTACACAATTAAATAGATATTTCTAATTTTCATATATATACATATATATATATATATATATATATATATAAACTAAGATATCTAAACATAAACTATTGAGTTTGCTAGTATGAGCTAGTATATTTTGGTGAATGCTTAACTGCAATATACAAAATAGTATGATAAATTGAGAAACATTACTTCAAGAAAAGAGAAAATTGTTTTCATCTACAAAACCTATAGTGATCGAATAGATAAATAGCTTGTCTTACACATTCATAACTTGTTCAACTTAAAGATATTGGTCATAATCTTTGGTCTTTTTCCTATCATCATTATTATTATCTTCTTCATTCTCCTGAATTATTTCAACGATTTCAAGATTAGCAAGTTATGCAAGTCCTCCTAGTTTATTAGAGAGAGAAGGCATGGGTTACCTAGATGCAAGCATGACCTTCTCAATGTGTCCTATGACATTTGCATCTACTTCTTGATCCTCATTTGGCAATTTAAGGACACCTTCAAATCCCTTCTGTATAGTACACATGGTTGTTGTTCATGTTGATGATACAAAATTTAAATATATTATTTATTTGCTATGGGCTATCACAAGGAACTTTTAATCATTCCCTACCTAGGAAACTTTGTGGAATGTATAAAATTTCATGATATTTCCTATGTATGTATGTATGTATGTATGTATGTATGTATGTATGTATGTATGTATGTATGTATGCATGCATGCATGCATGTATTCCCCATGCATACATAGGGTATCGCATTCCCCATAGTTGACGTTAGGGGATTATAGGGAAACATATAAAATTTTCTATGTTCTTTTAAATTTCCCTATGTAGGAGAATACGAGACTATGATTCCATACTTTTGATAGTAGGAAATTATAGGTCACTATAGATATTTCCTACATTTTCGAAATTCACTATATAAAAAAATGTAAGATCATCCATTTTCTACCCATCTTCAATCCTCGATGGCTTAAAATTTAGTAGTAGATAGGTCCTAGTACTCATCACCTACCCTTTTTCCCTATAAGCATGCACTCCTTTTGTATTTCATGGGCAAAGACTCTACGGATGAAGAGTTTAGTATGCCTCAACATATCGGCCCATTATTGTCTGCTCTATGATATGCTTGTTGGGAAGTGCTTCTACCAAGTCCTGCTCAATACTCAAAGAGAATGGGACTATGTACTTTCATGAACAATTGGTTGCAATGGACATCTAGTTCACATCTTCCATTTTTAGTAGCCTTTTTCCTAGAAAATATCCTATTGTTTAGACTAGCTTTCCAAACCTACATGCTATACAAGAGACAAATATCAAAAGTATTTGTTTGATTCTTGGGAAAGCTAGTTTTGTTCCTCCCTTACCAAATAACAATCTTAAAAAGCAAACACTATGCATGAAATACCATGGTATTGTCAAGGTGAACCCCTAAACTGTTTGAGATACATGACACTTATGGTTCTGAAGTGGTATGTGAGGTCAAGTTTTCACAATCTTTGAACATGTGTTATTATTGTCGCAAAATTAGGTCACTTTGTGAGATCATATCCAAGAAAGGTAATCAAGAGAGATACATAGGATGGAGGTCTACATTAGAAATGAAATGCAAAGAATTTTTTGGTGGATGACCAATCAAATTTAAATAATCTTAATGAAGGTAGTTAGAGAAAGCAAACATGCTCTACTAAATAGCATGAGAAGCTTTAACATGGAAAGGTCTCCTCCCAAGTCATCATTAATAAGGTGGAGCAACCAGGGGACGAATTGGAAGTGTACAATCTTAAAACTAGCAAGGGTCTACAAGGAAAGAGGGACAATGAATGGATGAGAAAGAAAATAGGGTATCCAAGGTTGCAAAACAAAAGACCTCACTTAAAACATTGGCTAGGGGCTTTCAAGGTTTTACCAATTTGTGTGGCTCATTGGGAGCATTGGATCCTAACATTTAAGCTTCATGCACTTATTGTTAGAGACATGAGCAAAAACAACATAGTGAGTTTGAATATGAGAGTGCTCTATTCTAAACACAGATAAGATACAAGCATGCATATAACTTGTCAAATGTAGAAAACCACATGTTGTTGCCATTCAAAGCCCATTAATGCAAGTGATAGAGGAAAATGAGGTATCCTAATCCAAATTCTTTAGGGAGTAGATAAAATGATGGCAATGAGAAGATTCAAAACTCTCTTGCCATTCTACATGGGGATTCTAGCATGACCTACAATTCTAAGGACACATAACCTAGATTGGGAAGAAAATTCAAGAGCACTGATGTGCTTGGTCACTCAATGCTATTGATAGCCTCATAAATATAGTAAATCTAACATTGCAAGTATATCATCAATTTATGTGGCATAATAAACATCTTGGAGAGATATGGAGGGAATCGAGACTAGAGAGGATGTACACATGTGCACATGGATAAATGGGTATCACTTGGCATCAAATATGCAGTATTGGGAGAGTACTATGCCTTACATTATGTCACAATATTGATTACCCCCTTAGGGTTAGTATGTGAGAGAAAGACTTATAAATCTCAACGTCCTTTCAAATTTAACATGTCTTTTTCTTTAATTTAAAAAAAAAGGATTTGCAATGGGCATAGAAAGTAATGGCTTTAGTAAAACTTGATCCCTTTGACAAGTGGAGAGAAAGTGTATAAGCTATAATGCAACTTTGCAAAAGCCATATGGATATGATGGGTAGAAACTCACACAATATATTTAACAATTTAGAGATATTGCTCTCAAAACCTAAAGATTCTTATCTTCCTTGAAGAGTTATATTAAGAATCAACAAAGTGCTAAATTTCAACTACAGAGATATAATTGAAGGCTCATGAGATGATTTTCTCTCAAATCCTAAAGATTCTTATCTTCATTACAGAGTTATATTAAGAATCAACAAAGTCCTAAATTTCAACTATAGAGATATAATTGAAGGCTCATGAGATAATGATGGGAGCATCCATGTACCAATCCTTTGAGAAAATTATGGAACCAACTTGTGTAGGTTAATTTCTTCAAGGCTAAAGGTATTACACCAAATAATAAAAATCAAGGGTTAATTAATCTTATAACAAATGGAGAAGTCAAAGTTTTCTATCACTAAATTGATTGCTTATTATGCATTCTCTATTAATAAATTCATGTCAATAAATTAATGACTCACTTTTCTTTAAGTGTTGATGATGATCTAGCATGGCCATGAGACCATTTAGAGACCAGTATTCCTAGTGTATCACTTAATGGGGTGATCATAGCACTGTGATGGGTATATCTGGTACATGCAGCACAAGTCATGAAGGGAAAAAGAAGTGTCTACCAAATGTAAGAGTGTAGACAAGAACTAAGGAGTTACACATAAATGAAGATGGATTGAGTTCTAAGAAGAGGAAGTGCATTAGCATTGTGTATATGTATTTATGTATGCATCCAGGGACGCCTGGGAATGTTAACTTATGTTGATCCAAGAAAATCACCAAAAAATATTTATCTAACACTTTGTTGATTTTTTGTACATTTGGAGGTTTGAAATAAAGAAGAGGGTGGGAACAACCTCTTGGGAAATCCAAGAAATCACTGGATGGAAATATTTCATGGACCGATTTACCAAGGGGAGGGTGAAGAGTAAAGATCAATGGAGGAAGGTGAAGGGAAAATGTGTAATGTGAAAAGGAAAGTCATGAAATGGATTTGAAGCCATCCAAAGGGCATGTGATGCTCATAATGTCATGGCTTTGGAGCCTTATGATAATTCAAACAAATGGGACCCTTCTTGGAAGCATTAGTGGAAGAAAAATCAGGCACATGATTTTGTAAGATTTTTTAAAAATACTTCTACTCCGATCCAAGAAAACTTTTAAACATAAAAGTTGTACTGTGTGAGCTAAAGTTTTTACTAGTATTTTTTTATATTTTTTTAGAGCTACAAGTCGGTAGATATGGTCAAAATGGTAGACGCTAATGTTTTCCAACTGTGGTGGAGACCACCTCCCAATTTTAGACACACCCATAGTTTCTTCCCCACACTTAACAATTCCATAAAGCATCATTCATTAGACTCCCAAACCTTTCTCCTCTCTTCTCCTCTCTCTCAAGCTAATAAACCATTAGAATATCCCTCCTAAATCACCCTTAAATCATCCTTAATTGTAGTAGTAATGTATGAATTCTCACTACTCTCTCTCCATTATTGCTAGATATGATCTTATTTTATGAAGATTCTCTATATTTTTTTATAGGAGAGCTTTGGACTCAAGCTATAGGGGAAATAATGGAGACAAATCACCTATGATGGAACTTGATTAAGTACAAAATTGGTCAATAAAACCTCTAGATGGAGCTTCCATATTGGTGGAATTGGCTTAATGCAGTTTTGGTGGTGTTAATTCATATTCTATCCTAACCTCCTTCCTAAACACCCTCAAGGCATATATAAAGAGGCCTTCTCCTTTTTAATTTTCAAGAGAGAGCCAAGAGGCCTTCTTCAGCCCTATTGAGCCTTTCCCTATTCTCTCTCATGAGCTTATGCAGTTCATTCCCTTACTATAGCTTATACATACTCTACAGTGTAATAAGCCCATGCTATTGGTGTCCATATTGTGTATATTGGTTATGTCTTGAGGGTTCTCCATCTCTTGTGCCCTCTTAAGTTTTATTGATTCATCTATTTTTTGTAGTTCTCTCTCTCTCTCTCTCTCTCTCTCTCTCTCTCTCTCTTTGTTTTCCTCTCTTCTCCCTCACAAGCTCCTCTCCCACTTGCATAGCATCCTAGGCCGCTCTTCCATGACTAGGTGGTGCCCTTACCTCATTCACTTTGTGGCAGAAGGGAGTTTGGCATAGTATAGAGGCTGCCATACCGAATTTCCTTCGTGATAAATTGGTACCCCACTGAGGACATTCTCATTCACAATTCTCTACCTCCTTATACGGGACGATACAACACATACCGGCATGCTTCCTTGGTATTTTTCTTTAATTAATTACAGCACTAGATATGGCGAATAATTTAGGCATTGAAATGGCTATTTTAGTCCATTTGGAGATTTCGAATGGAGGACACCATTCGACAGCATTCCAGATCCTCTGGACTTATTTTCTGCCCTTTCAGTGGAAAGAGAAACGCATCCTAACTGGTAAGACTATCGTTAGCGAATTGTTTACGAGGTGAAGCATTTGATTCGCAAGTGCATCCTCTACAACAAGTGCTCCAAGTGGCTCTTTTCCAATGCCTTCACCAACTATTTTTGAAGTTGGTCGAAGTCCACGACTCCCATAATGGTCTCCCAAGAAAGCCCAAGAAAGGAAGTATGCCTATCGGATAACAACACGTATATGGGTAAAAGGTGTTCACCTTAGAAATTCCATTCTCTCACAATGAAAAAAATCATGTTGCCATCAATTGCTAGGTTCTCATAATTGTGGTGAGTATTTTGCAAATAAAGTAAAGGCCCTTTTGGGAGGTCCTCGTCTCCAAATCATCAAATCCCTCTCTCTCTGGCCTAATCCACATCAAAGGAGGACAACTATGCATAAACGGTGTGGAGTTTTGTAGAGGTGCAAAGTATGGAGACTATCTTCAACTGTTGCTAGCTCAAAGGTTGGGTGTGGTTGAAAATATGGCCATCACACCTTATGAAATATATATCCCTGAGGATGGACACACTAAGGCAAGAACAATCATTGGTGAGCAAATTCTTTGTATAGCAAAGTTGTTTGGTTTCTGAAAGAAACACTCTGGGGAAAATACTTTATAATTCAAGAAAGTACATTCCCTCTACTCCCTTAATTAGTCTCCACTTATGAATAATAATAATGGCTCGAATTTCTACACCTTCCACTCTGTACAAAACATCCGAGTTAATGTATGCATCAGTAGGAAGATTTTCTTTCAGCAGCGTCTTGTCATGTACTTTGGGGCTGAAAGATTAAGGGAGATTCTTGTATCATCAGAACCTATAATCTTCCCAATGCTAGGCTACAATGTATCCTTCAATGTACATGTCTTTATTTTACTATAATAGTTTCTCATAAATCACTACGAGTTGTATGGACCAATCCAACCTCTTGCTATGAAAACTGTGCATATTGTAGCCAGCACAAAGCTTAGATTCAAGGCATTATTAGAAGCATACTGGGGCCTAGACATCTTGTTGAAATCAATGTGTTTGTGAACCCATTCATCCTTCCCCTCATAAAATACAACTTAAGTCTAGACGTGTTCATCTTTGTACTCTACTACGGCAACATGGCATTTCCAAGCTTCTTTGGGTGCAATGGAAAAAATGCAGTGGATTTTTTGGACAACCTTGAGATGGCCTTCCTTGTCTCTATGAGGGATGATGAAGCATTAAAGTTGAGGGCTTTTTCTTTGGTGCTCAAGGAAGAAGCTAGAATGTGGTTCCAAACTCTAAATCCAGTCCAAAGAGCTGAATGGGAGGGATTGAAGGCAGCTTTCTTGCAGAGATTTCAACAAACTAACTCAGCTAAAGAGTTATGGCAATGGCTTTCGGCCCTCTATCAAAGCGATCCTTATGGTTATGCAACCTATGAGGAAGGGTTTTTGAAGCATTGAGGGCAATGGGGGTCAGACTCATTGAATCCTAGTGAGAGAGCTCCAAACTACCTTCAAAAGGAATGATTTACTTCAGGTTTGTACCCCTTGCTCAGGGAGAAGGTAAAGGTGAAATTTCCAAACACTTTTGAAGATGCTTTGAGAATCACTAGGGAAAAGAATCGAAAGATTTTCTACCAAGCCCAAGCTAGCCAAGTAGTTTTGGGAAACAACATCACAACTATGTAGGCTTCTCAATTTCCCCCAAATGTATCTAATGCACTAGGCCTTGTTAGAGGTCAAGAAGGCATGATCCAACAAATAAACAATCTTACTAATCAACTACAGGGTTTGAGAGTGAATCTTGTGCAAGGTGCAAGAAGACCTATCGAGGGGAATGGTAGGAATCAATCACAAATGCGGCAACAAGCAAGGGAGATGTTGTGTTACAACTGTGGAGAAAATGGACATGGCATGTATAATTGTCCTCACCCTAGAAGATATGATCACCCTGCCAGAGGTCCTCAACAACAAGTAAGCCCTCCTCGTACTAGGACTCAAGAGCAAGAGTAGTCATGACCTGCAATTTTACAACCACCTTATGTTCAAGCTGAAACCCCTGTTGTTCAACCAAATGTTAATGTCATAAAAATAGAGGAGGTGGTCAGGGATAGAGGGCTTCAAGAAGAAATAGTGAGAGGTATGATGAAGGTAGATGTAGTAGAGACCATGCCTATCAAGAGGGTACGTGTCCAAACTAAGACAAGCAAGGAAGCAATCAATGAGGCAAGTACATCACGGGCACCTAGAGATGAAGGGAAGAAGAGAAAGAGTGAAGAATGTCTAAAATTGATATCTTCGACTTCCCTTTAGGTTCTCGGACACAACCTTATGATTTGATAGCAGATGTGAGCCCTCAAGGGCCAAAAATTACTTGGCCACAACTACTTCATGCCTCTCCAAAGCTACAATGACAATGGTAAAAAATGGTAAGCACAAGGGCAAGGCAAGGTAAACATATGGCCTGAAAGATATGGTGCCTTTAGTAGAGGCTCAAATCAAAGGTCAACGGATTCAAAAAACATACATCGATAGTGGAGTAGAGGTTTGTGTCATGACAGAAAACCTTATGTATCAATTAGGCTTAGAAGTAATGGAATCCTCAACCTTTAGGGCAAAGATGGCCAACAATGATGCGGTTACATGTGTGGGTGTAGTGAAAGCTTTGAGAGTTTCTATTTTTGGAATAACTGCAGCAATGGATGTTTATGTGATGCTAGTAAAGGGAGAAGGATGTCCCCTCATCCTAGGGAGACCTTGGCTTATGGGCATCGAAGCTAGGCAAGATTGGGAAATAGGGGATCTGGAGTTGAGGCCATGTAAGGTGGGTGGCCACGATCAAAAGGTGGTTTACAACTTGAAGAGTGGGTGTCAAGAGAACCTTGAACTAGAAACGTCTGCCGATGAGTGGAGCAAGTGGATGTTCCTCATCGGTAGAAGAGGAAGAGAGTTCAAGTGGAGAGAGTGATAGTAGTCTCGATGTGTGTCACCTTAAAGGAATCTACCTCATCAGAAGACAACCCAAGAATCCAAGGAGAAGATGTGTGGGATGCTAGCCTAGAGAAGATGATATCCAAGGATATCAAGGATGAAGAAAGAGAGGGTTATGTGAATGTTCTCAAGAAGCATGCATCATTGTTTATTTCTAATTATACTCACATTATAGGTGTCAATACAGTGAAGCATCACATCCAAATCAAAGAAGGAAGCAAACCTGTAGTACAAAGATTGAGAAGACTGGGAGTTGTGCAACAGGATGCACTGTTGACGTAGGTGAAGAGACTCTTGAATGTAGGATTCATATACCCAGTGGGAGATTCAGAATGGGTCTCCCTAGTAGTAGTGAGGCCAAAGAAAAATGGTAAGTGGCGAGTATGCATAGATTACAAGCCACTAAATGCTACAATAAAGAGGGATCACTTTCCTCTCCCATTTCACGATGAAATCTTGAATGAAGTAGTGGGACATGAGCGGTATACAGTGTGTGATGGCTACTCTGGCTATTTCTAGATTTGCATTGTAGAGGAGGATCAAAATAAGACCACTTTCATCACACCATGGGGCTATTTTGCCTTTCGAGTCATGCCCTTTGGTCTCACAAATGCCCCAACAACCTTTCAATGATTCATGAATATGGTATTCTTACTTTGGTAAGTCCATAAGGGTTTTCATAGATGACTTTTGTGTTTACAGCTCAATGAACATACATCTACACAAGGTTGATGAAGGATCTACTTGCTTAGCTAGGTTGGGTGGACAAATAAATAAGGATAAATGTCACATTGGGAAAACAAGGTTACACTACTAGGGCATGTAGTGTCAATTGAAGGAATTGAGGTAGATCCAAAAAAGGTAGAAACATTGCTAGCTCCACCTTGCCCAACCACCATCAAACAATTAGTCTCCTTCTTACAAAAGCTATGATATTTGGGTAGATTTATACACTTACTCTCTTAGGTCATATATCCCCTGTAGCAACTGCTATGCCAAGAAACACTTGTATGGCCGAAATTGTTGTAGTACATATGGAAATATCTAACAAAATAGCAAAGTGGGTAGTCTGACTTCAAGAGTTTGATTATACAGTGCAGGTTGAAAAAACAACTTGAGCATGCTTGGATGATATTTTGACATACACGTGCTATGAGAAAAATCTCAGGGTGAAAAGAAAGGACCTTCCACCACCCCCATCCATAAAGACTCTTGTAGATGCTTATAGTCTCTACTTTGATGGTGGATACAAGAGAACTAAGGATAAGGCAGCTGCAAGCATTGTTGTTTTCTCTCCGTTAAGAGAGAAAATCTATGGTGAAGGAATCATCTTGGAAGGTGTCCACTCTAACAATGAGGCAGAATATCAAGCTTTAATTCATGGTCTTTGTTGGTGTCTTAGTAATTCAAGCGAGAGGTTGAATGCTTTTGGAGACTCCATGCTATTGGTAAGGCATATGCAAGGTACGTGGGCATGCAAAAATACAAACCTCTCTAGTAAAATGAGAGAGGCCAAACCTCTTATGAGAAGATTTAGGGAGGCACAAGTACATCATGTGCCAAGAGACCAGAACAAGGATGCCGACCATCTAGCATCATCAAATCTCAATGAGTCAATGGTGGGAGCAGTGGCTATCAAACCCCCACTTCAGCAAGGCAAGGAAGACTTAGAAGATATTATACACCTCTTAGAGCAAGGAGAAGCTCCCAAAAACCTGACTAAGGGAGAAAGACAGTGGCTAGCTCTGAAGGCTACAAGATATCACGTGGTAAATGATAGTTTGTATTGTCTTGGTAAGGATGGTGTGCTTAGAAAAGTGCCTTCAAAATGGGAAATTGAAGAAATGTTAAAAGATTGCCATGATGATGTGTGTGGAGGCCACATTGCACATGACATCACAAGTAGAAAGGTTCTACAAGCCAGCTTTACTTGGCCCAGTCTACATCGAGATGTCAAATATTGATGTCAAACATGTGAAGAATGTCAGAAATCAGGGCCACGACGGCTCATAGCAGAACCCCAAACCCCAATCAAGGTCTATGGACCCTTTGAGAATTGGGGAATTGATGCCATGGGGCCTCTACTATGCACTCCATCAAGAAAAGAGTATATTATCATGGGGATAGATTACATGACTAGATGGGCCAAGGCTATGCCAACTAGAAGAATCACTGCTAATAAGGAAGTGAGTAAATCCATCTTGGACCACATTTGTTGTAGGTTTGGTACCCCTTTTGAAATACTATCAGATAGAGAACCAGGGTTTAGAGATAATGTGGTGGGTGAACTCATGCAAAAGCTAAATATTCAATGACGACACTCCACCCCTTACTACCCTCAATGCAATGGATTGGTATAAAAGGTAAATGGAATGATTTGTAAAATCATCAGCAAACAGGTACATTCAAGGCCCCAGGATTGGGACAAGCACCTTAGTGGAGGTCTATGGGCTTATAGAACCTCCTTCAAAACCATGTTAGGGTTAACACCTTTTCATCTAGTTTATGGACAAGAGGCTCTTTTGCCTATTGAGGTGAAATTAGCTAGCCTTAGCGTATTAGGTGGCATAGTAAGCTCTCAAAAGGAGAAGTTACATAAAAGATTACTGGACCTAGAGAGGCAACAATTGGATTGTGAAGAAGCCATCAACCACTACTCCCAGGAAGCTGAGAAGCGTAGAGAAAAGTTCAACAAGAAGCTAACATATAAAAGCATCAAGGAGGGATCTTTAGTGCTTTGATATGACAATCGCTTTGATAAAAGAAAGTATGGCAAGTTTCTCTACAGATGGGAGGGACCGTTTCGGGTTACAAAAAAGAATCAACAATAGCTCCTACAAACTTCAAGACATTGAGGGAAAAGTACACAAGACCAAGGTAAATGGATGGTGCTTAAAACCCTATCACATCAGGGTGGGGTCAGCTCAAGATACCAAAGAGTGTCTAAAGGCATAAATACCTCTAGCCAGGTTGGGGGGGCTATATGATCTGAGAAAATCACAAAAAAACATTGTATAACACTTTGTTGTTTGATTTTTTGTACATTTAGAGGTTTGAAAAAAATAAGAGGGTGGAAACAACCTCTTGGGAAATCCAAGAAATCACTGGATGGAAATATTTCATGGACCAGTTTACCAAGGGGGGGTGAAGAGTAAAGATCAATGGAGAAAGATGAAGGGAAAATGTGTAATGTGAAAAGAAAAGACATGAAATGGATTTGGAGCCATCCAAAGGGCATGTGAGGCTCATAATGTCATGGCTTTGGAGCCTTCTGATAATTCAAACAAATGGGACCCTTCTTGGAAGCATTAGTGGAAGAAAAATCAAACACATGATTTTGTAAGATTTTTAAAAAATACTTCCACTCCGATCTAAAAAAACTTTTCATCAACATGAAAGTTCTAGGCCTGAGCTAAAGTTTTGGATGGTATTTTTTTATAATTGTTTGTAGCTAGGAGTCGGGAGATATGGCCAAAATGGTGGATGCCAACTTTTTCCATCTACGGTGGAGACCACCTCCCAATTTTATACACACCCACACTTTCTTCCCCACACTTAACACTTCCATAAAGCATCATTCATTAGACTTCCAACCCTTTCCCCTCTCTTCTCCTCTCTCTCAAGCTAATAAACCATTAGAATTCCCATCCTAAATCACCCTCAAATCATCCTTAATTGTAGTAGCAATGTATGAATTCTCACTACTCTCTCTCCATTATTGCTAGATATGATCTTATTTTATGAAGATTCTCTATATTTTTTTATAGGAGAGATCTTGGACTCAAGCTATGGGGGGGAGAATGGAAACAACTCACCTATGATAGAACTTGATTAAGTACAAAATTGGTCAATAAAACATCTAGATGGAGCTTCCACATTGGTGAAACCGCCTTAATGTATCTTTGGTGGTGTTAATCCCTATTCTATCTTAACCTCCTCCCTAAACACCCTCAAGGCCTATATAAAGAGGTATTCTCCTTTGTAATTTGCAAGAGAGAGCCAAGAGGCCTTCTTCAGCCCTATTGAGCCTTTCCCTTTCTCTCTCATGAGCTTATGCAGTTCATTCCCTTACTATAGCTTATGCATGCTCTACAGTGTAATAAGCCCATGCTATTGGTGTCCATATTGTGTATATTGGTTATGTCTTGAGGGTTCTCCGTCTCTTGTGCCCTCTTAAGTTTTATTGATTAATCTATTTTTTGTATTCTCTCTCTCTCTCTCTCTCTCTCTCTCTCTCTCTCTCTCTCTCTCTCTCTCTTAGTTTTCCTCTCTTCGCCCTCACAAGCTCCTCTCCCTCTTGCATAGTATCCTAGTCCGCTCTTCCATGACTAGGTGGTGCCCTTACCTCATTTACTTTGTGTGGCAGAAGGGAGTTTGGCATAGTATAGAGGCTGCCATACTGAATTTTCTTCATCAGTTTGTAATAAGCATTGCATTCATTTGGCGTCATCCTCTTCTCTATAAGTCAAGGTTTAAGGTCTTTCCTTTCATTAAGAAATACAAGAGAGGGAATTATCTCACAAAGAAAGACGAGAGACATGATCCTCTGGAAGTGAGGAGAGAAGTGATTTTCTCTTTCTAAGGTCTAAAATGACACAAGCTTTTATGTGGAATTCAATCTTAAGGTTGAGGCTCAAGGAAATCTAATGAACTCTCCTTATCTCTGACTCAAGGTGGTTGCATGGACCACAAGTTAAGAGTATAGTTTAAAAATCTATTTTTTGGAAAATCCATTTTTAAAATATATCGCAACAGAAAAACAATCTCTAAAAAGGGGCTGTGAGAGTTATCAAAAATAGCAAGATCTACAAACAATGCATAAAGAGATAACTTGAAATTAGTGTTGCAGAGTGGAACAACCACATCTTGCATGAAGATCAACTCAACTCTCTCTCCAAGAAGAAAAGCTCTTGAAAGCCTATAAAAGTGCAGGCCCTCCTTGGGTTTGCAGAACCTGGCAGGGAGCACCTAGTGTGTAAGTTGAAGAAAAGTCATTATGGCTTGAAGGAGCCACCTAGGGAGTGGTATCATAAGTTTGATGCCTTTATGCAGTCACAGGGCTAGAGAAGGAATGCTATGGATCCGTGTCTTTACATGAAGAAATCCCATGATGGCTCATTGCTTGTTTTGGTACTTTATATGGATGATATGTTGATAGCAGGGAAAGCTCATGATGAGCTAGATGCTCTTAAATCTCAGCTAAATAAGAGCTTTGATATGAAGGATCTGGGACAGGCCTCTCACATTATTGGTATGCACATTAAGCATGACAGGCATCAGGGAATGCTCTTTCTCTCTCTAAGGTAGTACATTCATAAAGTCCTTGAAACACCATATTGTGGAATATGGGAATTTCCCAAAAGTTTGGGACATGTGTTCAAATCTTTGGATTTTCATAACTTGAACACTATAACTCCAAATCGAGCTCTCTATAGCTCAATAGATTCCATTTTTCAAGTGTTTTTCAATGATAGGTCACATCATATGGTTTTGCGAAACTTATGGGCATGTTATTCAGGTGCCACCTTTTTAGTATTTAAAAAATGAGAATTGGAAGATTTCCAAACTCACTAATAATGTGTTTGAGCATTTTTGCATGCATGACATAAAGCCTATTGGTTGTCCATTGCCTTCTAATGTGAAGGTTTCAAAGGCCGACGGATGAGCAGAAGGCCGAGATGGCCAAGATTCCTTATGCACTAGCCGTGGATAGTTTGATGTATGCCATGATAGCCACTCATCCAGATATTGCCTTTGCAATTAGTGTTGTGGCATGCTATATGGCTACACCTGGAAAAAGGCATTAGGATGCCATAAAGGATATCGTGAGATACTTGAAGGGCACAACAAATATGTGTATTTTCTATAGCAGCCAAGATACAAGAGTTGTGGGCTACACAAACTTTGATTATGCAAGACATGTAGATAGTAGGAAGTCCACTTCCGGTTATGTTTTTACCTATACTAGAGGTGCTGTTTCTTGGATGTCTAGGGTTCAGAAGTATACGAATCTCTCTACCACTGAGGCCGACTATATTTTGGCCACTTAGTCTTGCAAGGAGGCCATATGGTTGAGCTGTTTCGTTCATGACCTTGGGATTGATACTATACCTACGCTGCATTTAGATTCTGTGAGTGCTATTCAACTAGTCAAGAATCTGGTCTTCCATGCGGAGACGAAACAAATTGAGGTGACATATCACGTCATACGTGGGGTTGTGGAGGATAAGTTGACCTTGTCAAGATCTCCACTGACAAAAATCTTGCAAATCTGCTCACAAAAAGCCTCACTACTGAGCAGTTTGCCTTCCTCAAGAGATTGATGGGCGTTGGATGAGTGATATTTTTCCTCATCTTGTTGTACATGTGTACATTGTACTATCTTTTCTTTTTATTTTCACTCCTCAATGGGGCAGATTCATCTTTAAGTGGGAGGTTGTTGGGGATAAAGGCACCTCTGCCTAGCCGCCCATGTATTACTACACTAACAGTACTCGTCACTCCACACTGTAGGTAGCGGGTGTTCGCCACCATCACTTTACTCTTTATTCTTTTAGTGAAAATTTGAATAAATGAAGGCCCAGTCACACATTGTGACTGTTGGAGTTCCGATTTGTGTGTCTCTCTCTTCTTGCTCTTTCTCTCTGCCATAGCTCACTTCTAAGCAAGCTTCCATCATTCTCACCTTTCATTTATCTTATTTATGTCTAAAAGGCACACTTCAAGTTTACTACTATGGATGTACATAAGGAAAAAATCTTGAATGCAAGATTGATGATGTGTGAATTGTGAAGCTATGCTAACAAAATATATTTGCACACACCTTGAACTTTTCATACCTAAACGTGAACATGCTCATCTAAGCTGAAATGATGTATTGTGATTATTTTTGCTCCATGTTTTACCTTGTGTTGAGTGCTCTTCATCATAATTTGCTTCCATCTTGCAAAGCGTCCCTATGGTGAGCGACTTCACGAACTCCCATACGAATCCCATGCGACACCGTAAATCTCTCGATCACTCCTAGGAATTGCCTAACCCTTACATGAATCAGGATGGGATCTTGGAGTCCCCACTACTAGTGAAGGGACGGCAATCTTGGAGGGTTTCTTTTCTTTTGCGTAGATAGAAGGGATTTTTCAGTGAACGGAGGTTTATCTTCTGCATAGGTAGAAGGGAAAAATTATTCTAAATAACTTTGTGAAATATGTTTTGCCAAAGGACTATTTTCTTTGTCTTTGAGTTGTGCCATAAAATTACACAAAGGAACTTGTGATAATGGGTTAATTAAAAATGTTACTTTTATATGCCATAACTTAATGTGATAGGTAATTAGAAAACTAAAGAAAACCATTTGTGGGAAGCGGGTGGGCAAGATCTATCCTATGGATGGGTGGTCTCGGTAAGGTGGGAGCTTCTCTAAAGAGATTGAATGAAACATTAACTAGGAAAATTTAGATAGAGCAGAGCATTGACTTACCTAGGGTCAAGTCTTAAAACCTTGATCAATAATTACCTTAGGGGAAAGGTGCGGCAGTTGTACCAAAACTCCATTAAGTTTCCTTGAATCCTAACTAGTTACTGGAAAAAAGCGTTGCACTCCCTGAACTAAGGGTAACTACGATTGCTCCAGTCAGATGAGAAGCCCTTGTGGGACACCTCTGATGGAGCTAGCTGATGTATAGAGACCTCATTGTCAAATTAGGACCCCGAGCTTGCAGGTTAATCCTCATGGGGACAACCGATACCTTCTGTTATGGGGTGGACTTTGGGAAACCTAGATGATAGACCCGTGCATTCTCACGAGTGCCAAGCAAAGCCGTCTAGGATAGTTCCCTAATGGACCATTAAAACATGCTGTCAGGGATTTGTTAGGCAAGCATCTGACACCTGAGTGAAGGAATACCAAGCTCATCATCCAAACTCTCTAAACCACTGGAATCTCTATGAAATCCCAAATGATTAGTAGATGCATCATACACCTGTGTCATGTGATCAAGTGACTACTTAGTTTAACACCTCCCATTTGTACTATATCATGGCCATTTTTCAAAATTTGTGCTAGGGAAAACAAGTCCACAATTATATCTAGATATGGTTCATCAATTAGGAGCAAAGTGGGTGTGTGCATGTGTGCACACATGCATTGGGGATGGGTTGGTTCTTAAAAAAATTGAGTTCACCTCCATATGATTAATTATAATTCTACCAAAATGAGATTATGTTTACAAACTAGATCAAAACTTCAATTTGTTATATTTTTTATATAGAGAATTTGTATAGAACATAGATAATAATCTATATATAGAGAATTTGTTATATTTTTTATATAGAGAATTTGTATAGAACATAGATAATAATCTTTATATACTTACAATTCCCATACTAGTAGACATGGAGAATTATATTATTATATCCTCATATATAGGAAATTGTGAGGAATGTTGGATTTCTCTATAGCAACTTATACTTTTTCTACTATTGGATATAGGGAATCACATATTTGTACTCTCTTGTATAGGAATTTTGAAAAAAGGTAAGGAATTCTCTATATTGACCTATAATTCCCTACTAGTCAATGTAGGGAATGTAATTCCCTAGTTATATTTGAAAAATATCTATATATGTCAATCTCCTTGTGATAAGGTTGGATCTTCTAACGCCCAATGGCCATTAAATTCTTCTTTCCCGTGTTCCAAACATAGCCTTTTTCCAATCATTTTGCCTTCCTGAAAGCCTCATTCAACCTTGCAATTCCAACATCCTCTTTATCATCATCCATAAACACATTCACTATGCATCTACTACTCCCTATAACTAAAAAGTTTATTTAGCCCCTCTCTTTTAATGACATTGTTGCACTACCCACATCATCTTCAAGTTGTCCCCCCCAAGGCCTGCTACATTTAGAGCTTTCACATACAGGATGATAATCCACACAATAGCATGTAGCACAACAACTAGCATCAAAGTTATCATTTACCTTATATACCCATTTGCATTAAACAATATTCTTGCCACCGAGCAAGTCAATAAGAGACTGTGTACCTTGTTTCTCTATGTGAAAAATTACATGACGCAGTGAACAGAATCTGAGAAAGAGATAGAGAGTACACAACAGATAAGAGGAGAATCAATAAATTCTTTAGCTCCAAACAACTGATACAAAGATGGCTCTATCCACCCATGCGCTTCCACTGTGTGAAGCTTAGATGTCGATCTAGACAGAAGATAGGTGAAGAGCTTAAGGCTAGCTGTAACAACAACTTTGATTGGTGAATGATGAATGATGGATGGCTATGAAGGGGTTTAGCTTTTATAGCCCGTGAAGGCCATTAGGTCCGCCTGATCGACCTACCATATAAGCCTCCACTAGTTGGCCAGGAAATATTCTAGGGAATATTCTCTTTACCATTAGGCCAGGGGCGCTGCCCTCGAACCCCCGCTAAGGGGGCCGCTAGCCCCCTTGGGACCCCTCAGGTACTAGGGGCTGCTTTTGCAGCCCCCGGACCCCAAAATAGGGGCCTCTTTTAACTCCCTTACCCTGCAACTCGATGTAATGCGCCTCGAGTTACTACCAGCTTAACCACTCCATCTAACCCAAAGATTAGACCCACAACGGTCACCTTTTTGCCATCCGAATATACAAGTCAGGACTCAACCAATGTCCGGGCTCACATTTGGCTTCTCCTCATAATGGGGGCCTTACAACTTTGAGCATCATGGATCATTGGTGGCACCTAACACTACAACATATGCATGCTATAACGACGTTTATAACCACGTTTTCTTTATATATGAAAAATATCCCCGTTGTCGCTATTAACGTCGCTACAAAACCGTCGCTATTTGCTACGCTATTTTCATCGCTAATTTTGTCGGTATTAGCGTCGCTAAATTTTCTTCGGTATTAGTGTCACTAATACCGATGAAATTAGTGATGAAAATAGCGACGGTTATAGAGGAATTTTCGATGCTAATACCGACAATTGCAGAATTATTTTGCAATGCTAATACCAACAGTTGCAGAAAAGAAAAAATTTTGTGGCAGAGCTATAGATGTAGCCCTGCCACAATTAGAACCACACAAGGCTAAGAGACAATTCCTGTTGTCAAAGAAGTTAGACAATCGATCCCAAATAATGACAAGACTTTACAAACAAGTACTTTCATGACATTAATTAACACAAATGTGCACTGCATTGATAAAGAAAATAACAGAACTTAAATTGAGAAGTGTTATTGCGACAAAGCAAATATGTATACACCTGTACATCAATATGTGGTGAATAACATGGAGATGTATATATGGAGTCATGCTACAACATAGAAGTCCGAATCATATACACTTAGCTATTACATATGGAGGATAGAGGCCATAAGGCCTTACATAGTACAAGATGGGGAGTAATCCTATGTAGCCTAATCTGCTCTCTACGACTCATCCGCATCAGACAACTCCTCTCGTTGTAGTTACATATCGAAGGGAGCTTGCAACAGCAAATACATATATAATTGTGAGTACCAAATACAAACTGACATATAATGACAGATTTCTCAAATTAGAAATGATATTTATTACTACTTACTGGTTCTCCACGAGCATAGAGCTTCTCGATCAGGGCACTCAAGCCATGCTTCTCCCCGTATGTCACCTCTAGTGCAGTCGGGTCGCGATTCGTAAAACCTTGCTGTGGCATACAAACATTGAAAAACAACATACTTGAGATTCATGTTCGAAATACATACATCAACATGGGTGTCATTAAATTAGAGTACTCTACCCTATTAATACTTACGAAATCTGCCAGGAATGTTGCGTAGCTGCCGCTACCAAGGTGATGCACCGATCCTGCGTCCAAGCACGCCTTTGTTGCGTCCTTCTGCTGCTTCCACTTGTCTGGAGTGGATGTCGCCTCATCCTGGAGATTACTCCAGTCCTTTGTATCTAGCCACTCTCGCTTCAATTTGCCCTGCTTGACTACTTCGCGTGCATCAGACCGCCTATGCGACTGATAGTCATGCATACACGTCATCATCCACCCTCTCAAAAATCTATAATTGCTAGAGGGCTGAGGGAACTCTTGGTACAATGTATCGATTATGTACTCCTTGCTGGCATCTCGGATCTGCTTCCACTTGTCTGTAATGTTGTGCTGAAATACTTGTTGGCACAACTCATGCATCCTAGAGATGACAGCTTTTCCCTCATCATTCATGTATAAATGGCCAGTGGCCTTATCTATGAGATACGAGTAACCTGCAAGATTTTGCAAACAGATACTTTCATGACATTAATACAAATGTGTCAAACACAACTTGAATTGATTAGTGCTACTACGAAAAAGGATGCGAAAATACATACCTAGAGGAGTGGGTTTGGTGTACTTCTTGTCGGTCCTAGGAGTGATCGGTGGGGTGCGTGAAGGAGTGGGAGTAGTAGACGTCTGCCCGCCACTGCCAGTGAAAGACGGTATCGACTCCCTGGTGGTAGTGCGATTGGGAGAGACTGCATTTGTATCTCCACAACAAGAGCTACCTCCTCCTCGACTACGTGACTCTAAAGCAAAGCGAGACTTGTGACTGCGTCTAATGGAGACCGAAGCATCGGACCGTCCAAAGTCTGTCGATCGTGTTGAGGTGGAACAGGAAAGCTGTGCATTGGCTCTATCTCGTACCCGTGCTAGCTGCTCTGGTGAGAAACCCGCTAGCATCGCGTCAATGTCATCATCTGTAAAATCGCGACTCATCCTGTCGTCCGTGCCCAAATTCTAAACCTACACATACAAGGAAAAATAATAATATTAGATAATGAATTGCAAGACATAATAAAACTAAGACTTTATTTTAAAATAATTAAAAAAATTAGATAATACAAAACACCATACTCCAAAAACATACAAACTGTTCTAACCGATTTGCAAAAAGTGGCATTACTGTAGTGGGAGGAACGTTTTTTCCAATAAGTCAGCTCATAGAAAATTGAGAAGCACTGCATTCCACTGGGAAGCGAGTCTTGGTCCACCATCCTACGATCAAACCAGCTCAGTGCATTCATTCTCGCAGGAGGGCAACCAAGAAATTCTTCTCTCATGACATGACCCTATGGCAAAAAAGCCCGATGTCCCTCAAATACCATCTTCTTCATAGATTTTGACATACGAGAATCCAACCTTGGTCCACACAGAGGACATGCATGGTAACCTGATGTGACTAGCCCTGCAAAATACACATGTATAATGAGGCATGTCATAACACCAACATCTCTCAAAGAAAACTAGCAAAATAAGAAAACACACTTTACGAGAGCATTCTCCATAACCTGGAAAGTCATGCATGGTCCACATAAGAATTGCCCTTATAGTTGCGGATCGCCTACCAATATGTTTGCTCATGTCCTCCACTACCATTCCCTCCCACAACTCCTTTAGCTCATCAATTAGTGGAGAGAGGTAGACATCCATATTCTTGACTTTGTATCATCTAGGCACAAGCAAGCTGAGCAAAAGGTGTCCTTTCTTGGTGGAAAGCCATGGCGGTATATTGTAGTTAAGAAGAACCACGGGCCATACACTATAGGAGGTGGAACGTAAACCAAAAGGATCTACCCCATCCATGGCAAGATTGAATCGTGTCAAGAATCGCGTGATGGGGGGACTTGCTCAAGATGCTGCGCCGATCACACACATAATGCACAAGGAGAAGCTCACTCAAGAGACAAGAAGAGAGATGGAGGCCAAAACGTTTTCTTGCTGATTTCTTCTTCTTCTTCACCACACTTTTACAATGTACACAAAGTATAGATAAGATACAACATAGAAGGAAAGTGGCCTACTAAGTCAAACAATGCATAACCAACTACACTAGTCGACTGGCGCTATAACTATGCTAGCTGTAAATAGGTGTAACAACCTGAATATAATAAGTAATGAGTCAGTGGCTATGTGAGAGTCATAATGACCACCGACGTGCTAAGTGTAGACGTGTGGACCCATCTAACCAGGCGGTCCATCATCAATGTCTGCATGTGTTGAGCATGTCATCTCAACACTCCCCCTCAAGCTCAACTGCATCTCTACAACTCCAAGTAAGCTTCAAAAGTTTTGAAGCTTCTCTGTACCCAATGCCTTCGTGAAGATGCCAGCTATCTGATCCTGTGTGCTGACATACACCAAGTCAATCTCACCTACTAGTACCTTCTCTCTCACAAAGTGGTAGTGTACCTCAATATGTTTTGTCCTCGCATGGAACACAAGGTTCTTAGCCAACTGTATACTGCTCATGTTGTCACAATAAATGACAATTGGACCTTCCACCTGCACATCCAAATCAGCCAATAACTTTTGCAACCATACTACCTCACATGCTGCAACAGCAGCACCTCTATACTCAGCCTCTGTACTCGACAAAGCAACTGTAGATTGCTTTTTGCTGCTCCAAGTAATTGATGCACTACCAAGAGAGAACATGTATCCGCTGGTAGATATTCTATCAGATATACTACCAGCCCAATCTGCATCTGTGTATCCAAACACCTGTACATCTATACCTGCCTCATAGAAAAGTCCATAATGTAATGTGGACTTCACATATCTCAATATGCGTCTGACTGCATCCAAATGTGGCTTTCTAGGTACTTGCATAAACGGACTCACAAGACCAACAGTGTAGCTCAAGTCTGGTCTTGTAATGGTCATGTAGATCAAACTCCCCACTATCCTCCTGAACATAGTAGGATCTTCTATCTCATCCCCAACATCACCACTCAACTTTACATTCTGCTCCAACGGGACTGAAAGTGGTTTGCATGCTGTTATACCATACTTGGACAACATATCCAAGCCATACTGTCTTTGGGACAGCCATATACCATCATCACATCTGATCACCTCAATGCCAAGGAAGTATCTTAGCTCACCTAAATCCTTCATCTCAAACTTCTTCTTCAAAGAATCCTTGACTTCAACAATCCCACTATCACTATCACCTGTAATAATCAAGTCATGCACATAGATGACTATGATGACCAAACCTGCATCTCCCTTTCTCACATAAAGTGAGTGATCAGCATCAAAAACATAAAAGCCAATATTGACAAGATACTCTTCAATCTTGTCAGACCATGCTCTAGGTGCTTGATTGAGCCCATAGAGAACCTTCTTCAACCTGCACACATACGTGGGATGCTCTAGATCTTCATAACCTACTGGCTGATCCATATACACTTCTTCCTGCAAATCACCATGCAAGAAGGCATTCTTCACATCCATTTGCTGCAACCTCCAACCTTTGGCTGCCGCCAAAGCAATTACACATTTGACAGTTGCCATCCTAGCAACTGGACTGAAGGTTTCATCATAATCTATGCCATATGTCTGGGCATAGCCTTTTGCAACCAGCCTAGCTTTGTATCTACTAATAGAACCATCTGCATTGTGCTTAATCTTATAAACCCACTTACATCCAATAGCTTTCTTGCCCTTCAGCAATGATACTAGATCCCAAGTCTTATTGGCCTCTAATGCAACCATCTTCTCATCCATTGCTGCATCCCAATGAGCATGACCAACAGCCTCCTCAAAACATGTGGGCTCAACATCCTCAACTAGTTTCACCATATAAGCATAATGGTGAGCTGCATAACCTTCAAAACCGAATCTTTTAACAGGGTATCTCACCCTGCTAGACCTGGGTACCACTAGATCACTCAATGGAGTCTTTGCATTAACGCATGCTCTCTGCACACCTGGAGTCCTCACTGAAGGAATGCCAAGCTCATCATCCAAGCTCTCTAAGCCACTGGAGTCTCCATCAAGAACTGCATCAATGCCTTCTGACACTTTATTCTTTCCTTTGTCTTAACCTGAAGTGCTACTAGATGCACCCGAAGATGTAGAGGTACTCCTTAGTCTCCCAGACCAAGGACTACTAGATGATGCCTCTGGTCCACTAAGAGTTCGTGATTCTTGCTTTTCAGCCTGCACATGAGTGTCATGATCATCATCATCATCCAATGCATCACCACTAGATGCATATCAACTGCTCATTTTATCAAAGATAACATCCCTGCTCACTCTGAACTTACATGTGACAGGGTTGTAACAGCGATACCCTTTCTGCTCTAAAGAGTATCCAATAAAGACACACTTTTCAGCCTTTGGATCCAGTTTCTTCCACAACTCATCTGGCACATGAACATACGCAATGCAGCCAAACACTTTCAAGTGTGAAACATCAGGCTTCTTATCTGTAAAACATTCTTCGGGGGTCATACCATGAACTGCAGCTGTGGGAGTTCTGTTCATAATATAAACAACAGTATAAACAGCCTTAGATAAAAAATACTTAGGCATATTCTTTTCAGCCACCATCAAGGCGCGTGCAACTTCTGCAATATGCCTGTTTTTCCTTTTTGCAACCCCATTTTGCTGTGGGGTATATCTGCATGTGAACTGTCTCTTTATCCCATGCGACCTCAGAAAATCACTGAACTCATTTGAGAGGTACTCTTTCCCTCCATCTGGCCTCAAGCACTTTACTTTGAAGCTTGTTTCTCTTTCAACTGCAGCCTTGAAAGTTCCAAAGTGCTCAAAAGCTTCAATCTTTTCCTTCATAAAATACACCCATAGCTTTCTAGAACAATCATCAATGAATGTGACAAAGTATAAACTACCTCCAAGAGATACATTGTGTAGGTCCCCAAATGTCTGTATGCACAACATCAAGGATATTTCTGCTTACATCTCTGTCATGTGAAAAGGGTACACCCACAGCTTTCTAGAACAATCATCAATGAATTTGACAAAGTATGAATTGCCTCCAAGAGATACATTTTGTGTAGGTCCCCAAATGTCTGTATGCACAACATCAAGGATATTTCTGCTTACATCTCTGTCATGTGAAAAGGGTTGTCTTGCCTGCTTACCAAACTGACATGCTTCGCATACCTTATGAAATTCTGCAACTCTAAATGTAGGCAAACTTGTAACCAACCCTTTGGATTGCATTAATTTCAGCCTTTGTACATTTGCATGTCCAATGCGTTTGTGCCAAATTTCAATATCTGCAACAACACCTTTTACTTTAGCATACATAGCAGCATTCATAGAAGGAATTCCAACATCCAGAGTAAACATATGTCCAACTCTACTTCCCTTTCCTACCAACCTGTACTTGTCATTGAAGTCTTCTACAAAATATCCCTTTGCATTAAATCTGACTTGCAGCCCTTGCTCTACCATTTGACCGACTGACACCAAGTTCTTTGTAATAGATGGCACATGTAATACATCTGAAAGACTCTTTGTCTTACCATCATGCAAGGATAAGGGAACTTTTTCAATGTGTGAAATTGGGTGGCATGAATCATCACTCGTCTGCACATAACCTGCATTTTGCAAATCCTGCATCTCTCTAAACCATTTTGCATGGTTGGTCATATGATTGGATATACCTGAATCAACATACCAAACATCTTCATGTGTTTCCTTTCCTGTAACAGCATTCAGCATATGCTGCATAACAAACAGACGTTCATTTTTGTCTTCATTCTGTCGTGAAGATGATGCATAGTTTCCTTGCTGTAACTTACCACTCCGAATATCATCTTTCTTAGCATAACATTGGGCTACAATATGACCTGTTTTGCCACAGTAGTGATACACAATACCACAGTTGTTAGAACTTCTGTTCTGCCATCCACCTCTTTCTCTAAAGCTCCCCCTGCCTCTAAAGTTACCATGACCTCCTAAAACCCGCATATCGCCAAACTGCTGATTCAATCTGTTTTGCTGATTGTCACTACCACGTCCTGTACCATGGCCTCTTGAAGAGAACGTGCCACGTCCCCTTCTTGAACTAGAGTAGAAAGCTTGGACCTGTTTACCACTTCTTTCAGATGTCTCACTCTGCATGTTGATCTCTTCAGTGATCATAAGGGAGACCAACTCATCGAAATCTGGAAATGGCTTTCTGACATATACGGAAGTTACAAAAGACTTCCAAGCCTTTTCATTGTTAAGTCCACCCAAGGTAGATGACACCAAATCATCATCATCGGGCATTGTATCAATCACTGCCAATGCATCTCCAATGCTTCTTACCTTCAGTGCATACTCATTGATAGACATTTTTCCTTTCTTTAATGTATTCAACTCTTGCTTGAGTTGAATCTTTGTGCCTTTGTATTTACAAAAAACATACTTTCAAGTATGGTCCAAGCTGAATATGAATTCTCTGCATTTCTGATATGTCCTAGCATATTATTGTCAATTATTGCTGACAACCAATACATGACCTTCTTGTCTTTTGCATTCCATTCCTTCCATGCCTTTGTCTCTTCTGTCGTTGGAGGATCACTCACCTCCGGTTCCTTTTCTTCACCGGAAACAAACTCGTAGAGGCCGTTTCCAATAAGGAAGTTCATGACATGGAACTTCCATGAAGGTAATTGTTCTTGTCAAGCTTCTCAATGATGGGGCTTACACTGTTCTCTGCCATTATCACAAAATTAATACCAACAGCAAGCAAATTGTAATGTGTCCCCTCGTATCATCCAGGAAACATCTTAGCAGTGCATCGGAAAGGGTGTCTAGAAAACTCCGCCTGGCACTCCCAAGGAATGTTATGGGGTTTGTGATCTAGGTCTTCCCGTGTCTGCCACGTAGCAGAAGTATCCTGGCCGTTTCCCACTTAGGATCTACCAGAATTAGGGTTTTCCCGTTTGGTCATTAGCTAATAGCAACTAATGTCAGACCCGAGTGAACTACTTTACGCAGAAACGCCAGGTCCGAAGCGGATTCACGCTGCACTTGGTTCAAGGAGAATGGGAAACGAGAGGGATGCAAAGCTCAACCTCTTTGCCATAAGGCATAGTCCCATTCCATTCCCCTAAAACATCGTAAATCAGGTAAGACATAACTTTAGGTCATTGTTATTGTTATTCGTTCTAATGATGATGATCATTCCGCTGTTCTTCGAGATTTTTGAGAAAAGTTCCCGGCTAACCGGGACCACCCAACTGTAGGATGGACCCATGGCCCATCCTCCGCACTTTCCTCGGTTTGTTTTAGTTATGTAATTATCTAACACATTAATTTGGCATATAACAATCAGCTCCTTTAATTAATCCCTTTAAGCACTGGTTCTTTCACGTAATCTTATCACGTGACATAGAAAAACAATATCAAGCAAGTTCTTTCTTTACATTTTATCTTTGAAATACAAGGAGTTCTGCCCGTAGGCTTGTCCATAATTCGCCCGAAGGCTATCTAGTAATCCTCATGGATCACTATTCCAAGCTTTCGCCCGTCAACTAGTATGCGGGCCTCAAGATCCAATCCTGAGTTACGTTAGCCTCTTGTGCAGGACCCGGAAGGCGAGGGATTTACGGCCAGAGCCCCCTTGGCACCCAAGCGTCCTCCTACTCCAAGTAGAGCTCAACGGAGAGACCTCTCACGGCGGTTCGGTCCATGTTCTCGGCGCGGTCAACAACCCCCTTGGTTAGGGTTAGGCAGGCAGTCGGGGGTAACTGAAGCTGCCTCTCCCTTCAGGCCTTTAACCTGAAGTATATGAACTCATTTAATTTGTAATTCATAATTCAAACAGAGCCCTAAAATCTCTAGCAAGCACAAACATTTCCATTAATCAACCCAGTTGTTTGGCAAACTGCTAAGGAAGTGTTCTTTCCTTTTGAGTGTAACAGCACTCGTTCCCAAGGCGTCTTGTAAATGGCAAGGTCTTTTACATTCCGGTGTAGGGCATACCCAACTTGGTTAACCCTAAAGTTCCTTAGATCTGCTAGTTTTCGGTTTACAACTTTCCTTATTTAGAAGGATATCCAAAAATACATCTTTTTGCAAGATAACTTGTGTAGGGATCTGCCATCCTTGATGAGGGTTTTTACCCTTTCTCATTGTGAATCAATCACAAGACTAAATGATTTCATACCTGTTGTGCAAGTCCTGCGATGGAATAATCTGATTAGATTCTTAAGCTGACGTATGTCAGGCCTAGGGTTTCTTCTTTTAAGAACCTTAGGGACAAACCCTAGTTCCTTATCTTTACGAATTTATTGTCCCTACAGTAAGGAAAGTAGTCAAGTGCTTAGGGTATGAATGTTTCTATGTTTAGATTGGTTTAGTTATCTTTCGGAAGGTAACATTAATCGTCTTGTCACGGTTTTGCTATCCTTGTGACAATTTACTTCCAGTCAATAAACTTAATTTTGACTTCCCTTTTCCTTACAGATGAACTCATGCTAAGTGACAACATTTGCCTCGCTAAGATGTACAATTAGCAAAGACAACTTCCTAGTAATTTGAGCATCGAAAGAAACCTTTCATGAATTTAACCATTTACAACGATTCGTTGCGAAAGGAATAAGACTAATGGTGCAAGATATAATTTCTACACCTTAGGATTTAACTAAAATATACTACTATAGTAAATGGTTAATCTTGCTCGTAATTTATAATGCTTGATGCAATTTGAAGAAAGCTAAGTTCTATACATTGTCATTCATAAGCTAAACTCCTTCGTTACAAATAACTCGAACAAACATATCCTATCCTTAACAATTTTTCTTTGCATGATCAACTTAAAACCAAATTAAAGCCAAGAAGAAAAACCTGGTTTTGTGGTGAGATATCCACATGGATACTGGGGGATGACCCTCCCGCAGCTACACCTTGGACTTTCTTCGGTGGCATCGTTGTTCGAATGTGAGATAGCCTTTTTCTCTTTCTTCTGGAATTCCACCGTCTCTTTGGATTCAAAAAAAGTTTGTGGAGGAGTGTGGTTTTGCAACCACGGAACCCTTGTAGGAGTTTGACTTGGGGCAGAAGGAATAGAAAGCACTTATTCTCATTCCTTCCCTTTCTTTTATCTTTTTCCCACTCTTCCTCCTTCACTCCTTCTTTTCACTCCCTCTACCTTCCCTCCCTATCTTTTCTCTCACGGCTACTTTTCCCTTACGGGATATCATACGAGGCCATGATGATGAATTGGATTTTTTTAGGTTCAGGGGGGGAAATAATAAGGGGGATACAGGGGATTACGAGGAAAACTTAGGGAGTTGTGGAAAAAAAAAAGAGTTATGAGGGTGAAAAGGGCTTAGTGGAATAAAACACTGGGGAAAAGTATAGGAAGGGGGTCTTGGGGGATTTTAGGACATGTGGGGGTGTGTAGACACCAGCTTGTTTGATAAAACTAAGAAAACAAAGCTTAGCTAAGAGAGCACATGCACAAAAAGATCTAAAAAGTGAATGAAGGAATCAATGAAAGAGAATGAAAATCTTCAAGGAGCCTAAGGACAAAGTAGCCTATGGGTGTGACTCGAATGGCCTAAAGAGCTAAGAGGAGTGGGGGGGGGGGGGGGGGGGACAAGGGGGCTTAGGGGGGATTAAACTTGGGGGGGGGGGGAGGGGGGAGAACAAGGGGGCTTAGGGGGGATTAAACCCGGGGGGGGGGGGGGGGGGGGGGGGGGGGGGGGAACAAGGGGGCTTAGGGGAGATTAAACCCGAGGGAGGGGAGAAAAAGCAAGGGCCTTAAGAAGGCCCCTTGGAATCTTCCAAGGGCCTTCTAGAAGCTTACGAAGGCCACGTGGGGGAAAAAAAGGGAATCAATGACTGGGCTGTCGGCCCAGCCTGGTAGCTAATTAGCCCGTCAGCGAGGGCCATGATTGAAGATGGCAGCGACCTCTCCTGGCTCCGCAGCAGCCGCTAGGAGTTTGGCGTCTCCTCCCTCCCTCTTGTTTGCGACACGACGCAGCGGTGGCACGGCCTCTTCCAACCCTTCTTCCTTTCTTCCTCACGGCTCCATCCCTCTCATCTCCAGCGGCCCCCCTCGTTTAAATAGTGGAGGGGAGGGGGATTTTCCCTCCCTGCGTGTCATCACGTATGTCCCCCTCCCCCTCAATCAAAGCTCCACCAAGGAGCTTAGTTGCTCCTTCTATTTCCCTCCCCCTCCAGCTCGTCAGTCGGCTGGAGGGATAAGGGGGGGAATTAAAAAAAAATTCATTTATCCCATTTTTCATATTCATTTGAGGCAGGTTCACGCACGTGCTTTTATTAGCAAATCGGGATATTACATTCTCTCCCCCTTGGAGGAATCGAGATGTCCTCATCTCGAGATAAACTGGGGATATTGATGGTTGAGAGAGCTTTCATCTATCCAAGTGGCATCCTCTTCGGGATAATCTTTCCACTGGACGAGGCATTCTCTCAGGGTTCTAGATCTTAACTGTCTTTCCCTAACATCTAAGATCCTATCTGGCCTTAGTTCAAGGACTCCTTGACTAGGCATTACAATTTGTTGGTCATCAAGTACATGATTAGGGTTGGGTACATATTTTTTCAATAGGCTGATATGGAATACATTGTGAACCTTTAGGTTCTCAGGGAGTTGCAATCTATAAGCATTGGGTCCTAGGCATTTGAGGATTTTGTACGGCCCACAATACCTTGGACTTAGCTTCTTGCATTCTCCTAGGGATAGAGAACTCTTTTTAGGGCATACACGAATGAAGACCGTGTCTCCTTCTTCAAAGACTCTATCTTGACGTTTCAAATCTGCGTATGCCTTTTGCCTATCCTTGGCCGCTTGTATGTCTTGTCTTATTGATCTTATTTGATCATCCATGTCCTCCAACATTTGTCTTGAAGCTTCAACTCTTAGGGTTGGATCAGAAAAGTTTAGGGGACTTCGACAATCATGACCATACAATGCCTGGAAAGGGGTCATTTCAATGCTCTGCTGGTAAGAAGCATTGTAGGCAAATTCAACCAATGGCAACTATTGAATCCACCTCTTAGGCTCTCGACAGCAGTATGCCCTAAGCATATCCTCGATGACTTGATTTACTTGCTCTGTTTGGCCATCCGTTTCGGGATGGTAGGTCGTGCTAAAACAGAGTTGAGTCCCAATAGCTTCAAAGATAGCTCTCTAGAAGTGTGATGTGAAGAGAGAATCTCGATCACTAATGATTCTTCTAGGTAGCCCATGTAGCTTGAATATCTCCTTGATAAACAATCTTGCAATGTCGGAGGCTTTATAGTTTGTCTTTAGTGGAATCAGGTGTGCAACCTTGGTAAGCATGTCAACCACAACCATAATGGAATTTTATCCTCCTTGGACTTGGGGTAAGCCCACAACAAAATCCATACTGATGAATTCCCATTTCATTTGGGGAATGTCAAGCGGTTGTAGTTTCCTTGGCATCATGACATGTTCAGCTTTGATACGTTGGCAAGACAAACACTCAGTGACATATTTGAGAACATCACCTTTAAGCCTCTCCCAATGGTAGCTCTTCCTAACTACATTAAGAGTCTTAGCATAGCTAGGATGTCCTGCGAAAGGAGAATCATGAGCTTCCCATGATATCTTCTGCTTAAGTGACTGGCTTGCTGGTATACACAGCCTTGTTCTATAGTAGGCAAGTCCATTATCAATGGAAAATTCCTGATACTTATCTTGCAACTTCTGATTCTGCTCCTTGGTAGATATTTCCTTTATCATTGTTTGGTAGGCCAAATCATGGCATGCTTCCTCTCTAGCTAGTTCAAGTATAGGGTTGTTTGGCATAGATATCTTTTTAGCCAGAGATCTGGCTGTTGATGGATTCTGCAAGATTAGGGAATTTAGGAATGCCTTGCGATTGAGTGCATCGACAGCTACATTCTCCTTCCCTGGTCGGTACTTGATTTCAAAATCATATTCCTCCAATACTTCAATCCACCAATGTTGCCTCATGTTGAGCTCGTTCTGGGTAAAAATCCATTTGAGACTCTTATGATCGGTCACTAGAGCAAACTTGTCACCCAACAGGTAGTGTCTCCAAAGCTATAGAGGATGGATGACAGCTAGTAATTCCAAATCATGCGTGGCATAATTCTTTTCATGACTCTTCAATTTCCTTGAAGAGTATGCTACTGGATGACCTTCCTACATAAGTACACATCCGAAGGCAAGAATGCTAGCATCAGTTACTACCTCGAACTCCTTATTGAGGTCAGGAAGTTTTAGAATAGGTGCTGATACCAAACTTTGCTTCAATTTGTCGAAGCTATTTTGTTCGGAAGTTGACCATGTAATAGAAGTCTGCTTCTTTAGTAAGTCTGTAAGAGGTGCTGCAATCAAAGCATAGTTTTTTATGAAGACCCTATACCATCCTGTCAATCCAAGAAAGCTACCTATCTCTTTGATGGGTACTGGTATTGGCCATTCAAGCACATCTCTAACCTTGGCTGGGTCTACTGATATTCCTTCTGATGATACTATAAATCCCAGATATTCAATCTGACGCTTGAAGAATGAACATTTCTTCATTTTTCCATACAGCTTATGAGACCTCATTGTCTCGAGAACAATCTGAAGTTGAGGTTCATGATCTTCTTCCTATTTAGAATAGACTAAAGTGTCATCGAAGAAGACAAGCACGAAATCATCAAGATATGGTCTAAAGATATCTTGCATTAATCTGTTGAAGGTGGCAGGTGCGTTTGTAAGCCCGAATGACATAACCAAGAACTCAAAGTGCCCATATTTTGTATTAAAGACCGTCTTTGGAATATCTTCTTCCTTGATCCTTATCTGATAGTAACCTGACCTGAGATCAATCTTGGAGAAGATCTTTACACCCTGAAGATGATCAAGAAGCTCATCTATTCTAGGAATAGGATACTTGTTCTTGACTGTTGATTGATTCAACCCTCGGTAATCAATACATAGTCGAAGTGTCCCATCTTTCTTTTTCTGGAATAGTACTGGAGCTCCCCACGGTGAGTTGCTAGGCCAGATGTAAACCTGATCTAACAGTTGCTTGAGTTGTTCCTTCAACTCAATTGCTTCTGGTATGGACATTCTATAAGGTCTCTTTGCAATTGGTGCAGCTCCAGGCACTAGCCTAATCTCATGATCTACTTCTCTTTGAGGTGGAAGTTCAATCAATTCCTCAGGGAATATGTCAACGTATTCCTTTAGCCAAGAAGGTCCTTCATGAGACTCTTGCTTTTGATCTAACTTGTTGAGTTTGATCAGGTAAACAGGTAATCCTTTTCTGACTCCTTTTATGATCCGAGATACTTTGGCTAATTGGATTCTTGGCACTCCTGCCTCACCTTGAGTTGTGACAAATTCCCTTTCAGAGTTTCGAAAGGAAACTTGACCCTTTCCACAATGAATGTGGGCGTCATTAGGCTTAAGCCAATCCATCCCGAGTAGACACTCATGGATACCTAAATTCATGACTCTGAATTTGACTAAAGTCTTCTTTCCTCCCAAAAAGAATTCCACCTTAGAAGTTTGCTTGGTACAAGTTACCTCACGACCGTTTGCCAATTCCACAAGCAGGGTAGGTGCTTCTACTGTGGCTATTCCTAATCTTTTTGCACATGCTTGTGAGATAAAGGAATGTGTACTGCCACAATCAATCAAGGTTTTGAAACCTTTACCTTGATAGTCCGACGGTGTCTGAATCACCGAGAACTGGCAATTCGGTCCTTTCTTGTGTAAAGCGGCATGGACTGTCGCTCTTTCGAATTTTGCTTCCATAGTCGGATCTTCCTCTTCTTCTTCTTTGCATTTTTGCCTATTGGCAATGCAAGCGGTTCTTCCTCTTCCACGGGTAACGGCTCCTTGACCGCGGCCTGCTCCTTGGAAAGACGTTTGGCGATGTCCTCTGCTGAGCTTGGGACATTGCCTCTTGAAGTGACCGGGTTCGTTGTATTGGAAACATCGGAGGTTTCAGCCATTACTTTGAGTAGGAACAAAGTTGTTGACGTTATTTGTCCTTGCTTTCTTCCTTTGTCCCTGATTGTGACCTTGAACTCTCTTCACTTGAGGTTTGAATGCTCCTCTGTTTGGGTCGCTATAGGACCAAGTTTTGTTATCCCTTGGTCTAGCTTGCACCTCCTGAATTATAGGCACCGCTCGAATGAGTGCATCCTGAATATCTGATGGACACATAGATTCGAGATGGGTATTTACGGGTGGATTTAAGCCCGCACAAAATTTGGACACCTGCTGTGTCATGTCCATCTGTGGCGCATACTTTAAGAGTGAGACGAATTTAGAGTAGTATGCGTCAAGGGTGAGTCCTAGCTGTTTTAGCTCGTAGAACTCATTCATTTTTTGTGTACGATATGCAAGAGGCAAATATATTCCCTGCACGGCTTTCTTCAACTTCTCCCAGGTAACGGACCCCTGTGAAGTCCCTTGATCCCTGCACCATTGCTTCCACCAAAGTCTGGCTTCGCCAGTGAGTTTTAACTTGGCAAGCATGGCCTTATTGGTAGGTGCAGTACCAGCTGCTTCAATGTAATCCTCCATAGATTCAATCCAAATTTTAGCATCAGACTGGACGAATCTGCCTCTCCAGTCAAACTCGGGTGGCTTTATCTGCTTGAGGAGGAACTTCTTCTCCTGGGTCACAGCAGTACTTGATGTAGGGGGTGAATTTGGAACCTGTACCTAGGGTTGTGCCTGGTTAAAATTTTTATTAATGTTATTATATGATAATCGATGTTAGCTTATCTTTCATTTCTAGTTCAACTATCTCGTAAACAATGTAACTACTTAACTTTTTAACATTTCTTATGCACAGCCAGATTTTGATAAAAGAAGTCTTTATTTGTATTTACATGGGCATAGCCTTATACAACGTTTCGTGTGATGATAATCCAATCATTACATTCAGTTTGGGGAGAATAACGTTGTATTGCATTTGTCTACAAGAACTGTGTAATAGTAGGGTTTTGGGTCATGGATCTTTAGGAATCGATAGTTCATTGGAAGTTCAGGATACCCTTTCCGTTGGAATCCATACTTCTCATGGCGGCCCAACACTTTAATCCTGTCGGCTTGGATTACACGGGTCACTTCCTCATATACATATGAGTTCATTTCAACCCTTCGACCTTGAATATGTAAAGTTGAATTTACGTGAGCTTCCACAAAAATGAACAGCGTCACGACTTTCAAGTCTTCCAACCACTTGATCCTCTTTAGGTTGGTCTGTAGATAAGCAAACCGGTGGGCGACTATATAGTAGATTCCCGAAGACCCCGTCCATCTTTGTTCTATGTATAAAGGTGATGGATTATAAATCTGCTCCAGGATGTTCATCATCCCAATTCTTTGTCTATAAAGCGGAGAATGCATTGCAGTCATAAACATGACCTGAAATACCAAAAACTTATTCCACGCTTCATAGTTCTGCAAGACAGCATTTGAAGATGAGAAAATGTTTGGATAGCAATAATTTCTTTACTTCATTTTTATTGAGATCTCATAAAAACAATTTCGTTGTTGGTTGGCTCCGATACCAACTTGTAACATGTCCCCTGGTATCATCCAGGACACGTCTTAGCAGTCCATCGGAAAGGGTGTCTAGAGAACTCCGCCCGGCACTACCAAGGAATGTTACGGGGTTTATGATCTAGGTCTTCCCATGTCAGCCACGTAGCGGAAGTATCCTGGCCGTTTCCCACTTAGGATGGAATTAGGGTTTTCTTGTTTGGTCATTAGCTAACAGCAACTAGCGTCCGACCCGAGCGAACTACTTTACGCAGAAACGCTAGGTCCGAAGCGGATTCACACTGCACTTGGTTCAAGGAGAATGGAAAACGAGAGGGATGCAAAGCTCAACCTCTCTGCCATAAGGCATAGTCCCATTCCGTTCCCCTAAAACAGCGTAAATCGGGTAAGACATAACTTTAGGTCATTGTTCTTGTTATTCGTTTTGATGATGATGATCATTCCGCTGTTCTTCGAGATTTTTGAGAAAAGTTCCCGGCTAACCGGGACCACCCAACTGTAGGACAGACCCATGGCCCATCCTCCGCACTTTCCTCGGTTTGTTTTAGTTATGTAATTATCTAACACATTAATTTGACATATAACAATCAGCTCCTTTAATTAATCCCTTTAAGCACTGGTTCTTTCACGTAATCTTATCACGTGGCATAGAAAAACAATATCAAGCAAGTTCTTTCTTTACATTTTATCTTTGAAATACAAGGAGTTCCGCCCGTAGGCTTGTCCATAATCCGCTCGAAGGCTATCCAGTAATCCTCAGGGATCACTATTCCAAGCTTCCGCCCATCAACTAGTATGTCAGCCTCAAGATCCAATCCCGAGTTACGTTAGCCTCTTGTGCAGGACCCGGAAGGCGAGGGATTTATGGCCAGAGCCCCCCTTGGCACCCAAGCGTCCTCCTACTCCAAGTAGAGCTCAATGAAGAGACCTCTCGCGGCGGGTTCGGTCCATGTTCCCAGGGCAGTCAACAACCCCCTTGGTTAGGGTTAGGTAGGCAGTCGGGGGTAACTGAAGCTGCCTCTCCCTTCAGGCCTTTAACCTGAAGTATAGGTACTCATTTAATTTGTAATTCATAATTCAAACAGAGCCCTAAAATCTCTAGCAAGCACAAATATTTACATTAATCAACCCAGTTGTTTGGCAAACTGCTAAGGAAGTGTTCTTTCCTTTTGAGTGTAACAGCACTCGTTCCCAAGGTGTCTTGTAAATGGCAAGGTCTTTTACATTCCGGTGTAGGGCATACCCAACTTGGTTAACCCTAAAGTTCCTTAGATATGCTAGTTTTTGGTTTACAACTTTCCTTATTTAGAAGGATATCCAAAAATACATCTTTTTGCAAGATAACTTGCGTAGGGATCTGCCATCCTTGATGAGGGTTTTTACCCTTTCTCCTTGTGAATCAATCACAAGACTAAATGATTTCATACCTGTTGCGCAAGTCCTGCGATGGAATAATCTGATTAGATTCTTAAGCTAACGTATGTCAGACCTAGGGTTTCTTCTTTTAAGAACCTTAGGGACAAACCCTAGATCCTTATCTTTACGAATTTATTGTCCCTACAGTAAGGAAAGTAGTCAAGTGCTTAGGGTATGAATGTTTCTATGTTTAGATTGGTTTAGTTATCTTTCGGAAGGTAACATTAATCGTCTTGTCACGGTTTTGCTATCCTTGTGACAATTTACTTCCAGTCAATACAGCTTAATTTTGACTTTTGTTTTGCTTACAGATGAACTCATGCTAAATAACAACATTTGCCTTGCTAAGATGTACAATTAGCAAAGACAACTTCCTAGTAATTTGAGCATCGAAAGAAACCTTTCATGAATTTAACCATTTACAACGATTCGTTGCGAAAGGAATAAGACTAATGGTACAATATATAATTTCTACACCTTAGGATTTAACTAAAATATACTACTATCTTGCTCGTAATTTATAATGCTTGATGCAATTTGAAGAAAGCTAAGTTCTATACATTGTCATTCATAAGCTAAAATCCTTCGTTACAAATAACTCGAACAAACATATCCTATCCTTAACAATTTTTCTTTGCATGATCGACTTAAAATCGAATTAAAGCCAAGAAGAAAAACCTGGTTTTGTGGTGAGATATCCACATGGATACCGGGGGATGACCCTCCCGCAGCTACACCTTGGACTTTCTTCGGCAGCATCATAGTTCGAATGTGAGATAACATTTTTCTCTCTCTTCTGGAATTCCACCGTCTCTTTGGATCCAAAAAAAGTTTATGGGGGAGTGTGGTTTTGCAACCACGGAACCCTTGTAGGATTTTGACTTGGGGTAGAAGGAATAGAAAGCACTTATTCTCCTTCCTTCCCTTTCTTTTATCTTTTTCCCACTCTTCCTCCTTCACTCCTTCTTTTCACTCCCTCTACCTTCCCTCCCTATCTTTTTTCTGATCATGGCTACTTTTCCCTTACGGGATATCATATGAGGCCATGATGATGAATTGGATTTTTCTAGGTTCAGGGGGGGAAATAATAAGGGGGATACAGGGGATTACGAGGACAACTTAGGGAGTTGTGGAAAAAAAAAAAGAGTTATGAGGGTGAAAAGGGCTTAGTGGAATGAAACACGGGGGAAAACTATAGGAAGGGGGTCTTGGGGGATTTTAGGACATGTGGGGGTGTGTAGACACCGGCTTGTTTGATAAAACTAAGAAAACAAAGCTCAGCTAAGAGAGCACATGCACAAAAAGATCTAAAAAGTGAATGAAGGAATCAATGAAAGAGAATGAAAATCTTCAAGGAGCCTAAGGACAAAATAGCCTATGGGTGTGACTCGAATGGTCTAAAGAGCTAAGAGGAGTGGGGGGGGGGAAACAAGGGGGCTTAGGGGGGATTAAACCCAGGCGGGGGGGGGGAGAACAAGGGGGCTTAGGGGGGATTAAACTTGGGGGGGGGGGGGGGGGGGGGGAGAACAAGGGGGCTTAGGGGGGATTAAACCCGGGGGGGGAGGGGGGGGGGGAGAACAAGCAAGGGCCTTATGGAAAAGAGGCTAAAGAAGGCCCCTTGGAATCTTCCAAGGGCCTTCTGGAAGCTTACGAAGGCCACGTGGGGGAAAAAAATGGAATCAATGACTGGGCTGTCGGTCCAGCCTGGCAGCTAATTAGCCAGGCGGCGAGAGCCATGACTGAAGATGGCAGAGACCTCTCCTGGCTCCACAGCAGCCGCTAGGAGTTTGGCGTCTCCTCCCTCCCTCTTGGTTGCGACACGACGCAACGGCGGCACGGCCTCTTCCGACCCTTCTTCCTTTCTTCCTCACGGCTCCAGCCCTCTCATCTCCAATGGCCCCCCTCGTTTAAATAGTGGAGGGGAGGGGGATCTTCCCTCCCTGCATGTTAGCACGCATGTCCCCCCCCCCTCAATCAAAGCTCCACCAAGGAGCTTAGTTGCTGCTTCTATTTCCCTCCCCCTCCAGCTGGTCAGTCAGCTGGAGGGATATGGGGGGGAATTAAAAAAAAATTCATTTATCCCATTTTTCATATTCATTTGAGGCAGGTTCACGCGCGTGCTTTTATTAGCAAATCGGGATATTACATTCTCTCCCCCTTGGAGGAATTGAGATGTCCTCATCTCGAGATAAACTGGGGATATTGATGGTTGAGAGAGCTTTCATCTATCCAAGTGGCATCCTCTTCGGGATAATCTTTCCACTGGACGAGGCATTCTCTCAGGGTTCTAGATCTTAACTGTCTTTCCCTAACATCTAAGATCCTATCTAGCCTTAGTTCAAGGACTCCTTGACTAGGCATTACAATTTGTTGGTCATCAAGTACATGATTAGGGTTGGGTACATATTTTTTCAATAGGCTGATATGGAATACATTGTGAACCTTTAGGTTCTCAGGGAGTTGCAATCTATAAGCATTGGGTCCTAGGCATTTGAGGATTTTGTATGGCCCACAATACCTTGGACTTAGCTTCTTGCATTCTCCTAGGGATAGAGAACTCTTTTTAGGGCATACACGAATGAAGACCATGTCTCCTTCTTCGAAGACTCTATCTTGATGTTTCAAATCTGCGTATGCCTTTTGCCTATCCTTGGCCGCTTGTATGTCTTGTCTTATTGATCTTATTTGATCATCCATGTCCTCCAACATTTGTCTTGAAGCTTCAACTCTTAGGGTTGGATCAGAAAAGTTTAGGGGACTTCGACAATCATGACCATACAATGCCTGGAAAGGGGTCATTTGACTGCTCTGCTGGTAAGAAGCATTGTAGGAAAATTCAACCAAAGGCAAGTATTGAATCCACCTCTTAGACTCTCGACAGCAGTATGCCCTAAGCATATCCTCAATGACTTGATTTACTCGCTCTGTTTGGCCATCCGTTTCGGGATGGTAGGTGGTGCTAAAACAGAGTTGAGTCCCAATAGCTTCAAAGATAGCTCTCCAAAAGTGTGATGTGAAGAGAGAATCTCGATCACTAATGATTCTTCTAGGTAGCCCATGTAGCTTGAATATCTCCTTGATAAACAATCTTGCAATGTTGGAGGCTTTATAGTTTGTCTTTAGTGGAATCAGGTGTGCAACCTTGGTAAGCATGTCAACCACAACCATAATGGAATTGTATCCTCCTTGGACTTGGGGTAAGCCCACAACAAAATCCATACTGATGAATTCCCATTTCATTTGGGGAATGTCAAGCGGTTGTAGTTTCCCTGGCATCATGACATGTTCAGCTTTGATACGTTGGCAAGACAAACACTCAGTGACATATTTGAGAACATCACCTTTAAGCCTCTCCCAATGGTAGCTCTTCCTAACTGCATTAAGAGTCTTAGCATAGCTAGGATGTCCTGCGAAAGGAGAATCATGAGCTTCCCATGATATCTTCTGCTTAAGTGACTGGCTTGCTGGTATACACAGCCTTGTTCTGTAGTAGACAAGTCCATTATCAATGGAAAATTCCTGATACTTATATTGCAACTTCTGATTCTGCTCCTTGGTAGATATTTCCTTTATCATTGTTTGGTAGGCCAAATCATGGCATGCTTCCTCTCTAGCTAGTTCAAGTATAGGGTTGTTTGGCATAGATATCTTTTTAGCCAGAGATTTGGGTGTTGATGGATTCTGCAAGATTAGGGAATTTAGGAATGCCTTGCGATTGAGTGCATCGACAACTACATTCTCCTTCCCTGGTCGGTACTTGATTTCAAAATCATATTCCTCCAATACTTCAATCCACTGACGTTGCCTCATGTTGAGCTCGTTCTGGGTAAAAATCCATTTGAGACTCTTATGATCGGTCACTAGAGCAAACTTGTCACCCAACAGGTAGTGTCTCCAAAGCTATAGAGGATGGATGACAGCTAGTAATTCCAGATCATGCGTGGCATAATTCTTTTCATGACTCTTCAATTTCCTTGAAGAGTATGCTACTGGATGACCTTCCTACATAAGTACACATCCAAAGGCAAGAATGCTAGCATCAGTTACTACCTCGAACTCCTTATTGAGGTCAGGAAGTTTTAGAATAGGTGCTGATACCAAACTTTGCTTCAATTTTTCGAAGCTATTTTGTTCGGAAGTTGACCATGTAATAGAAGTCTGCTTCTTTAGTAAGTCTGTAAGAGGTGCTGCAATCAAAGCATAGTTTTTGATGAAGACCCTATACCATCCTGTCAATCCAAGAAAGCTACCTATCTCTTTGACGGGTACTGGTATTGGCCATTCAAGCACATCTCTGACCTTGGCTGGGTCTACTGATATTCCTTCTGATGATAGTATAAATCCCAGATATTCAATCTGATGCTTGAAGAATGCACATTTCTTCATTTTTGCATACAGCTTATGAGACCTCATTGTCTCGAGAACAATCCGAAGTTGAGGTTCATGATCTTCTTCCTGTTTAGAATAGACTAAAGTGTCATCGAAGAAGACAAGCACGAAATCATCAAGATATGGTCTAAAGATATCTTGCATTAATCTGTTGAAGGTGGCAGGTGCGTTTGTAAGCCCGAATGACATAACCAAGAACTCAAAGTGCCCATATCTTGTATTGAAGGCCGTCTTTGGAATATCTTCTTCCTTGATCCTTATCTGATGGTAACCTGACCTGAGATCAATCTTGGAGAAGATCTTTGCACCCTGAAGACGATCAAGAAGCTCATCTATTCTAGGAATAGGATACTTGTTCTTGACTGTTGATTGATTCAACCCTCGGTAATCAATACATAGTCGAAGTGTCCCATATTTCTTTTTCTGGAATAGTACTAGAGCTCCCCACGGTGAGTTGCTAGGCCAGATGTAAACCTGATCTAACACTTGCTTGACTTGTTCCTTCAACTCAATTGGTTCTGGTATGGACATTCTATAAGGTCTCTTTGCAATTGGTGCAGCTCCAGGCACTAGCCTAATCTCATGATCTACTTCTCTTTGAGGTGGAAGTTCAATCAATTCCTCAAGGAATATGTCAACGTATTCCTTTAGCCAAGAAGGTCCTGCATGAGACTCTTGCTTTTGATCCAACTTGTTGAGTTTGATCAGGTAAACGAGTAATCTTTTTCTGACTCCTTTTATGATCCGAGATACTTTGGCTAATTGGATTCTTGGCACTCCTGCCTCACCTTGAGTTGTGACAAATTCCCTTTCAGAGTTTCGAAAGGAAACTTGACCCTTTCCACAATGAATGTGGGTGTCATTAGGCCTAAGCCAATCCATCCTGAGTAGACACTCATGCATACCTAAATTCATGACTCTGAATTTGACTAAAGTCTTCTTTCCTCCCAGAAAGAATTCCACCTTAGAAGTTTGCCTGGTAGAAGTTACCTCACGACCGTTTGCCAATTCCACAAGTAGGGTAGGTGCTTCTACTATGGCTATTCCTAATCTTTTTGCACATGCTGGTGAGATAAAGAAATGTGTACTACCACAATCCATCAAGGTTTTAAAACCTTTACCTTGATAGTCCGACGGTGTCTAAATCACCGAGAACTGGCGATTCGGTCCTTTCTTATGTAAAGCGGCATGGACTGTCGCTCTTTCGAATTCTGCTTCCATAGTCGGATCTTCCTCTTCTTCTTCTTCGCATCTTTGCCTATTGGCAATGCAAGCGGTTCTTCCTCTTCCACGGGTAACGGCTCCTTGACCGCGGCCTACTCCTTGGAAAGACGTTTGACGATGTCCTCCGCTGAGCTTGGGACATTGCCTCTTGAAGTGACCGGGTTCGTTGCAGTGGAAACATCGGAGGTTTCGGCCATTACTTTGAGTAGGAACAAAGTTGTTGATGTTATTTGTCCTTGCTTTCTTCCTTTGTCCCTGATTGTGACCTTGAACTCTCTTCACTTGAGGTTTGAATGCTCTTCTGTTCGGGTCACTATAGGACCAAGTTTTGTTACCCCTTGGTCTAGCTTGCACCTCCTGAATTATAGGCGCCGCTCAAATGAGTGCATCCTGAAGATCTGATGGACACATAGATTCGAGACAGATATTTACGGGTGGATTTAAGCCCGCACAAAATTTGGACACCTGCTATGTCATGTCCATCTGTGGCGCATACTTTAAGAGTGAGACGAATTTAGAGTAGTATGCGTCAAGGGTGAGTCCTAGCTATTTTAGCTCGTAGAACTTATTCATTTTCTGCGTACGATATGCAGGTGGCAAATATCTTCCATGCACGGCTTTCTTCAACTTCTCCTAGGTAACGGACCCCTGTGAAGTCCCTTGATTCCTGCACCATTGCTTCCACCAAAGTCTGGCTTCGCCGGTGAGTTTTAACTTGGCGAGCATGGCCTAATTGGTAGGTGCAGTACCAACTGCTTCAAAGTAATCCTCCATAGATTCAATCCAAATTTCAGCATCAGACTGGACGAATCTACCTCTCCCGTCAAACTCGGGTGGCTTTATCTGCTTGAGGAGGAACTTCTTCTCCTGGGTCACAGTAGTACTTGATGTAGGGTGAAAATTTGGAACCTGTACCTAGGGTTGTGCCTGGTTAAAAGTTTTCTTAACGTTATTATATGATAATCGACGTTAGCTTATCTTTCATTTCTAGTTCAGCTATCTCGTAAACAATGTAACTACTTAACTTTTTAACATTTCTTATGCACAGCCAGATATTGATAAAAGAAGTCTTTATTTGTATTTACATGGGCATAGCCTTATACAATGTTTCGTGTGATGATAATCCAATCATTACATTCAGTTTGGGGAGAATAACGTTGTATTGCATTTGTCTACAGGAACTGTGTAATAGTAGGGTTTTGGGTCATGGATCTTTAGGAATCGATAGTTCATTGGAAGTTCAGGATACCCTTTCTGTTGGAATCCATACTTCTCATGGCGGCCCAACACTTTAATCCTGTCGGCTTGGATTACACGGGTTACTTCCTCATATACATATGAGTTCATTTCAACCCTCTGACCTTGAATATGTAAAGTCGAATTTACGTGAGCTTCCACAAAAATGAACAGTGTCATGACTTTCAAGTCTTCCAACCACTTGATCCTCTTTAGGTTGGTCTGTAGATAAGCAAACCGGTGGAAGGCTATATAGTAGATTCTTGAAAACCCCGTCCATCTTTGTTCTATGTATAAAGGTGATGGATTATAAATCTGCTCCAGGATGTTCATCATCCCAATTCTTTGTCTATAAAGCGGAAAATACATTGTAGTCATAAACATGACCCGAAATACCAAAAACTTATTCCACGCTTCATAGTTCTGCAAGACAGCATTTGAAGATGAGAAAATGTTTGGATAGCAATAATTTCTTTACCTTATTTTTTTTGAGATCTCATAAAAACAATTCCGTTGTTGGTCGGCTCTGATAGCAACTTGTAACATGTCCCCTGGTATCATCCAGGACACGTCTTAGCAGTCCATCGGAAAGGGTGTCTAAAAAACTCCGCTCGGCACTCCCAAGGAATGTTACGGGGTTTGTGATCTAGGTCTTCGCGCGTCTGCCACGTAGCGGAAGTATCCTGGCCATTTCCCACTTAGGATCGACCGGAATTAGGGTTTTCCTGTTTGGTCATTAGCTAACAGCAACTAGCGTCGGACCCGAGCGAACTACTTTACGCAGAAACGCCAGGTCCGAAGCGGATTCACGCTGCACTTGGTTCAAGGAGAATGGAAAATGAGAGGGACGCAAAGCTCAACCTCTCTTCCATAAGGCATAATCCCATTCCGTTCCCCTAAAACAACGTAAATCGGGTAAGACATAACTTTAAGTCATCGTTCTTCTTATTCATTTTGATGATGATGATCATTCCGCTGTTCTTCGAGATTTTTGAGAAAAGTTCCCGGCTAACCAGGACCACCCAATCATAGGACGGACCCATGGCCCATCCTCCGCACTTTCCTCAGTTTGTTTTAGTTATGTAATTATCTAACACATTAATTTGACATATAACAATCAGCTCGTTTAATTAATCCCTTTAAGCACTAGTTCTTTCACGTAATCTTATCACGTGACATAGAAAAACAATATCAAGCAAGTTTTTTCTTTACATTTTATCTTTGAAATACAAGGAGTTCCGCCCGTAGGCTTGTCCATAATCCACCCGAAGGCTATCCAGTAATCCTCAGGAATCACTATTCCAAGCTTCCGCCCATCAACTAGTATGCGGGCCTCGAGATCCAATCCCGAGTTACATTAGCCTCTTGTGCAGGACTCGGAAGGCGAGGGATTTACGGCCAGAGCCCCCCTTGGCACCCAAGCGTCCTCCTACTCCAAGTAGAGCTCAACGAAGAGACCTCTCGCGGCGGTTTTGGTCCACGTTCTCGGCGGGGTCAACAACCCCCTTGGTTAGGGTTAGGCAGGCAGTCAGGGGTAACTGAAGGTGCCTCTCCCTTTAGGCCTTTAACCTGAAGTATAACTCCCTCTACCTTCCCTCCCTATCTTTTCTCTCACGGCTACTTTTCCCTTACGGGATATCATACGAGGCCATGATGATGAATTGGATTTTTTTAGGTTCAGGGGGGAAAATAATAAGGGGGATACAGAGGATTACGAGGAAAACTTAGGGAGTTGTGGGAAAAAAAAAAGAGTTATGAGGGTGAAGAGGGCTTAGTGGAATAAAAAACGGGGGAAAAGTATAGGAAGGGGATCTTGGGGGATTTTAGGACATGGGGGGGTGTGTGGACACCGGCTTGTTTGATAAAACTAAGAAAACAAAGCTCAACTAAGAGAGCACATGCACAAAAAGATCTAAAAAGTGAATGAAGGAATCAATGAAAGAGAATGAAAATCGTCAAGGAGCCTAAGGACAAAGTAGTCTATGGGTGTGACTCGAATAGCCTAAAGAGCTAAGAGGAGTGGGGGGGGGGGAACAAGGGGGCTTAGGGGGAATTAAACCCGGGGGGGGGGGGGGGGAGAACAAGCAAGGGCCTTATGGAAAAGGGGCTTAAGAAGGCCCCTTGGAATCTTCCAAGGGCCTTCTGGAAGCTTACGAAGGCCACGTGGGGGAAAAAAAGGGAATCAATGACTGGGTTGTCGGCCCAGCCTGGCGGCTAATTAGCCAGGCGGCGAGGGCCGCGACTGAAGATGGCGGCGACCTCTCCTGGCTCCACAGCAACCGCTAAGAGTTTGGCGTCTCCTCCCTCCCTCTTGGTTGTGACACGACGGAGCGGTGGCACGGCCTCTTCCGACCCTTCTTCCTTTCTTCCTCACGGCTCCAGCCCTCTCATCTCCAGCGGCCCCCCTCGTTTAAATAGTGGAGGGGAGGGGGATCTTCCCTCCCTACGTGTCATCACGCATGTCCCCCCCCTCAATCAAAGCTCCACCAAGGAGCTTAGTTGCTCCTTCTATTTCCCTCCCCCTCCAGCTCGTCAGTCGGGTGGAGGGATAAGGGGGGGAATTTAAAAAAAAATCATTTATCCAATTTTTCATATTCATTTGAGGCAGGTTCACGCGCGTGCTTTTATTAGCAAATCGGGATATTACACAAATCTTCTGCAACCCTTGACCTGTAGTGCACAGCAATACACTAGAGAGCCTTTTTCATTGTTTCCTCAACAATACATGCAATCTGCAACTTATTTGCAGATAAACCTTGTGTTTACTCACTGGTAAACACCTTTGAACTTATAGATCTGAAATCTGTAACCTGTGCACCCACTTTCGGTCAATACAGTGAAGTCACAGTGTACCCTGAAACTGCTGTTTGCAACCTTGCGGCTATAAAATGGGCCCTGAAACGGCCTCAAATGCCCAAAATAACTGCGAGAAAGCCCTAAAGGATGAATCTACAGAATACACAGTGCTCTTCGCGCACACCAAATCCCACTGCAATATGAGATTTTTGCTATGCCCTACTTCCGGTGCCTCCACAAGCACTATCCAAGAGAAAGAGTGGAAGGATGGGAGAGCTTCTTACCCGTGGCTTGCTTGCTCGAACCTTGCTTCTTCTCCTTTGCTTCAGCCTTCGAAATCAGCCTCTCTCAGTGGTGCGGCTCTGATACCATGTCAAGAATCGCGTGATGGGGGGACTTGCTCAAGATGCTGCGCCGATCACACACGGAATGCACAAGGAGAAGCTCACTCAAGAGACAAGAAGAGAGATGGAGGCCAAAACGTTTTCTTGCTGATTTCTTCTTCTTCTTCACCACACTTTTACAATGTACGCAAAGTATAGATAAGATACAACATAGAAGGAAAGTGGCCTACTAAGTCAAAAAATGCATAACCGACTACACTAGTCGACTGACGCTATAACTGTGCCAGCTGTAAATAGGTGTAACAACCTGAATATAATAAGTAATGAGTCAGTGGCTATGTGAGAGTCATAATGACCATCGACGTGCTAAGTGTAGATGTGTGGACCCATCTAACCAGGTGGTCCATCATCAATGTCCGCATGTGTTGAGCTTGTCGTCTCAACAAATCGTAGATTCCTTGCCTCCTTTGCAAAGTCTTGGAAAGTCTCGTCAATGTGATGCCATGCTTCTGAGTCAGCTGGTGTACGTTGTACATAATCAATGGATCGATTTTCTGCATGCCATGTAATCAACTTTGCAAAACTCTTGGTCTGAAAAATGTGATGAACACGCGGTATCAGCGGAAAGTGCCTCAAAACCTTCTGTAGAACAGTCTGTCCTTGCAAGTCATTTCGATACCTGTCCGCACCGCACTTGGGACATGTGGCCAACAATTCAGACTCTCCCCGGAAGAGAACACAATCATTGGGGCAATCATGAATGCAATTATAATCCATGCCTAGCTTTCGCAGCACTTGTCTTGCATCATCACGAGACTCAAGCATTGTGTTTTGGGTAGGCAAAATGTAAGATTTCAACGTTCTACAAATTGCAATGAAGCACGTTATTAGAGTACTACATAGCACATTTTAATGGCTTTCAATAAAGAACCATACACATCATAATATACCTGAATAGCTCTGTCACACTCGCATCGCTCCATCTATACTTTGTTTGTATGCTCAACAATGTAAGAAGTGTCTTCAAATGGGATACCCGACTCCATCATACAATGGAATGGCAGCCTCCACAATTAAAGGATATTGGGATTCCGAGTCCGTCGGAAGCAATGATTCGATCATGTCCTCTAACTTGAGCTCTAAAAAAGCAGGAGGATTGTCCATGTCTCCATCATTCTCACCCATAGAAGGGGGTTGAGAGTTATCACCTTCTATGAGATAGTTAGTTATCTCGGATGGCATTTGTATAGAGCATAGACAAACCCGTCTTATTGGACGCAAGAGATCTACGGACTGCAATGTATCGACATGGCCCTGACCCTATAAAGGACATTAAGGAGCTAACTTCTAAGATAACCCCAAACTATTATACTTAAATCAATTACATGTCATATAGTAATGAGAGAGAACTTACCGCAATCTCGTAATTCAAGACTGCTTGGTCGATTATCTCAACTCGAAACTCTCCATACAATTGCACATGCTCTATGGACAAATGACATTTCCGACGAATGGCCAATTTGCATTGCGTGCATGGACAAGGGAAATATTGATTGAGCCAAGCCTCACGATCCCCACCATGTTGGTCGTGAGTGCTAGACATCTTGATTGCGATGTAATGGAATGATAATTGAATAACGATTCTATATTGTATATTGGGACCACTCCACTATATATATTTCAGGTCTTATTTTTTAAATTTTCGTACCTATCTCTTTGAGTTCGGCTCTAAACTTATCTATCTTTGAGGTTGGCTCTAAACTATGCTCACACACATTCATTTTTATAATAGTTAATAGGTCTTCCGCTATGCCTTGAAAGGCACAACTCCTTTTGAAGACTTTATTGGTCAAACGCCAGTAGTGAGTTGTTTGAAAGTTTTTGGAAGCATTACTTATGCTCATAGAAAGAAATTAGACTCTAAATCTCTCAAACGTATTCTCATGAGTAATAGTAACATCACCAAAGCATTTTACTTTTATGATCCTAGAAAAAGAAGTATTTCTACATCTAGAAATATCATTGTGGATGAATATGTAGTTTAGAAAGATCTTGCAAAAGATACAATCCAAACAAAACAAGGATCTCATTTCTCTTTCTCTACATCTCTATCTCTCTCACTCTCTCTCTAAAATTATAATCAAGCAAAACAAGCATCTCCCTTCACACTCCTTTCCATTTCTCTTTCTTTCAACACTTCCTACCCTATATACATTGCAAAGATTGAAGAGAACCAACACAAGAAAAAATATATAAACACTCTCTTCCACTTCTCTCTTTCAACACTTCCTAACCTACATTGCAAATTAAAGCAACACAAAGATTGAAGAAAAACCAACACTTTCTAACCTACATTGCAAGGAATAAAAACCAACACAAGAAAAAAATTGAAAACACTCGCTTCCATTTCTCTCTCTTTCAACACTTCCTAACCTACATTGCAAAGAAACACAAAGATCGAAGAGAAACCAACACTTTCTAACCTACATTGCAAAGCAAAACAAAGATTGTAAAGAAACCAAAACAAGGCATACCGTCGTGCTCTCTTCTTCTTCCATGACCTCTTCGTGTGGGCGACGCTCCTCTCCTCGCGTGTGGCTCGCGGCTTGCTTCCTTGCTCACCTCCCTCTCTTGCTCACCTCCCTTTCTCTTTCTCTTTGCCTTCACTTTGCTTCTGCAGTTCGCACGCACATTTGAAAGAAACATTTGGGTTTCCGTGAAATGTTACCAGAGTAAGTCGTCGCTATTAGCGTCGCTATTTACATCGCTATTTGCGTCGCTAAATAGTGACGCAAATAGCAATGTTTTTAGCGACGCAGATAGCGACACTAATACCGATGCATTTTTTGACTTAAAATATTTCGAGGATTAGCAACGTAAATAGCGATGCTGAAAAAAAAACGTTGCTACTTAGTGTCACTATATGTGTGTACCCTTGTAGTGTAATGAGGGTGGGGCATTGATCATATCTAACACCCCCCCTCAATGTCCACCCATAGGTGAACTATCTCCTCCGCCCAATGCCGAGTCTCTGAAGATGAAATTGAAACAGATCCTTTGTAAGTCCTTTGGTGAAGATATCTCCTACATTCTCCTCTGTTGGATAGTAGACTAGTTCCACTATCCCATCCTCCATCAAATCACGTGCATAGTGATATTGGATCTCTATATGTTTGGTGTGTACATAAAACACTAGATTTTTGGCAATGGCAATGCAACTCTGATTGTCACATCTCAGCACAGTTGGTTCTTCATCCTCCACTCCCATGTGCCATAGAATTCTTCTTAACCATACTTCTTCACATGCAGCAAAACAAGCTGCCTTGTACTCTGCTTCGGTAGAAGACAATGCCACTGTTGGCTGCTTCTTACTAATCCAAGAGAAAACTCCTGAACCCAAAGAGAAACAATAACCAGAAACTCACTTCTTGGAATCACTGTCTCCTGCCCAATTTGAGTCACAGTTCCCCACAAGAGAAGTTCTGAAACTGTACATGATACCATAGTTACGCTTCAAGTATCTGAGCACCTGCATCCCAACCTTCCAATGACTCTCATGAGGTTTGTTTGAGAACCTGCTCAAAACACCAACAACAAAACTGGTATCTGGTCTGGTGTTGCACAAGTAGATCAGACTGCCGACCAACCTCCTATACCTCCCAATGTTTCCTAGTGCTGACGTATCCTCGATGGATAACTTTGCATTCACCTCCATAGGTGTAGCTATCTCCTTGCACTCGATCATGCCAAATGCCTTCAAGATCTCCCATGCATACTTCTTCTGAGAGATGAAGATCTTTCCTGGCTTTTGCCTGAATTCAATCCCCAAACAATAGTGCAACAAGTCCAAGTCTTTCATTTCAAACTCAGAACTCAAAGCCTTTCGATTTTGGTTGATCATATCTTCATAGTCACCTGTAATAAGAAGGTCGTCCACATATAGGACAATCACTACAGACTTTTTACCATCCCTGTAAACATACAAGCTAGCATCTGAGGCACATCTTTTGAAGTTTAGGTTTAAAAAGAACTTATCTATCCACTGGCACCATGATGTGGAGGCTTGTTTTAGCCCATACAATGCCTTCTTCAGCTTACACACTTTGTTCTCAGAATGGGGGGCCTCAAACCCTGGTGACTGAGCCACGTACACCTCCTCTTGAGGTCACCATTTAAGAACGTTGACTTAACATCCATTTGGTACATTGGCCACTTCTTGTGGGTAGCCACTGCAAGTACCGTGTGAATAGTAGTCATTCTGGTAGTTGGGGCAAATGACTCTTGAAAATCAAACCCTTCAACTTGTGAAAATCCATGGGCAACTAGTCTAGCTTTGTACTTTTCTAAGGTACCATCAGCCTTGTACTTTACCTTCCAGATCCACTTGGTGCCAATAACCTTCCGCTTTGTTGGTTGATCCACTAGCTCCCAAGTGTCATTCTTCATTATGCTATCATACTCCGCTTGCATAGCAACCTTCCATGATGGATCTGTAAGTGCTTCTTCTAAGTCGATTGGCTCCTTTACTTCTCTCATAATCTCAACCATCATGGCCATATTGACTATGTGAGCAGAAGCCCTCCTTTGCTCCTCTATTCTCTGAGACCTCCTTGGTCCGTCTGCCTTCTCCTCAACAAATGCAGGCATAGGATTATTGTGGTCATAGAGCTGCTTTACCCAGCACGGCAATGGATTTTCCGGTGGGGTGATGTCAAGTTGGTGAACTTTTTCCTTATCATTTGAAGATGATGCTTCCTCCTCCTTCAGGATAGGGATAGCTCTCGGGACAGGTTCATAGTGGACTACTTCTTCGCTTGATGATAAAGTGGAAGAACTTGCCTTCTCCTCCCTCCACTGTATGCGGATACTCCTTGAATACCACATCACGGCTCACGATGATCTTCTTTGCCTCTTGGTCATATAATTTGTAAGCCTTTTGCTCATCACTATAACCCAAGAAGATACATTTTGTGCTTTTTGGTTTTAACTTGTTTCTCTTCTCATCTGGAACATGTGCATAACATTCACATCCAAAATTTCTAAAATGTGAGACTGATGGTTTCTTACCAGTGTAAGCCTCATGAGGTGTTTTTCCCTTGAAAGCCTTTGTGTAGCTCTGATTTAGAATGTAGACTGTAGTATTAACAGCTTCAACCCAAAAATGGTTAGGTAATCCCTTGGCCTTTAGCATGCATCTTGCCATCTCCACAATGGTGCAATTCCTGCATTCCACAACACCATTCTACTGAGGTGTGTGAGGCGTTGTCAATTGACGCTTGATCCATGTGCTCTTGCAAAAGTCTTCAAACTCCTTTGAGTTGAACTCACCACCACCATCTCTTCTAAATTTCTTCACACTTTTCCCTGTTTCATTCTCAACAAGTTTTAGCCATTCTTTAAACTTACTAAAAGCTTGAGCCTTATCATAAAGGAAGTACACCCACATCTTCCTACTGTAGCCGTCGACAATCAACATAAAATAAGAAGATCCCCCCAAGGCCTGTGTAGGCATCTTACCACACAAGTCAGCATGCGCCAACTATAGAGGAGCCTGTACTCTATTCCTGCTTTCTTGTGGAAATGCCTTTCTCTGTTGCTTGCCCATCATACAAGCTTCACATGGTTCCTTCAATTTAGTTATTGTAGGTAGGTGAGCAACCATACCTTGCTTTTGCATCTCCTTCAACACTGCAAATCCAATGTGTCCAAACCTTTCATGCCAAAGCTTACTTGTGCCCACTCCAGCGGTGGCTGTAAGAGCACTTAGCTCATACAGGTTGTTCCTTCATTCTCCTTTGCCAACAATTGTGCCAGCACTATCAAGAATTTCTGCACCTGTCTTCTTGAACCTCACTTCATGACCAAGATCAGTTATGGTACCAATTGATAACAGATTTCTCCTGATTTCGGGAACATACAACACATTTGAAAGCTTTTTGACTTCACCATTTCCAGCAACAAACCAAATAGTACATGTGCCCGCAGCAAGGCATTTAGCATCATTTCCAACCGTCATAGTGATGGATTCTTGTAGAGGCTGCATAGAATTGTATAGACCTTTCTTGTTAGTCATGTGACAGGAGGCCCTACTATCCAACACCCATGAGTCAGTGGTAGATTCTTCTTGCGCTGAGGAGCACACTTCCTCAATGGTCACCATGAATAATTCCAACTGTGCTTCAGCCGTATTGGCTATCTCTTTCCCTTTACTTTTAAGGGTACCATTCTGTTCATTTGCCTTCTTGACATGACAATCTGCAATTGCATGTCCTTTCTTCTTGCAGTAGAAGCACTCTCCTGGAAACTTCTTCTTGCCGCCCTTCTTCTTTTTGTCACCATCATTTTTTGTGGAGGAACCACCCTTGCCTTTTGCATTGGCAGAGAATGCAGCATCTCCATTGTTACTTCCTTCTCGGGCTTTCAGCCTCAACTCCTCCTCCATCAATAATGCACAAATCTCCTCAAAAGTCAAAGCTTGAGGTCTCACCTGAGTATTAAGGGCAGTTATTAGTCCATCAAATTTTTGTGGACAAATCCGAAGACACCTCCGAGCTAGCTCTTTGCTAGTCTTTTGTATCCTAGCATCAACCATCTGGTCATGCAGATTATTAATCCGAGTGATGAATGCTTCAACCGTCTCTTCTTCAATAAACTTCTCTACTGCTAGTTGGTTCTCCAGATTTTGAATCCTTCTTTGGTCTCGTGTTTCATACTGATTCCTTAGTACATTCCAAGCCTCTGATGCTTTGGTTGTATGCTGAATCAAAGTCAGAACACTGTCAAAACAGCTTGTAACTAACGCACACAATGCATCTACATTCCTTCATTTCCAAGCTCGTAGAAGATCTACATTTGGAGGAATCATCACACTAGAATTTGATGGGTTGGGGGTAGGCTGTGGTTCTGAGTCAGTACCCAGCACAGTCTCCAAAAGCTCATAAGAATCAAGGATAGTTGTAATTTTGAACTTCCACAAGGTGTAGTTTGTACCATCTAACTTGCCTTCGCTGAAGGTTGGTGGACGAATCCTAAGTGTTTGAATAGCCGTACAGCAGCACCTCCTCCTGCAGCACTTCCTGATGCGCTAGAACCGCTTTTGGAAGTCGACATTGTTTCTCTTTGTTGTTGAAGCCTTTGCCTCTTGCACACTCTCCAATCTCTAGAGCCCCCTGGGCTCTGATACCATGTAAAAAATTACATAGGGTAGCGAATAGAATCTGAGAAAGAGATTGCATCCCCTAACCATGCATGTCCTTGCACCTATTTGTTATCTATATCAATGAATGCATCAATAGTAGTCATGATCAGAGTGTACCAACTACTCAACTCATGAAAGACTACATCATGACTAATATGAAGCTCACAAGTAATTGGATTGTAACACATGTATCCTTTTGCTTCTCCTACATATCCAACAAAAACACACTTCTCTACCTTGGGATTTAGCCTCTTTCTATTCTCATCAAGAATGTGAACATAGAAAATGCATCCAAAAACTTTAAACTAAGCCACACTTGGCGTGTACCTTGTGCATACCTCTTCTAGACTCTTGTTATGTATTAATTTCATGGGCATCCTATCCATAATGTAAACTGCACATTGTATTATTGTACCCAAAAATGTCTAAGCATGTGTTTTTCATATAGTAACTCTCTAGAAACCTTAGCAATACTCCTGTTCTTTTGTTCTACCACACCATTATAGTAGGGTGTATAGGCACATGAAACCTATCTGTGTATGACATGAGAATTCAAGTACTAAGTAAATTCATTGAACACGTATTCTCCCCCTCCATCTGAATGGATGGTAACAATGTGATTTCCAATCTCACATTGAACCATGCTACGAAAAAGCTTAAACTTCTTAAACACTTCAAATGTTTCCCACAAGAAGTACACCTAAGTCTTCCTAGAAAATTCATCCACAAATGAGACATAATATCTCATCCCACTCATAATCAACTAGGATGTTATACATACATCACTATGTGCAGACTCTAGATCTCTCCGATGTACTCTCTTCCCCTCCTTGGGAAATGGCTTATGTGCTTGCTTAGGTAAACTCCAAGGACTACAAATGCATGAAGGCTTATAGCCTTGAACAATGGTACACCTGTAAACAACTCCTAATGTAGGAAGACTAGCCAATCCTTGAAAATACTAGCAAGCAAGCAGCATCTACTTTCTTTTATGCATGCAAACAATGGTGATAGTTCATGAATGGATATGCTTCTTTGGAAGCTATAGATGCATAAGATTAATTTCTTGGAGCATGTGCATTGTGCTTTATCCATATTAATATTTCAATGAAGGAAGCCACTAAAAAAGGGCTTTTACCTCCAAGGTTTTTGCCTTGTTCTTGTAAGTGAAGGTCCTCACGAGTGATGGTAAATATTGTTCATAAGCTTTACTCTTTGTTGCAACATCTACATGCACACACATATATATATACAAATATGTACACACACATATGCACAAAAAGGCACACACATTAAAGTCATAAATTCTAAACAATGTGCATGTGACTATCTTTCATTTTCACATATTATAGGATTAGCGAAAGTGAAAAAAATCTTAGGGGGTTCTTTTGTGACTTAGCAAGAACCTTCCTCATGTTTCATTGAATCAAGCTATGCAATGCATGTCTCCAAGAAGGTTGAATGCTTACAACTATAATGCTATGTATAACATAAAGTGGTGCTGCTTGATATAGATTGTAGTCCAAATTTATGGTTGCAGCCTATTTTAGTGGAAAGTTGTGACATGAGCAATTCCAAGGGAGTTTTGGCAAGTGAAGGGTTTTATCAATAGGGTTCTGTCATGATATCTCTTGGTGCAACATCTTCTACAAAGATATTTGTTATTTTCTTAGAGGCCTACTCACTCCTGAAATAATTCTTGAGGTTGACATCTCTCGTAAATGCTGAAAGAGAAAGACATACTAGCATGATCTATAGAAATTTTGGAGCAAGAGAAGAACGAATGATGGATAGCTTCTTAGGAAGACCTCATGTTGATCAAGAGTAAATCCAAAGTTATGCAAAATAAAAAGGATCTCACATGCTTCTTTGGGATATATCATTAGTCAGAGATTAATCTACAACTATTGAGGTAGTGGAAGAACTTACTACTATAGATTTGGAAAGAGCTTCTTCAAAACTCTCATTGAGGAGTAAGAGAATCCATATGGTGATGTGGGGTTATTTGTCAACAAGTCAACACTTGACTTGTGGTGCATCATGATTGATTGCATCACTGGCTACTCCAAAGTGGGAGATATTGTACCTAGCTTGTAGTTGTTTGATGACATGTGATTAGTAGAGGTGTAACTCCTGACAAACTAACATTCCTCTCCCTACTCACTATTTGTAGTCATGTTTTCTTACTAGAAAGAAGGGTATAGAGTTGTTAGAGTCTATAGTGAGAGATTATGGTTAAATCGAAGCATGAAAAATTATGTTGTGGTAGATCTCCTTGCATGAATAGGGTATTGAAGCTTGCAGAATGAATGTTACAAATGCCACTTCATGTGAGTTGGGTCATGTGGATGTGTATCTTAGGAGATGCATTACAAACTTATAGCAATGTACAACTTGGAAAGTGGGCTTCTCAATCAGCGGGGCACCCTATTTTGAGTTGAAAGAAAGAAAGAGTAGTGCAAGACCCATGTGGGCATATGATCTTCAATAGGGAAGACAGCACGTATTGTTGTTGCCACCATATCCATTACGTCTGCATGTAGCATGGTAGAAAGAATCTCAAGCCTTCCAATTTGTCAAGTCGTTGATATTGTAGTTGGAAACTTTCAATTGGTGAGTTGTTAGGATTTCTAATATCCATGGTACCCCTTTTTTTCTCAACATTTTTTAATCTAATCCATGCACCAATGTTTATCATATTGTTTTGTGGAAAAGTTTTGCCTCATATTTGAATGATGCTTTGCACAAGTCATTCAAGTGGCAAGGGTGTATATGTTCTTGATTCCTCAAACACAAGTATGCAACACTCTTTCATGATCTAGAGTAAGATGAAGAAATCCTTGACGAGTTAAAAGTTTAATTTTTGGAGTATTTCTCAAAAGTTACATTATATATATTAGAACGTTTTGTGAAAAAGCTCAAACGTCAAATTGAATATCTGGGATTCATCGTATCAGCGGAAGGAATCTCAGTGGATAATAATGTTGAATTTAAACTTGCTATAGCACTTAGAAGTAGTTTAGAAGTTTGGGAAAATAGATTTCTACATAAGTAGATATAAATAGATGCAAGTTAGAGTGTATATAGATTTATGGGGCCTACATTTCTTAAGAGTTGATGGTTATAGTTAGATATTTAGTGCCATCATGGAGAAGACGTATCATACATATTAGTGTCACTAAAAATCTAAATTGGTCCTAGATTTCAATACTTATAAATCAGAGTCAGAGATTACATGTTTGTTATGATTAGGATGCTCCATATTCATCTCAAGGCATGAGCATCTAAATCTATAGTTGTAAGGATTAATAACATTGTTGGCATTTTGTATAATAAGTCTGGTTCACCTTAAATTCTATCAATCACAGCTATGTATATTATGCTTTAGATGGTGATGTTAGTACTCTTGGTCAATTCTAATATCTATCTGGACTAAGAAATTGATAGGGAATTCCCATTTTTTTTCTATGCAATGAATAGTTAAAAGTTCCTTTTCCCATGGTCGTCTCTTCTTCATGTACCGATTTCTGTCAGCCTTTGCTCTTCGAAGAGCTCTAGCATCACTCCCTTTCTGTGCATTGTGCTCATCTTTGATATTATTATTTTTCTCAAGAAATGGCTTGATCGTACAGGCTCTAGGATATGGTTGTTATCACGTATGACATGGTTCTCAGGCTTCAAAAATCAACAATACTATTGAGGAATGCTTTTTGGATCAAGGCATATGCCATGGCATTATCCTTGATTAGATGATATTTGAGCGCAAAATCAAACTCTCCTTGTGTTTCTATCCACCTTCTTTGCCTCATTCTTAGGTCACACTACAAGGATATGAGGCTACAAATAGCGGCATTACTATTTGCATCGCTATTAGCATCGCATTTGCGATGCTAATAACGACGCAAATAACGACAGTACCTAGAGGAAAAAAATGTGGGCCGAAACTCAAGCGCGTCATTTTTTGCACATTCATGAAAGAGAGAGCGAGAGGGAGAGAAACCATCTTGTTGAGAGGGAGAGAAAAAGAGAAAGAAGGCTTCTCACCGCCACCGCCACCGCCATCGTCACCACCGTCGTTCGTGAAGAAGAGGAGGAGGTGTACGGAGGGCGAAGAGGAGCCGTCGTCGCAAAGAGGAACTAGCAAACCCTTCTTTGAGTCTTTACGGTGAGTGCATTGTCCATTCTTGCTTTGCTTTTGTGTTTTCTCTCTCTTTTTTACTTGTTTTTGGTATAATTCATGTGTATTGAGAGAGGGAGAGGAAATGAGAGAGAAAGAGAGGGAGAGGGAGAGAGAGAGGGAGGAAATGGGAGAGGGAGGAAAAGGAAATGAGAGAGGGAGAGAAAGAGGGACGAAACGGGAGAGGAAGGGAGAGAGAAAGAGAGGGAGAGGGCGAGGGAGAGAAAATGAAAGAGGGAGAGGGAGTTTTCTCTCTCTTTTACTTGTTTTTGGTATAATCCGTGTGTATTGAGAGAGGGAGAGGAAATGAGAGAGGGAGAGGGAGAGGGACAAGAAGGGAGAGGAAATGAGAGAGGGAGGAAATGGGAAAGGAAGAGGGAGGGAGAGAGAAAGAGAGGGGGAGGGAGAGGAAATGAGAGAGAAAGAGGGAGAGGGAGGGAGACATTAAACATAATAGGGAAATGAGAGAGGGAGAGGGAAAGGGAGAGGGAGAGGGAGAGGGAGGGGGAGAGAAAGAGAGGGGGAGGGAGAGGAAAAGAGAGAAAAACCATTAACATAATAGGGAAAGAGAGAAAGAGAGGGAGAGGAAGAGGGAGGGAGAAGAAATGAGAGAGGGAGAGGAAGAGAGAAAAAGGAAATGAGAGAGAGAGAGAGAGAGGAGAGAGAAAAATAGAGAAAAGATGTTAAACATAATAGGGAAAGAGACAAAGAGAGGATAAGGGTGAAGGTGAAGGAGGGAGAGGAAATGAGAGAGGGAGAGGAAGAGAGAAAAGAAAATGAGAGAGGGAGAGGAGAGAGAAAAAGAGTGAAAAAACATTAAGCATAGTAGGGGAAGAGAGAAAGAGAGGGAGAGGTTGAGGGAGGGAGAAGAAATGAGAGAGGGAGAGGAAGAGAGAAAAAGGAAATGAGGGAGGGAGAGGAGAGAGAAAAAATGAGAGAAGGAGAGGAGAGAGAAAATTAGAGAAAAGATGTTGTAAATAATAGGGAAAGAGAGAAAGAGAGGGTGAGGGTGAGGGTGAGGGAGGGAGAAGAAATGAGAGAGGGAGAGGAAGAGAATGAAAGGAAATGAGAGAGGGAGAGGAGAGAGAAAAAAATAAGAGAAGGAGAGGAGAGAGAAAAAGAGAGAAAAGATGTTAAACATAATAGGGAAAGAGAGAAAGAGAGGGTGAGGGTGAGGGTGAGGGTGAGGGAGGGAGAGGAAATCAGAGAGGGAGAGAAAGAGAGAAAAGTAAATGAGAGAGAGAGAGGAGAGAGGGAGAGGAGAGACAAAAAGAGAGAGCTTGTTGCGAACAACTTTCCAGTTCAGAGTTTTTGCAAACGAACAAGTCTTCTATGAGTTTTAAGCACTAGTCAGTTCTGATTTAGTCTGACTTGCAGAGTTGCAGACTTAGCAGACTTGCAGAGTTGTGAACTTGCTGAACTTAGCCGACTTGCAGAACTTGCAGGACTTGATTAGTGTCGACTTGCGAAACTTGACTTCTGATGCGCAGGACCCGGAGTTACTGACTTTGTTTGGCTTAATTGATTTGCAGAGTATGGAGGGACTTAAGCTTAATTAGTTAAGCTTAAGCTTAATAAGCTTAAGTAAAGAAGAAATAGGCCGCCGTTTTCTGATCGTGGGGGGGGGGGCCGTTTTGACTGCGCGAAAATTTCGGGACCCTCCTCTTACACCACGAAACGATTTTGAGAAGCTTAGGCTTCTCTTAAGCTCTTAAAGCTTTGTGATTAGGCTTTTAATGAAGAATATTAAGAGCTTTCTCACTGTTTTTTTCAACGACTTGATGAAGAGAATTGATGAGTGGTCCTCCGCCGACAGAGATTGGTCCTTCGCGATCTGACAGTGGAAATAGGGGTTCTTGATCGCCAGAAGTCTGCCTGTATCGACGGTTCGCGACGAGATTGACTGTAGAGGCCGTTTGTTCCTGGAGCTCCGCCTTCGCCCGAGATTGGTAGCGATTGGAAGCCCTTGATCTCTGCTCCGCTCTGATACCACTGGTGCGCAGATCGGACGCAGGTAGCTCACGTAGTGAATTCCCAAAGGTCCCCAAGAACAAAGTACTCTACTTTTTAGCACAAAAACCAATGTAAAAGCAAGCACGACATGAGACAAGAGACAAATTGGGTTCAATCTCCCCCATGCCTTGTGTGAGCGCTTCACAAAGCATGTATTTAATGTATATTTCCAATCTTTATGCTCAAAAATAGCCCAATTACAAAAATATGACAAGCTTTTAGCTTTTGAGTTTGCTTTCTACCAAAAATAGGAAAATAAAGCTAATGGACGGTGCCCATAGAGTCTGGCACGCCCAATCTCAATGTTCAAATAGAAATAACATATCTAGGCGCATAAGCGCATACAAAATAATAATAAATAATCGATGTCTCTATAGACATAACAAAATATAGGCGTGGCGCCTATCAAAATATAGTCGAAAACCCGCTAGACTCCAATGCTTTCCTCCGCCACTGCTGCTATCTCTACACATCAACTGAAGCATTCACAATCGTTAGTAAAATAACACAATTAAACCGACAAAAGTGAATACCTAGCAGTCTTCAGCTACATAAATAAATCAACTGGTTAGAAATAAATCCTAACCTTAATTTATTACGAGTGCACACTCTAAACTCATAAACGTTTATTAATTTAATATGCATTTTGCGGAATCACCCGCTATGGAATCACCCATGTACACACTAAATTAATGAAACGCCCGAAAAGGACAGGCGTCCCCATCAACTTCTCGCACAAAGAATCCTCTTTGCGTATGAGCCCCGGTCATCTAAGTTTACGGAATCCACCGTAAAACCTCACGGAATCCACCGTGGAATATGCCTCCTGGCATCACGTATGGAAGACGATCTGTCAGTTCCTTCAGGACAGGTTTATGCCTGCCAAAACACCATCCCACTATTTGTCCAAAGAGCTTTTCACAGCTTCCAGGATGGTGCTGAAAGGAGTTGCTATTGATTGGAGCACTTACCTCCTTACTAAAATGGATCAGCATTTTGTTAAAGTCACCAGGGGTAATGTTACCAATGTTACATACGGATCATATTTGTCTGCCTTCTTGACCTATTCAGGTTTACAGAAGACTGTACCTCCACCTCCTCCATCAGATCCAGTACCTCCTCCTCCACCTTCAGAAGAGTCAGCACCCATTGAAATTGAGGATGATGATTCTCCGCCTCCCCTGGTCATACAACGCAAACGCTTGAAGAGGGTAGCGGATAAAGCCCCTGCTGTACTTCTCTCAGTACCTATCCCTGCTACTTCTGGCAGTGACCTCCCTGGGTATCTCACTTGTAATAACCTGTTCAGAGCACATCGAGAAGGATCCTTGGAGATCTCAGTTCCTTCCCTCAATAGTCTCGTCTTAGGAGATGCCATTCCTTTCCTCTGCAAGGATATTCAAAGTTCCATTGAGTTGTCAGTGACAGCCTGTGTTCAACAGCTGTACGCGTCCTTTTATGAAGAGCTCATGCAGTCCAAAGACCAGTTGCATAAGGCAACATCTGAGTTAGCTTCTGCTAAGGATACCCTAGCAGATTTATTTAAGCAAATGGAACAGCAAACCCAACTGGTTGCCACCCAAAGCGATGAGATTTCTTCATTGAAGACCCAGTTACTCGAGGCTCAATCCCAGGTTACTAGCCTTTCAGCAGAGAAGGAGAGGATGTCCAGCGAAGCGAAAGAATTCCAAGTTCTTTTAGATGACAAGCTTTCAGCTTTACAGATGGCTAATGACACAGTGGCCAACCAAGCTTCCCAAATCCAGCAGTTGCAAGATCAGCTTGCAAAGTCCCGCTCTGTTCCTCCAAGCCCTCCTGTTCCATTGATTCCTTCTCTTTCACAGCAGGACTTGGCTGCCCTACAGAGATAGGCTACTTTGTGCCCTCTATTCCAAGATAAAGTGGAAAGATTGCAGTCCAGAATGGACTTGTTATGGTCTACCTTTGAGCAGTTTCAGGGATATGTCTTACCCGACCATTCTTTCTTTGTCCACTACCACTTACAGAAGTTGGTTTTCTATATGAAGCTTTCCACGATGGATTTACCTTTTCCAGAGGATGGTTGGAGTGGGGCTTGGTCTGCTGAGTTGTTGACAGAGGTAGTCAGAATGGTCTTTGAAGATTCTGTCACGCCAGATACCATGTTGATGTCATACATGTATCTCCGAGGAGATTTGTTAATCCCAGATGAGGTAGATATGGCATGGTATGTGGGGGATGTGGTCTTACAGGCTGTTTTATATGTCAATCATTTGGAGTTGCGCATAGTTGATATGTTCCAGAGTTATTCCTCCAAAGTAGCTGATTGTCAGGATAGTTTGTGGCATCCCATGATTGATTTGGTGGTCCTAAATCAAAGACAAAACACAGCTCCTACCTTTGTCCAGAGTACTAACCAACTGAGGATGGATCTCTTAACCTATCTTTCCAAACATAATCCGTTTGATGCTACCTTCTTTGATGCCTATCATAGACGATCTCTTTTAGGACCTTCTATTCCTACCCTCCTCTATTACCAACAAATGGCTCACCGCTATGCTATATATTTTTCCCTTTGTCAATCTAATTCCACCATTATTTTACCTCTTCTTTTCCAACCTTCATCTTTCCCTCAAATTCCTATTTTCACTTACTGTTCCTTTATTGAGGATAGGGTATTTTCCCCTTCTCCATCCTGTCCTTCACCCCTCATTAATGTACCCTCCACATTTCCTATTTATCAGTTAACACTTTTCCTTAGTGATTCCTTACAAATTTCTGCCACTCCTTCTTTAACCTTCTCTTCCTTTTATGATTTTTCCTATCCTTCCCTTCATCCACTTTCCCTTATTCCACTACCCTGTCCTAACACTTCCATATCTCAACCACCTCAGTTGGTTAGTGACTGTGACGGTTTTGATAATCAGATTTCCAGAAGAAGGGGATGGAGTTCGGATGATTGCCTTACAGGACCGCAGATTAATTGGCCAGTAATTCCAGGAGAATGGACAGCTTCTAGTCAAGCTTATCAAAACTATGTTCAAATTGCCCAACAGTATTCACAGTCTGCAGATCCCTCAGTGAGATTAACTGCTCACTTTGCTTGGTACCTGGCGTATATGCATAGGCACTCTCATACTGATTCAAAGCCTATTCCAAAGTTGTGCATGAATGTCAATGTTAGCATTGATTCCCAACAGCTGGAGATACTGTATTTTCATGCCCTCTGTTTGCCTAGCAGATACTTGGTCCTGTTGGAAAGGATGTGCTGTCTCCAATTTTTTCAAAATCCTCCTAAAAACTTTGTAGATGAATCCTTATCTATGGATCGATTCCGACAGCATCAATCTTTTAAGAGGGATCATCTTCATTGATGCCTTTCCAATGTATGATGGAAGTTTTTTAATGAACAACTCTCTTTTTGAAGAAGTCATTCAGATGGTTGTGTTGTGTATTAGTGTTTGTGTTGTGAGTTCCTTTATGTCAAACGAACGTGGTGGTTTCCTATTGGATTTCGTGTACGAGCTATGTTTTGGAGATTTGTAGAGTTGGGGTCGTGGTTGGAGAGTTGAAGCTGATGCTGAAGAAGAAGAAGCAAACTCTTATATCCTTTACAAATTTGTGGTGATTTTTAGTTTGATAAGAGGTGTTAATGTATAAAGAGTTTTCCTTTCTTTATATTTTTTATATCAGAAACAGGTTATAAGTTGGGGTCATGGTGGATAGATTCTTTGTGAAAAGATATTGAAGATCAAAGTTGAGATTTTAAATGAACTTGTATTCCCTTTTTCCTGGGTCGCGAGGACGCTTCCTTATTAAGTGTGGGGATATGTTGAGTGTTGAAATGACTTGTTTTTTGGCTGATTTTTGTTGTTTTGGAGAGCTGAATGGTTGATTTTATGGGATGATTGATTGATTTAGAAGTGGTTTGAGAGTGTTTTAGATTATATTGATTGTGTTTTGGAAGTTCATGATGTTTGTTGATGGTTCTGTGATGTTCTGATAGGTTCTGAATGGTTCTGTATACTTTCTGTTTTGTTCCGTTTTGGTCTGTTTTGTTCTGATTGTCTTCTGTAAGGAGGGATGAAGTATTGATTGATGAAGATTGAGAGCTTGTGAAAGTTTATTGAATGGTTTGTGAGAGTTTGAAATGGTTTGAGAGTGAGTTATGAGGTTTTGATAACCTTCTGTAACCTTCTGTAGGTCTTCTGTAGATTGTTCTGCTTCTGTTCTGTTCTGTACTATAGCTGTTCTGGTACTGTTCTGTAGACTGTTCTGTATGCTTCTGTAAGTGTTCTGTGGAATGTATGTGTGACTTTGGGAAATTTTTCTAGCCTTGGAAAGAGGTGAATACAAGTGCAAAAGAGCTGAAAGAAGTGGAAGAAGTAGCTGCTGAAGACTCAAGAGAAGACTAGAGTGAAGTGACAGTAGTGAGCTGTGAAGAGACACTGTAGTGGCTCTGGTGACCCTTCATATCAGACATACCTCTTGGGAGGGGTATCCACGACCTAAGAGTGATTATTGAGAGTGATTTTGAGAGATTGTAGTGAGGATATGATGTATTATTGATGGAGTGAGAGAGAGAGAGTCAGAGATAGCCAATTCTACTCAAACAGAGTGATTGTATATGAGAGATTGAGAGAGAAGACTATGAAGATATTGAAGATGAATACTATGTGATGTATTTTCATTCAAAGATGGTGTATTCCTTTGCTTTCTTTGTTCTATAGATGGATTTTATGAAGATATTGAAGAATATGGTTGATTCTATTAAATCCGTGTGAGATCTACATGATGCTGTATGAAGATTTGTTGTGCCTGGTGTTCTTTTCTTCATTGTGATCATATGAAACATGATAAACAAGCTTGTTGATGTTACAAGATATATTTTCTTGCAAGAGAATTCCCTTTTCCTTGGTGTTCCTCTCGGGGCTCCATAGGTTTAATGATTTTAGTTCGTTGAAGTACTTTCAGTAAACGGAGACAGAAATATTTCAGAATTTCTGAAAATTGAAGAAGAAAATACCCAAAAATACATAGCCTTGTAACCCCAAATTTGAGCTACGCTCATCCCGCTAACTGATTTTGAGTGAGAAAGGTTTGTTGAGTTTTACAGGATGACTACCCCACATATGGATGATCCTATGGCTGAAGACGATCTACCCGAGCCTACCATGGAACAAAAGCTGGATCTTATCATGCTACAATTGGACGAAGAGCGAAGAGCTAGGCAAGCCTTGCAAGCGCAATTGACAAAGCTACAAGGAGCGTCCACTGATAAAGAAGAACCTCAAGCTGAAGATCTGATTTGCCGTACCATCGACGCCACTCTTGAAGCACAAACCATTCGCAAGGAATCCAAGATAAGTAAACGAAGTTTCAAGTTTCGCACTTTCAATGGCATAAGAGAAGGAAAGACTGTTTTATCATTCATTAGCCAGTTTGATGACTATTTCCATGAGGAAACTTATCCTGAGAAAGATAAAATCAAGTGTGTTACTAATCATCTGATAGACAGAGCATCACTTTGGTGGATTGTAGTCCGCAAGAGTATAGAATGTCCTGCTACATGGGAAGATTTCAAGAAGAAGTTCATGCAAAATTTTCTACCACCGCAATTTCATGAAAAGGCTATCAAGCAATGGGATTTACTTCAACAGCGCGATCGTGAGCCTATTCCACAGTATACAGAGCGTTTTTGGAATGCACTCCTACAGCTACGCATGCTTGAAGACGTACCAGAGACGACACATAAGCGGAAGTACATGTCTGGACTTCTTGGACATTACTACGCTGAGGTGAATATGTTCAAGCCTGCTACCCTTGAAGATGCCATCTCCTTAGCCCACGACATTGAAGATAAGTTACATGGAAGAGATCGACGACCACAGCCATTCCAAGCAAACGGTAATTATGGATCTAAACAATTCAATTCAAATTTCAGAAGGTTTAATCCAGGTCGTTTCTCATCACCATCTTTCCGCAAGAATTGGCCTAAACCACCTGCATTACCATCCATTGCCAATCCAAATTCTAAACCTATTCAACAAGCAAATCCAAATATACCCAGACTCCCAGCCATTGCAAATAATGTGACCAAAGCCAAGCCCATCGTATGCTACAAGTGTCACCAGCCAGGCCATCTCGCAGCAAATTGTCATTCAAAGAAGCCGTCAGCACATATCAACTACCTTGGAGCTATGGACGAGGACGAGCATGAGGATATGCCAGATTTCACTGAAGAAGAAGATGATCCTACTACTACTTCCGACACTTTACCAGGTATGCCTACTTTACATTCATTGTTGACTATGAAATGTATGGTGCATGGAAAAGAAAGAACTATATTGCATGATGACAGTAGTACCCATGATTTTATTTCAACAAAATTGGTAAAGGAATTGAAATTGCATACAGTACCTACGCATTATCGCATAAAAGCTGCATTTTTAGGCACTAGGTACAATGGCACACAAGAAGTTCAAGATTTAGAAATTCAAATTGGTCCATATATTGAAAGAAGAAATTTCTTAGTTGTCCCATTACAGTCTAGCGACATTATTCTAGGAATGCCATGGAGACACCAACATAATCCCAATATAGATTATTCCACACACACAATGAATATAAATTTTCAAGGAAAATCTATTACTTTATTTGGTATGCATGCATCTCATATGTTTCCACTGCTTCCGCATACTCAAGCAAAACGTGCATTACGCAAGAATACTAAATCATATCTCATTTGGGTGAATGAATTGCACGCAAAAGAAACTCATATGCACCCTAGGCACAAGGAATTTCTTGCATATTTTAAGGACTGTTTTGCAGAAGACCTACCACCAGGTTTACCTCCATCACGTCCAGAAGACCATAAGATTGACCTAATACCTGGCACACAACCACCTTGCAAAGCCCCATATAGGCACAATCAAATAGAGCAAAAAGAAATCCAGAGTCAAGTAGAAGAATTACTAAATAGAGGTTTAATTCGACCTAGCAGTTCTCCATTCGGTGCACCTGTGCTCTTAGTCAAGAAAAAGAATAATACTTATCGGATGTGTATTGACTACCGAGCATTAAACAAGATCACTGTAAAGAATAGGTATCCTATACCTAGAGTTGATGACCTTATGGACAAACTGCAAGGATCTTCTATATTTAGCAAAATTGACCTTAAATCTGGATATCATCAGGTGAGGCTAGATAGATCCGACATATTTAAGACTGCATTCAGGACACAGTTTGGCCATTACGAATTCTTAATTATGCCATTCGGATTAACTAATGCACCTGCCACTTTCAGTAGAATGATGAACCGTATTTTTCTAAAATATCAATATTGTGTGATTGTTTTCTTTGATGATATTTTAGTGTTCAGTCAAAGTGAAAAAGAGCATTATGAGCATTTATCATTAGTTTTTCAATTACTAAAAGAAAATCAATTGTTTGCAAATCCTGACAAGAGTGAATTCTTTAAGACAGAAATAGAATATCTAGGTCATATTGTATCAGAAAAAGGAATAAAAGTTGATCCTAAGAAAATTGACGCAATATTGCATTGGCCTGTTCCTAAAAATGTACATGAATTACGCTCATTTCTTGGTCTTGCTAGTTTCTATAGGAAGTTTGTATGTAATTTCTCATTACTTGCTTTACCACTGACCAAACTTCTTAAGAAAGGTATTGTTTACCAATGGACTGAAAACCAGCAGAAATCCTTTGATTTACTTAAACGTGCATTGACCAATGCCCCTGTCCTACAATTGCCTGACTTTAATAGACCATTCTTTTTAGTTGTGACCGATGCTAGCGGATCAGGAATAGGAGCCGTGCTAATGCAAGACAACCATCCAATAGCATATTCTAGTTCTAAGCTGAAACCCTCTGAGCTCAAATATTCCACCTATGACAAGGAACTCTTAGCAGTTGTACAAGCATTAAAACAATGGAAGCATTATTTAATGGGTTCAGAATTCATGATAAAGACTGACCAGCAAAGCATTAGACATCTACTTAGCCAACCCCAAATTTCTGACCGCCATATCAAATGGGCTTCATTCATTCAAAGTTTCCATCCTATCATTCAATACCAACCTGGAAAAGAAAATGTAGTTGCTGATGCATTGAGTAGAAGACCTGCAATTCATAACATTTCTATCATATCTTTTGATTCTTTGATTGCTATGAAAGACACATATCACCAGGATATTACTTTTCATTCTGATTGGCAAAAATTAGTTCAAAATAATTTCATTCCTGTTGATTCATTGTCATATAATGATGGATTCATGTTCTTTGAAAAGAGACTGTGTGTTACTATTCCATTCCGATCTTTTGTTTTGAATGAAATTCATTGTCCCCCATATCAAGGTCATAGAGGTATCATCTCTACATTACGCATGTTAACTGAAGATTTTTATTGGCCGCATATGGATGCAGATGTGTCTAATTTTGTTTCTGAATGTCTGATTTGTCAAAGAATAAAAAGACATCATGGTAAACAGTATGGGTTATTAATGCCTTTATCTATTCCATCTAAACCTTGGGAACATATATCTATGGATTTCATTACTGGCTTACCAAATACTAAATCTAACCATGACATGATTTGGACAATTGTAGATAGATTTAGTAAGCAAGCATATTTCATTGCATGTAAGAAAACTTTAACAGCATCACAAGCAGCACAATTATTTTTGAAAACTGTTTTTACTAACCATGGATTGCCGAAAGTGATTATTTCAGATAGAGATTCTAGATTTTGTAATAATTTCTGGATTACACTGTTTGCAAATCTAGGCACAAAGATTGATTTCTCATTTGCATTTCATCCAGAAACAAATGGACAAACAGAAGCCACAAATAGCACTATTTTAGATCTTTTACGTGCATACACTATCTCTAAACCTCAGACATGGGATACTCATTTGCATTTATTACAGTTTGCTTACAATAATACACCACACACATCTACAAAGAAAGCACCTTTTGAAGTTATTTATGGATATAGATTATCTACACCTGTTGCATCTTTGTCTAATAGAATACAAAGTGCCGATGATATTGCTGTTATGCATAACACTATTTTTGATGAGGTAAAGGATATGATTGCTAAAGCCCAACAATCATATACCAAACAAGCCAACAAGAAAAGACAAGCCATGAATTTCAAAGTTGATGATTATGTTTGGCTTAGAATAGAAAAGCGTAGACTGCAAAGTGTAGATAGACATCCAGTTGTCAAATTAGCCCCTAGATTCTACGGACCATTTAGAATCATTCATAAGATTAATGACAATGCATTCAAGTTAGAATTGCCATCACATTGGAAAATTCATAATACATTTCATATTAGTTTATTGAGACCATTTAGAGGACAATTACCTATCCACCCTGTTTATGAAAACCCACCTTTACTAGAAGAAGAGACTGAAATACTTGAACCAGAAGCCATCATAGACACTGACTACATGACCACTAGAACTGGCCGAAGGTATTCTAGATATCTAGTGAAATTTAAGAACCATCCTGTAGAGGAAGCACAATGGATGCACGCTAGAGACCTAAATGCTTTCCCCACTCTGTTAGCTCCACATTAAGCTAATAGCAATTGAGGTCAATTGCTATCCCACCCCGGGGGTATGATGCCAGGAGGCATATTCCACGGTGGATTCCGTGAGGTTTTACGGTGGATTCCGTAAACTTAGATGACCGGGGCTCATACGCAAAGAGGATTCTTTGTGCGAGAAGTTGATGGGGACGCCTGTCCTTTTCGGGCGTTTCATTAATTTAGTGTGTACATGGGTGATTCCATAGCGGGTGATTCCGCAAAATGCATATTAAATTAATAAACGTTTATGAGTTTAGAGTGCGCACTCGTAATAAATTAAGGTTAGGATTTATTTCTAACCAGTTGATTTATTTATGTAGCTGAAGACTGCTAGGTATTCACTTTTGTCGGTTTAATTGTGTTATTTTACTAACGATTGTGAATGCTTCAGTTGATGTGTAGAGATAGCAGCAGTGGCGGAGGAAAGCATTGGAGTCTAGCGGGTTTTCAACTATATTTTGATAGGCGCCACGCCTATATTTTGTTATGTCTATAGAGACATCGATTATTTATTATTATTTTGTATGCGCTTATGCGCCTAGATATGTTATTTCTATTTGAACATTGAGATTGGGCGTGCCAGACTCTATGGGCACCGTCCATTAGCTTTATTTTCCTATTTTTGGTAGAAAGCAAACTCAAAAGCTAAAAGCTTGTCATATTTTTGTAATTGGGCTATTTTTTAGCATAAAGATTGGAAATATACATTAAATACATGCTTTGTGAAGCGCTCACACAAGGCATGGGGGAGATTGAACCCAATTTGTCTCTTGTCTCATGTCGTGCTTGCTTTTACATTGGTTTTTGTGCTAAAAAGTAGAGTACTTTGTTCTTGGGGACCTTTGGGAATTCACTACGTGAGCTACCTGCATCCGATCTGCGCACCAATACGGGATCAGTGATCATAGAAAAAGAAACTCCTGAAGAGTTTATCACCTTCTTAACATCAAGGACTTCCCTTGTCTGCTTTTGCAACAGCTTGAGAATCTCTTCATTAGAGAAGAGCTGACGAGTGGTCACAAAAGGTTCTCCTTTGAAGGGAAGAGACAGGGCCTTTCCTAAGCCTCGAGGTGTCAAAGTCATAGACATTCCTTGGACTAATCCTGTCTTCTTGCTGTAAGAGGCCAGGAACTCATCACATAACGACGGATCCTCCGGAAGCAATGGAAAAGGAGTGGCCACAAAAGCAGCAAGTCCTGCCTTCGTAAGAGGCTCAAAAGTAAGTAGGGAAGAGTAATCCCTACTAACTAATGGGACGTACTGGATAGGGGGAGGAGCATGAGAAGGCGCCATTCAGATGGTTACACACACACCACAAACACAGACAATCAAGGAGAATGCCTGCAAAGCAACAGACAAAAACCAAGGATAAGAGAATTACCAATAAAACATGACACGATCAACTAACCCCAAGTAAACCACATCCTAGAAAAAATTTGACATGACCTCGAGACAAATGCGACCGAAAGCTTCATGCGATGCATCAGACAAACACCCTGAACCCCGTATCAGGCAATAAAAGAAAAAACTGCATACCGTACCCGTAACCGTAACAAAGACATGAAACCAAAACCATACCATATCCGACACATATCAAAACTACATCTGTGATAGAACCAAGACTGGACCATGGAAAATAACTCTAATGACGGCGCATACCCATCCCACGAAACACTTCATTAAAAAGGGGAATTAAGTGCAGTGAGGGGGGGAATTAATTTAATGAAGGGTTGATTTTAATCATTTATTAAAAATGGGTGAATTTTTATTAGGTGATAAACCTTAGCAAGAAAATGGCAGCTCCTTATTAGTTATTTAATTACCAATTATTAGGTTAAGCGGTGCAGTTATTCGATTCCCGGACTTCGATTCCCGACTGGGTCTCTAAATGCAATTCATTGATTACAAATTAAAGTGATGTGGAGCGCTTTTTTGCCAGCGCGTGCTCATGTGACGGCTGGTTTATGTTAATTAAAAATTTAAAGTGCCTCTGTAGCGCATGTAGCGCGTGTTAAGTGAACGACTGGTTGATTTTAATTTAAAAAGTATGTGTGTTTAGCGCGAATGCGCGTGGAAACTGTGGGTGAATTAAAGGGTTCATTTTAACAATTAATTTGTGATTAAGGGAGAAATGAAAAATAAATAAAGCACATAAAATAAATACCTAGAAGGGGTGTGTATGTAATGTAGGAATGCGCATGGAAGAGTCCACCAAAAGAAGGGAATCCAGGAAAGGAAAAGTAAAGACCACTGATGAAACAACAATGACAACACCTTAGCGGATGGGTGGATTTGGTTTGTGTTGGTTGTTTATGTTGATTTTTATTTTTTATTTTTTTTATTTTTTTATTTTTTTATTTTTTATTTTTTATTTTTTATTTTTTTTGTGTGTTAAGTTGTGATTATTTATGTTTGAATAAAGGGAAAATGATGAAGGGAGGTGAGGGGAATTGTTTAGAATTTTTTTAGAATTTTTTTAGAATTTTTTACTATTTTGAAATGAATTTTCTACATTTATTGGCAATTTGGAGGTGAAATTAGGAAATATTGAATTTTCAGAAATTATAGGGTAGGCAATTTCCAGCGGACAAACTCCCAAAAATTGGCAAAAGGCAAAAGGAATTTTTAGAAATTTTTCTGAATTTTTTTAATGGAAAAATTAATGTAGTGATTAATTAAGTCACCTAAATCACATTAATTAGATAAGGCAGTTAGGCATAAGTCAGTTAAGTCTGGTTAGTGGGGGTAAGTCAGGTTAGTCAAGGTAGCTTAGGTTAGTCAACTAGGCTAGGTTAGTCAACTAGGTAGGTTAGGGTTAGGTAATTAAGTTGACTATGGTTAGGTTAATTAGGGTTAAGTTAGGGTAAGGGGTGGGGGTTAGATTAGTTAACCTAACTAAGGTTAGTGGGAACTAACTGGGGTTAGTTTAGGGTTAGGGTTAGTAACTAACTAGGGTTAGGGTTAGGGGGTAACTAATGTGAAGTTAAATGTTAACCTAACCTAGGGTAGTGTTAATTTAACTTAGGTTAGTAATTAACTTAGGGAAGTTAGTGGCAACCTGGTGGGGAGCTGGAGGTGGAGGAGGAGGGCGGCAGTTAGAGGAGGAGGAGATGGCGTTGGGCGGCGGCACGGGAGGCACCAGGGCGGCGACGCGGGCGACACCAGGGCGGCGGCAGATCCGAGCGGCGACGCTGGCGGGGGGAAGGGAGAAAAACGGCGGGGGGATCGCTGGCGGGAGGAGAGGAGAAGAAAGGCGAGGGGCTGGCGGGCTGGGGGAAGGAGGAGAAGAAGGGCGAGGGGCTGGCGGGCTGGGGGAAGGAGGAGAAGAAGGGCGAGGGGCGGAACGCTGGGGGAGGCTGGCGGAGGCAGGCTGGGGGAAGACGGGGAGGAGCAGGAGGTCGGGGGGGTTGGGAGGAAGGCCGAGGGGAGGTTGGGAGGAAGATGGGGAGGAGCAGGAGGTCGGGGGGGTTGGGAGGAAGGCCGAGGGAAGGTTGGGAGGAGTAGAGGGAGAAGGGCGGACGGGCTGGGGGAGGAGGAGAGGGAGGAAAAGAACCGCACAGAGAGAGAGAAAGAAAGAGAGAGAGAGAGAGAGAGGAAGAAACGGGCGGTTGGGGGGAAGGGGTGGACAGTTAGGGGAAAGGGGTGGGGGTCCATGGGGGGGCCATGGGGTGGGCAGGTGGGGGGAAGGGGTGGGGGGGCAAGGGCGCGTACCCCCGTCCCGCGCTCGTGCGTGGGGCGGGGTAAAAAAATTTGCCGTGACGGGATTGAAATTACGCGGGGAAGACGGTACGGGTTACGCGGACACGACCGGGGCGCGTGGAGACTCGTAAAATCGAAAAAGGGCGCGTTCACGCACAAAACGGGCGCGAGAAAAACGTAAAAATAAAGAAAAATTAATAACTCCCAATCCGGACGTCAAAACGACATAGCGTAAAAACAAAAAGTGGGCAGGATGATAGAGGGAAAACAAGAAAAATATATGAAGGAGGTTTCGGGAGGGGTAAAGGCGGTCACGTGCAAAAAACACAAAAAATGAACCAAAAACGCAATTTAAAAATTAATATCGAAAGATCCGTGCATCGGAACGAGGTGCAGAAAAAAGGAAAACTGTGCAGAAAGATGTGCCCGACAATCCTATCACATCAAAACATAATTCCGACGGAGATAAGACGCGTTCACATGGGAAAAACCCCAAAAAATAAACCCGAAAATGGGATCAAAAATTAATATCTGACAACCCATTCACCGGAATGACATGTAGTAAGAAGGAAAAATGTCCGCAGGAAGGGGTGGCACAGGGTTATCATGTTAAACCGCAGTTCCGGTGGAAGTAGGAAGGGTTCACATGCGAAAAACGCCAAAAATACTCCCGAAAACTCATTTAAAAATTAATAAGTAAAAATCCGGAAGTCGAAAAAGGGTGGAGGAAAAAGGAAAAAGGGAGGGGAAGGCACAGGGGACACGGCTGTCAAATCAAATTGGAATTCCAATGCAAACAGGGCAGGTTCACATGGAAAAATAGCAAAAATACACACGAAAAAGTCGTGAAAACCCGAAAATTTAATAACGGACAAACCGTGTATCGGAATGATGCGGAATAAAAAGGAAAAATGTCAGGGGAAAAGCGTTGGTCAGGGCTATGATGTCAGAGCATGATTCGGAAGCAAGAAAAGCGCATTCACATGGAAAACCGGCTAAATTACACAAAAGGCTTCAAAAATTAATAACTCAAAAACCGTGCACCGGAACAGGGGTAGGTAAAAAGGAAAAATGGTCAATTCAACGGGAGGAACAGGGCTATAAGGTTGGATTTGGATTTTGGTGAAAGTAGGGTACATTCACATGGAAAAATCTCAAAATCAGGGAATGAAGGAAAACTGCAAGGGAACAGCCCCAAGAGTGCGTGGAACATAACCGGGTGGTTGGGACGGACCCCAGGAGGGTAAAAGCAAGTCATGGCATTCATACATGAGCAAGATAAGGCATATGCAGAGGGGTATGCAACATAGACGCACAGGGATGCGTCCCCACACTTAAGACCTTAACGGATAGGGTTAACCGAACAACAGGGACCTAGGACCACGCCACAGACCATCCACTAACTTCCCCACACTTAAAACATGACCGGCACGAAGAAACCAAAGTGTAGGGTTAGAAAAACTTGGCCCGTTTCGTCAAGAATCAAGGTTGAGTATCGATGGCACGTCCAGTGTGGTTGTTGGCGCTGGAGGAACCAAGGCAGCTTCTCGGCACACGTTCGTCATGGCAGGGACCACGCGGCAGTACCCAGGGAGGTAGCTGATGGAAGGAATCGCAGGAAATTCGTTGATGATGATGAGGGATACTACACTCAACTCACAATCACTCAATTGGAATGAAAGAACAGTCATTCGCCCCATGACTAATATCACTCGAGGAATAAGGAGTAAGACCCATATCTCATACCCGGTTTAGGAATCAACAAGGGGGAATGGTGCAGAAGGGGTATGCCAGGGTGCACAGTTGATGGTGCATTAGTGCATCCAACACATCTGGCATAAGTGCAAGGAGGAAGGCAAGGGAGCCTTACAGTCCAGTGCACAGAACAGGGTGATGTGTCTTGTGTTGACGGTAAAAATCCATCCCGTGGATGCATAGGGAAACGGGAACATACCTGACTCCAAGTGTCGTAACGTCCCTCAATCTCACCTCTCGGTAATTGATTTGAAGAAACTCCAATCAAACTCAACCCTCTGTCTCACGCTCTGTTGATAGATACAGGAGGGCAGCCTTTTCCTGAAACCCATTGATGTAATCCTCATAGTCACTTGTGCAAAGGTTGTATGCCTTGTGCGCATTTGATGGTGCAACTGTGCATCCCGCCCTGTGCCGGCATACGGTGCAAGAATGAAGGCCAGGGAGCCTTATAGTGAAGTGCACAGAAACAAATTGTGCTTTGTGCATTGAGAGGCCCATCCCGTGCGTGCAACACTTCATTCACACTACTCACCTCTCATTTGATTTGAAGGGAAAAGACTGGTCTCTCGCCCCACCCTCTGTCTCACTCTCTGTTGATAGATACAGAGGGCAACCGTACTCACTTCCCCATCTGGTTAGGATGAAAGCTCACATCACTCAAGGGGTTGTCGATGAAGATCGCGTCATCAATTGTTAAAGAGGCGTACCCAAGGAGGTAGCCATCAAATCGATTATTGTATTGGATAGGAACATGTTGTCTGCTAGAGGACAGTTAGACGCTTTGCAGAGAGACCCATGACACAACGTACCAAGGGAGGTAGCTTCGGAATTGAATCTTAGGGGTATCAATTAATGAATCCACTTTCTGGACTACTGGGTGTTACCACCTTTTCCACAGCCAGCTTCCCGCCCAAGGGTGTTTACCACATTTTCTTGGAACGAGGCCTGCTATGACAGGGAATTGCTTCCTTTTCTCTCATAGCAGATTTGTTTGTTTGTTTTTTTTTTCTTTCTTTTTTCTTTTTCTTGTTTTCCCCTATTCCCGAGGGTGTTTCCACCTTTTCTCAAAGAATAGGTCGGCATGACAGGGACCTAAGTCCTTTTCTCCCATAACCGATATGTTTTGTTTTTTTTTTCTTCTTTTTTTTTTCTGCAAAGTGAGCAAGGGAATGGTAGAAAGACCATTTGTCAAAACCAACCTCTCCACTGATGCTGGTGGAAAATAGAGGATAAGAGATCAAGGCTGGAAGGGGGTTTTGAGGGGACAGAGGGTTGCGTCCACTTCATCAGGAGTGATTGAAGAACGGCTATCAGAAGTAGCATCATAACAAGTACAGTGCCATGCCAACGAGGGAAAAGATCAAGTGACCGTAATTGTCAAGATCCCCAGGGAGGGAAGTACTTCTTCAGGCGATATCCATTGATTAGAAAGGGAACATCAGAGGCATCAACGGTCTGTACTTAGACAGAACCATTAGGGTTGACGGCAAGTACCTTATAGGGGCCCATCCACCGCTGTTGGAGCTTGCCAGGAAACTTGCCAAAGCGTGAATCATAGGCTAGGACCAAATCACCTGCTTTGAACTCCTTGTGCTTGATGAAACTGTCATGGTAAGCCTTACGTCGGGCTTGCGTGGCTTCCATGCACTATAGAGCCATCCGACGAATTTCGTCCAAACATTCCAAATGCAGGAGACGGTGTTGCAGTGAATCATCATCCCCCAAACGCTCTTTGATAACCACTCTCAAAGAGGGTAGTTCCAATTCAACAGGAAAAACAACTTCTGTTCCATACACCAACTGGAAAGGTGTCTGTCCCGTTGCTGCTTTATGGGAGGTTATGTACGCCCAGAGGGCCTCTGTAAGTCAATCGTCCCAATCACGACGATGTGCGGCAATTGTTCTTGTCAGAATCGAGCAGAGGATGCGATTGGTGACTTCGACTTGGCCATTGGCTCGGGGGTAATAAGGAGTGGACTTGCGATGGCGGATCTTATACAACTCCGTCAACTCTTCCATGACTTTGTTGAGGAAATGCGTGCCTCTGTCACTTACCATCTCTAAGGGACTGCCAAAACGAGTGATGATATTCTCGTACATGAACAAGGCCACGCTGTTACCATCGTCCCGCTTTAGGGCTTCAGCTTCACACCACTTTGTGACATAATCTGTACATACGAGGATGTATCGGTTCTGTTTCCTTCTGGTAGGAGGATCGATCGGACCGACGAAGTCGATGCCCCACTTCTCAAACGTCTTTAAGGGAAGGATAGGTTGCAGTGGCATGGCACTTGTCTTCGTGGGTTTCTCCATTCTTTGACAAGCATCACATCTTTTACAGTAATCATAGGCATCCTTGTGAATGGTAGGCCACCAATATCCTGCTAGCAGAGCCTTCCTGGCTGTAGCTTCTCCTGCAAAGTGACCTCCACATGGCTCGTCGTGGCAAGCCTTCAGAACAATCCCAATCTTGTCTCCTGCAACACATCTTCGGAGCACTTCATCTTTGCCTTTCTTGTACAGTGCACCGCCTAGCAGGGTGTATGGGGCTGATTCTAGCATGAGCTTCTTCCTTTCCCGACTAGAAATACCAGGAGGGTACTGTTGGGTTGCTAGCAGATTAGCAATGTCTGCATACCAGGGAGTTACAGTTTCTACTAAGAATAGGGAAGCATCAGGGAGGTCTGGATCATCTTGCTCCTCGTCTGCAGTTTGTGGGATACGCGACAGATGATCAGCCAGAACATGGGAACGACCAGGCTTAGTAATCACCTCAAAGTCAAACTCCTGGAATAGAAGGAGCCATCTCATCATTCGTCCTTTCACATCTGCTTTGTTCATCAAGAAGGACAGGGCCTCATGATCCACATAAAATTTAAAGTGGGTAGATAAGAGGTAATGGCGAAACTTCTCCAGGGCAAACACCATTGCCAAGCACTCCAGCTCAGTCACTGTATAGTTCCGTTCCCTATCAGTGACTTTTCGGCTTGCATAATAGATCGGTTGATCCAACTTCGAGGAGCCCTTTTGGCAGAGGACAGCACCTAAGCCTTCAATTGATGCATCAGTGTGTACATGGAACTCTTTCGTCCAATCAGGAGGTTGCAGAATGGGTGCCTCTATCAGACACTACTTCAGAGTGTGGAAGGCTTTGTCACATTCTTCTGTCCAAGTAAACTCTGCATCTTTCCTCAGGAGCTTGTGCAAGGAAGTTGCCTTTGTCGCAAAATGGGCTATGAACCTTCTGTAGTAACCCACATGGCCTAGGAATCCCCTCAACTGTTTGAGGTTGGTGGGTGCTGCCAGAGCTGCAATCTTTTCGATCTTTGCAGGGTCTGTTGATATCCCTTGTGCAGAGACAATGTGGCCCAACAGAACTCCAGAAGAAACCCCAAAGATGCATTTGTCAGGGTTGAGGGAAATCCCATACTCCCGGCATCGGTCAAAGCATTGTTCCAGATGTTCCCAGTGTTCACGGATCAAGCTATAGACATAGAAGTCATCTAAATATACCTCAATATAGTCGTGCAGATGATTTTGAAATGCGGCCATCATGACTCGTTGGAAAGTAGCAGGGGCATTGCAGAGCCCAAATGGCATCACTTGGTAAGCGTAGGTCCCCCATTCTGTGGTGAAGGTTGTTTTGGATTGGTCTTCTTCTGCGATTTGGACTTGGTTGTATCCGCTGAATCCATCCAGAAGAGAATAAAGCTCATGTCCTGCCACTGTGTCCAACAGTTGGTCTGTGAAAGGGATAGGAAAGTGATCCTTCTTTGTCTTGGAATTAAGCTTTCGAAAATCCACACATATTCGCAATTTGCCATTCTTCTTGGGTACAACCACGATGGGTGAAACCCATTCACTATTTGCCACTGGATAAATGAACTCGGCTTCTAGAAGCTTCAGCAGCTCCGCTTTCACCAATGTGGAATAATTCGGGTTCATTCGCCTCTGTCGTTGCCGTACTGGCTTGGCATCAGGCTCCAAGTCAATATGATGTTGACATATTGTGGGATCAATCCCCTTTAGGTCTTTGTAAGACCATGCAAACACGTCCAAATTCTCTTTCAACAAGTTGTACAAGGTTGACAACTCCTCTTCTGGGAAACTTCTACCTACCTTCAAGTGGCGTTCAGTGCCTTCTGCATCCACAAAGGTTAACTGCCTTTCACCTTCTACTTCACGGATGAAGGTCCCGCGGACCGCTTCTGGATACAGATCCGACTCCTTCAAGGGAGTGATGTCCTCTTCTGATGTCCCACTAGAACCAACTTCTTCTTTTGGTGGAGACTTAGGTTGCTCCTTAAGACGTTGGAATGGAATTAGAGCTGTTTCGGGTTTGGTTTCAAGATTAATTACGTCTTGGCTTGAAGACTCATCTTCTGAAGATGACACATCCAGGAACGTCACATAACAGGGACCCTCTAATTTCTGTTGGGTTTGTCGGACTGGTGCTTGTTGGCACGGTGCATCATCATCATCTTTCTTTGGCAAAAATGGGTTAGGACGGCATGAGCCACTGCTGAAAGACGGCTTGTTCTTCTTAATCCATTTCTTATAAAGGTTTTGCATATGAGAAGATCCATTTACCAGACCAAATGGTACCATCACCATTCTGTCCTGTAGCATGAGGTCGCCTGTTTCTGATGCTTCTGGAACTTCTTCCTCAAATGTATCCTCTTCAGGTGGAATAGACTCTTCCGTTTCACTTTCATAATCTTCTTCGTCCATATCATATCCATCCTCTTCTGTCTCTGTCTCTGCTTCTGCTTCTGCTTCTGTCTCTGTCTCTGCTTCTGTCTCTGTAGGAGCTCTGTAACAGAAGAATAGATTCTCTGTTTCCTCTTCTGCCTCTGTCTCTGCTTCTGCTTCTGCTGTGGCCATGTAACAGGGAGAACAGTACATCCATGCTTCTATCTCACTGTCAGAAGTGATTTTAGAAGTCATGCCCGGTTCAGGCAGGAAGTATTCACCCATTGATAACGGCTTTGCCTCTTTTGGAAGTCGGCTTACAGTATCCACTGTTAAGGAATGTGCCACTGTTTTCTTAGGAAGGATCTGTTTGACAGCATCTTCGTCTGCTGATGTTCCATCTGTAGCCTCATTAGGGGAGTCAGAAGATAATTCCAAGGAGGTGGATCCATGTCCTTTTTGAGAACCATACAGTTTCAGCACCACTTTGTTGGGTCCTCTACCCAAGGTCAAGGTTCCTTTGAACCAATCCGTCCTTGCTCTGGCTTCAAAAAGCCATGGTCTGCCCAGTAACAGAGGGTAGGATGTACCATAAGAGTTTGGCTTCACCACCAGATAGGTTAGCCAATAATCTTTTCCAGCCACTGTAGTCTTCACATATGGGAGAATGCCCAAAGGCTTGATTATACTCTGATCCGCCAGTCTGATGAGCCATTGGATGGGTTGCACACCTTGTAAGCCTAGATCCTTCATTGTAACATCCGTCATAATGTTTACTGATGAACCTCCATCAATCAGTGCATTTGCAATGAAGCAACCTTCTATCCATACACCAGTCTCTGGAGTACCCGGATCTAGGAAAGCGTTAGCCACATCCACTTCTTTTACAGGCTCTGGAGCCTTGTTGGGCTTTGTTGTTGTTGAGGGAGCAATCCTTAAGCCACGTCTTCTTATCAGTATACTTTTGAATCTTTTCCGGCAACTGGGAGACAACAACAATAATTGTCGGAATGTGAGGTTTGGTCTAAAGGTATCTAGATATCTAACCAGATCGTATTCCTTAATAGGATCCACTGGCTTCTCTAACCGATTAGGGAATGGGGCAACACCCATTTTCATTTTCCCTCTTTCTTCCAACAGAGGAATTACAGGAACTTCTTCTGCCACTTGTGGCACTTCCTCCTCTTCTGTCTCATGGACCTCTGGTCCTATCTCTGTAACTGTCTCTGTAACTCTCTGTGGCACTGTAGTGCTCTGTACGACACTGTTAGGCTCTGTTCTGTTCTGTTCTTCTGGTGGAAGATTGAACTTCACTGTTCTGGATGGAGGGTTATTTTCTTTCTGAATAGGTGGTTCCTTCTGCTTTGCACGCGTGATGGCAGCAACTTCCAATTCCACCAAATTGGAAGTAGGCTCTTGGGCCTTGGCCGAACTATCGGTAGCACTGTTTTTCACTGGGGCTGGGCTTGGACACTCTTTTGCAGTGTGGCCTTCTCCTTTGCATCGACTGCATAAGGGCTTGTAATCCACTGACCTTCGAGGATTTGGACAATTTGATGAGATGTGTTCCTTTTCTCCACATCTGTAACATTCCACTTCTGATCTCTGACCACCGCCAGACTGTCTTCCTCTGTAACTTTGAGAGGGAAATCTTCTGGGTCCGAAATTAGGACCAAACTCTCTAGGCTTGGGTCCAATATCTTGTGTTGTCATTTTGGATTCCAGCAAGTTAAATCTTGCGTCTTCGTCCTTTCTTCTCCTATCATGCATCTCCTTCAGAGAGCAAATGTCCTCTGTATGGTTCTTCCGCAAACAGTAGGAACAGAAGGCTCCAGGGATGGTTGGTTTTTGTGTACATTCAGTGGCTAAATGGCCTGCTTGATGACACTTACCACACCAAGTATTTGACCGCATCACATCTCTTCCTACTCCTGCAACGTTGGATATGCTAGCGGTATTCACTTTCAGCGTCTGTAGTTGCTCTGTAATCACATCCATCAACTCCTTTTTGATGTTTGCAACTGAGTTGGATAAATAATCCTTCAAGCTTTCTCCTCCGGACGTACTGGCAGGAGGGTTTTGAGGAGTCTCTGTAATCACTGCATAAACGGGTTGGGCTAGTACAGAGGGGTCTCTGTTCTGGTTCTGATTCAGAGCTCCTGTTTGAACTGTTGGCTGTTGACTCCAGTTGGTAGGGTTCCACTGTTGCTGCTGATTTTGCATTGAGGAGATTGGTTGGGACCATTGTTGTTGTGGTTGAACCATCATTTGAGGCATGGATTGTGGCTACTGTGGATTTGGTGCACTGTACTGTGATATCGGGGGCATCTGTTGGTAGGGATAGGGAACAGTCCCTGGAACTGCATTTGGTGGGTACATCATTCCTGGCATCAGAGGAGGTAAGACTCCTCTTCCCGAATTCATCGCTAATCGAGCTTCCACTTCATCGTACAGTCTTGCACCTTCCGTTGCAGCTTGTAGTGTGGCTGGTCTTTGTAGCTCCACAAACTTACAGACTTCTGGTTGTAATCCTCTGAGAAATACCCCCTTTTGAATGCCATCATCTAGATTATGGTTAGTCCATCTCTTCAGGATGGATTCCATTCGTGAGACATAGGCTTCTACTCTTTCTCCAGAGGACTGACTTAGGTTCATAAATTCCTCTCTCATCCGCTCTTCAAAACCTTCACACCTGAATTTAGTGAGGAAGGCCAACTTCAGGTCGTCCCATGTGCCAAAAGTTCCTGCTGCTTGTCTCTCGTACCACTGAAACGCCGCGCCCTTGAAAGTGGCGGGGAATATTGCTAACCAATGCTCAGGGGTTCTGGCATTGTTAGCCATACATGCTACCATAAACTCTGCTACATGAAGATCGGGGTCTTCATTGTACTCTCCCTTAAAAACTGGCAATGGGACTACATTCGCTGGTCTATCATCAATATTTCCAGGACGGATCTGGCTTGGAAGTGGACCTCCAGCAGGAAGAGGAAGGGCTTGATGTGCCATTGGGACTTCTGTAAAGAGTTCCGCAAGGGCGTCAAAGGCGGCTTCTGCTGCGAGCTCGCTCTCGGCTCTGATTTTTGCTTTCTCTCTTCTCACGTACCTCTGGACTCGTTCTAACACTTGCCTTTTTATTGCGTCATTCATCAGGGGGTTGGCTCTACTATGTTGTTAGTGCTCCACAGAGGGTTAACAGAAGGCTTCAGTCTCTTGAGGACTCTCTTGCCAACATTTCTTCTACTTCTTTCTTTTCAACGTCCCTGAATTCTGCTTTCATGCCACTGCACAGAGGAAGGTATTCGGTTCTGAAGGTGTCAAAATGCATACGTCTGAGCATGGTGGTGGTGCCATCATCATAGTAATGCCAGCTTCTGATGGTTTCAATAGTGTATGTTGTGAAGAACACTCTGTCTACCAACTTCCAGTGGGTTGCTAATTGAACAAACAGAAGATTATCAGTACACCAAGCATCCCATGTATCTTGCTGTTGAGCGTCCACGAACAAATTCCAACTCTTTTCCTTCTTGTCTTTGTGAACCTCTACAGACCAAGACTCCTGAAGCTTCTTCACAATCTCCCACTTGATGTTGTCTGGAAACTTCTCAATGAATGCCAAATCTTCAATGGATGTTCATTCTCTCTGTTTCTGCTCTTCAGTTTATTCCCAAACAGTTTGCCACCAAGATGCAAGTTTCTGCTGCTTCAATAGGAAGAGGAAACTGTCCACCACATAGAGCATGTATCATGATGGTGATGTGTTTCCGCCATTGTGGGATGAACTTCTTGTGAAAAGTGGCTTTAATTATGAGAAATTCCAACTCTTCAGTGGAAGAAGAAACTTTACAAACATCCATTGAATTCTTCTCTTCTTGGTAATGCCATTTCCTTCATTCTCAGCCTCTTTTGGTGCTTGTTGATGGCAAGATTCCCCGGCTGCGCACCAAAAACATGGAGCCCCGAGAGGAACACCAAGGAAAAGGGAATTCTCTTGCAAGAAAATCTATCTTGTAACATCAACAAGCTTGTTTATCATGTTTCATATGATCACAATGAAGAAAAGAACACCAGGCACAACAAATCTTCATACAGCATCATGTAGATCTCCCACGGATTTAATAGAATCAACCATATTCTTCAATATCTTCATAAAATCCATCTATAGAACAAAGAAAGCAAAGGAATACACCATCTTTGAATGAAAATACATCACATAGTATTCATCTTCAATATCTTCATAGTCTTCTCTCTCAATCTCTCATATACAATCACTTTGTTTGAGTAGAATTGGCTATCTCTGACTCTCTCTCTCTCACTCCATCAATAATACATCATATCCTCACTACAATCTCTCAAAATCACTCTCAATAATCACTCTTAGGTCGTGGATACCCCTCCCAAGAGGTATGTCTGATATGAAGGGTCACCAGAGCCACTACAGTGTCTCTTCACAGCTCACTACTGTCACTTCACTCTAGTCTTCTCTTGAGTCTTCAGCAGCTACTTCTGCCACTTCTTTCAGCTCTTTTACACTTGTATTCACCTCTTTCCAAGGCTAGAAAACTTTCCCAAAGTCACACATACATTCCACAGAACACTTACAGAAGCATACAGAACAGTCTACAGAACAGTACCAGAACAGCTATAGTACAGAACAGAACAGAAGCAGAACAATCTACAGAAGACCTACAGAAGGTTACAGAAGGTTATCAAAACCTCATAACTCACTCTCAAACCATTTCAAACTCTCACAAACCATTCAATAAACTTTCACAAGCTCTCAATCTTCATCAATCAATACTTCATCTCTCCTTACAGAAGACAATCAGAACAAAACAGACCAAAACAAAACAAAACAGAAAGTATACAGAACCATTCAGAACCTATCAGAACATCACAGAACCATCAACAAACATCATGAACTTCCAAAACACAATCAATATCATCTAAAACACTCTCAAACCACTTCCAAATCAATCAATCATCCCATAAAATCAACCATTCAGCTCTCCAAAACAATAAAAATCAGCTAAAAAACAAGTCATTTCAACACTCAACAACCTAATAGGGAAAGAGAGAAAGAGAGGGTGAGGGAGAGGGAGGGAGAGGAAATGAGAGAGGGAGAGAAAGAGAGAAAAGGAAATGAGAGAGGGAGAGGAGAGAGAGAAAGAGAGAAAAATCATTAAACGTAATAGGGAAATAGAGAAAGAGAGGATGAGGGTGAAACTCAAAAAACCTAAGGGATATATGGCTAGAGAACCCTAGCACACTCACGCCTCCTAACATAATGTCCTTCCTACAAAGAGACTTCTCATACATGGGGCTTGTCCTAGTCTTCACCAAGCTCAAACTATCCTTTTGGTGAAGGGATCTAGCCACTAACCTTGGGGGAGGTTTAGTGTGTAACCAAATATCCACCTATGAGGGCACAAGAGCTTTTGTAGAAGTATACAACAAAGGCAATTAGCCTATCAGTTAGAAAAACATTCATTTTTCATAACGTAAACCCAAAAATAACTTTGGATATTCCATAAAAATCAATCTCTTCTTAAAAAGAAAAATACAAAAAACTAAAATAACATCATTCATATGCTTTGCAAAAGAAGATCCGATCCACAGTAACTTACCCTTGTTATGTTAAGTACAATAATAACTAGTATTAAAGATAAACAATTTCATCCCAAGTATATCATTGTACTTTATTTATCTTACATTATTTAAAGTTACTAGTCCTGGTAGTACATTAGGTGATGAGTAGCCTAGGTAGTAAAGGTTCTTTTCTACATAACTTCTAGATTGTCCCTTATGTTCATCACCACAAGATCTCTTAGGAAACTCATCTTCAACTATCAATTTTAATTAAAAATTATAATATAATATCAGTACTTTCAAGAAAGGATACTCTTTTATCATTAACCCTCTTTCATCCTTAGAATAGTCTTAGGAACAAATTTTTGCTCTAACAAGCATATATTTGAGCATAATAACTATTTTAAGGTTTCTTCCATGAGTAGTAGTAGTATATATGCAACCATCAAGCTAGAGATCAAGCTTTGGTATCTGTGGAGATCCCAATCGCATGCCCTCATAGAGATTGTAGTGTGCAATAGTGTGGAGAGAAGGTGGGTGAGTTGTAAATGGTAAAGGGAAATTCTATTGATGATGGAGAGAAGATGAGGTAGAAAAGACAATTCTATTCTTAGTGAGTTCAACCTACCCATAGTATGGCATCCATGACCAATTGAAATCAGTAAGACTTTGAAATCCTACCTCGAGTATTATAACTATTGTTTTAAGGTGAATTTTCTTGCCATAAGTCAATATCAATTTGTGCTTGTGTTCTCCATGGTATGTTGGCTATGGGTGTCAAATGCTCTAGTCAGATCTCTCTCTCTTTCTCCTCTCTCTTCTCTCAACCCTTCTCTCTCCCTTAATCTTCCCTCTTTCTCTCTTCCTATGCTCTCCCTAGATCCTTCTCTCTCCCCCTATCTCTTTTCTCTCTCTATCTCTCTTTCTATTTCTACCTCTCTCACTTCTCTCCTCTTCTTCTCTAACTTTACTCTCTCCCTAACTCTTGTCTCTCTCTTCCTTTCTATATAAATAATCGTAGTCATAGTCGTGGTCGTGGTCATGGTCGTGGTCGTAGTCATAGTCATGGTCGTGGTCGTGGTCGTGGTCATGGTCGTGGTCATGGTCATGGTCGTGATCGTGGTCATGGTCGTAGTTGTGGTCGTGGTCATGGTCGTGGTCATGGTCGTGGTCATAGTCGTGGTTGTGGTCGTGGTCGTGGTCGTGGTCGCGGTCCTAGTCATAGTCGTGGTCGTGATCATGGTTGTGGTCATGGTCGTGGTCGTGGTAGTAGTCGTGGTCATGGTCCTGGTTGTGGTCGTGGTCGTATTCGTGGTCGTGGTCGTGGTCATGGTCGTGGTCGTGGTCGTGGTCATGGTTGTCATAGTCATGGTCGTGGTCATCGTAGTCGTCGTCATAGTCGTGGTCGTGGTCGTGGTCGTGGTCGTGGTCGTGGTCGTGGTCGTGGTCGTGGTCGTGGTCGTAGTCGTGGTCATGGTCATGGTCGTGGTCATAGTCATGGTTGTGGTCATTGTAGTCGTAGTTGTAGTCATAGTCATAGTTGTGGTTGTGGTCGTGGTTATAGTCATAGTCGTAGTTGTGGTCATGGTCTTCATCGTAGTCGTAGCCGTGATTGTTAAAGAAAATGAGAGAGGGAAAGGAAGAGAAAAAAGAAGAAGGAACGAGAGAGAGGGAATAAACATACAGCATAATAAAGAAAGAGAAAAAGAGAGAGAGATGGAAGGAGAGCAGAACAATATAAGAAAGAAAAAAAGAATGATAACAAAAAAAAATTGTTTGTCATAACTTAGTCAAAATGAAAAATAATAAAGGTCTTGTTGTTCAAGATCGCAAGGCATATCTTAGTCAGCGTGTCTCATGTCCTTGCTCTCAATGCAAGCTGGCAATTAGACGAAAGTGTCGATTGTCTATAGAATATGTACGATGCTTCGGCAATCTGAGATCATTGATCAGGTGATTGCGAATTTTCAGCAAATGGTAAGAAAAGTTAATATCAATCATGCATTGTACTCGCAAGCTAATTGAATACCATATACAAGAAGATTGGGTGTGGCTGGAAAATTTTCTATCCAGGGCGGTGATGTCTCGTCCCAAGGAGGAGTGCACCCTTTGCAGCCAATTAGAAGAGTTCATGGGCGTGCGATGGATGGAGTACATGAGCCAATCCACCACTTTGAAGGCACTACCTAATCTATACCGTCAATACCAGAGGAGACAGACAGCCTTCCAAACCTACCTACAATCTTGGAGCCTGAGATGGAGGCAATGATTGATGCATTGATTCCCATGGATGTCGAGACTTCTGATCCGCTTAGAGAGGAAGCATCTATACCATTATATGATGGGTGTGGAGTATCTCTCCTGAAGACGTTGCTTGCACTCCTAAGTGTGCAAGCAAAATATGGGTGGAGCGATGCGAGTGTGACCGAGTTGTTTAGGTACCTTGTATGTATGCTTCGTCGATTTCTTTTCGGCACTATTGTTAAAAACATTTGTGTTTTTTCAAGGTGTTTTATGATTTTTTTCAGGTTATTAAAATATCATATATTACCACCTGCAAATATCATGTCTGAGTCTCGTGATGATGCACGACATGTTTTACAAAAGCTTGGCATGGACTACAGCATCATCCATGCATGTATCAACGATTGCATACTCTTTCGAGGAGAATATGAGACTATGGAGACATGTCCAAAGTGTGGTGCTCACAGGTATCAATAGGACTTGCAAGGGCAAACCATCCCTCAAAAAGTTCTCAGGCACTTTCCGCTTATCCCCCACATAAACCACATGTTTCTACGTCCGGCATAGCGAGCTTGACAATGTGGCATGCGTAGAATAGGTCCACAGATAGAGTTCAATGAATATCAGCGGATTCACACGCATGGAGCCACATTGACTCTACCCTCCCAGGCTTTTCTCGAGAGCCAAGGAATTTTGGCTCGATCTTGCAATGGATGGCATGAACCCATCCGGTTTGTGCTCAACTTCTTATAGTATGTGGTCTATAGTCCTTGTCAACTACAATATCCCTCCATGGCTTTCTACAAAGAAAGTACATCTCATCCTTAGCTTACTTGTCCTCGGCCGCTACAAAGTCAAAAATATGTATGTGTATCTTTGTCCATTAGTTGATGAGCTTAAGATTTTATGGGAGGAGGGGGTCACGGTGCAAGATATGAGCAAGCGCAATGGTCGACGGTCCGCCAATATTTGACCCGTTCTCATGTGGATGATGCATGACTTTTCGGGATTCGGAGAGTGCTCAGGTAAATAGGCTTCCATTCTCATTGGTAATATCTATATTTTATCTCGTTCAAGTTTGTATTCATTGAATAGAGGTGTTGGAACAGGTCTGGTTACCTCAGGTTATCATGCATGTCCATTGTGCGAGCCACAGTTAAACTCCCAAAGGTTACGAACCATGAAGAAGATGATATATCAAGGACACACCGTTTTCTTGCCAGAGGGTCATGAACTCAGGGAAGGTTTTCTTGGACGACCTCCAACACATATGAATGCCACAAGCTGGTACGAGCTAAAAATGGTCCATGTGGAGTCACATCCAAACGGAATGTGGAGGTTCTCAGTTTTCTACGAGTTGCCATATTGAACCCACTTATAGATCAACCACTTGTTGGATCCCATGCATATTTTCAAGAATGTGGGAAGCTTACTAAGGGACCATATCAGAGGAAAGAGAGACACTATAGGGGCACAAATGGATTTGAAGGAGGTAGACAAGATGGAGGTGCTTTGGCCGCAGTCGAGTGCTGATGGTCGCGTATAGCTACCTCACGCTCCTTGGGTTTTGTCCACTAAAGAAGAGCGCATTGTGAAGCAAGTAGTCAAGTCTATCTGCACTCTGACAAGTATGATGCATTTTCTCAAGTCTGCATTTTCTAAAGATGACCAATTATCAGGGCTAAAATCCCATGACTGGCATAAGATATGTTAGGTTTGTACTACGAATGGATTGTAATTGGCATGTACATTTTGCTATTTTAAGTGTAGCCATTGTTCATAATGCTTTCTCATTTGTGGCAGTTTGTACTACCGATCGCAATTGCAGGATGCCTTAGTCCAGAAATACATGGGGCCATTTACAGGCTGTCGACTTTTGTGCAATGGATCTCACAGAAGGAGATTAAGGCATCCTCTATTGAATCTGCGAGGCGGGGAGCAGTTGAGATGGTCTATCTCTTTGAGAAATACTTGCCCACTAGCATGCTCACGATACAAATCTACCTTTTTGTGCATCTTATGGACAAAGTGGAGATTGCTGGACCTGTCCATACGCGATGGATGTTCTTCCTAGAGCGCTTCATGAAAACCCTGAAAGGCTTTGTGAGACAACGAGCTCTGCCAGAAGGTAGCATGGTTGAAGGTTGGTTGGTGTCTGAGGTGCTAGTGCATATTTCACAATGGCTACCAATGGTGGATGCAGACAACAAAATGCTATGGTCAGTGAAGGATGATGATAGACTGACCAAAGATGTGGTGGTTGAAAATAGGGTAGAGAAAAAAATGGATCTTGCAATGGAGGAGAAGGTGAATCACTTTTGTATGTTGCACCATGCCTCTATGGAGACGTGGCTCTCCAAGTACCAGATCACTAGCAAGATCAACAGGAAGCGACATTTGAATTTCAATGTAGTACTCACCATCGACCAATTCGATATCCCGAGGGCATGGGAAGATGCCGTAGTTCATGTCAACATGATGGTTACATGGAGCTTTGAACGCAGCGTCTTGCAAAGGGGTGAAGGTCTCAATGGAGGAGTGGGAATTCTCAAGGGGATGTAGTCCAAAGGTAATGACATGTTTAGGATTTGTCATATCTATATTTTATATGTGATAACTAATTTGAGTATTTCAATGTACAATACAAAATATATAGTGTAGCGTGGTCGTGCGGACAACATTTTCGTGTGGAGCGTATTGACAAAATGTGCTCCACAATGGACTGTGGTATCATGGCAAGGTTCGAGCAGGAAAGCCGACGACGAGCAATGGATCTAAACACAGTTATAGACGAGATGGAGTATTTTGGGAGCTTGCAACGTATTGTTACGGTGGATTACCGTAGCTTCTCCGTGTTACTATTCGATGTGCAGTGATTCAAAGTGGTACTTGAAGGAGCTGGAGTAACACTTCGACGAGGTCCATCTGGATTTCTCAAAATAGATTCCGAAAAAAAATGAATGGATTTGCGCGACATCTTTGTGTTGCTGGCCCATTGTGAACAAGTGCATGAACTCATTTGTTTGTTAATTGTATTATGACATGGTACATGTCACAATAGTTTAATCTCTCTTGTACGTGTTTGTGAACAGGTAATCTTCTATCCAAACCCTCGACAACCATGATGGTGGTATGTTATACCTTTAGCTCCCCGAAGTGCGAGAGTATATGATCAAAGTGATGTTCCGAGCATAGATGAGGACAATATGTAAATCCAGGGGTCGATATTGCAAGGGGTGGAGGCCACCGAAAGCTTGGAGCATGTAGAGGAGCTAACATCGGCTAACAATGATGGAAATAGAGGAGTCCAAGAATTCTTTGAGAACTAGGTGGACTCATCTTTTTGTGGTGACATATCTATCGACCTTCTAGTGTATGCGGAGTTGTGTTAGGAGATTGACATGGAACCATAGGATACTTCATACTTTGAGCATCCACTTACTCAATTCGTTGACTAATCGCTTATAAGGGTACATAAGATATGCATTTTAAGCGAGATTTTTTTTTAGGATTTATATTACTGTGCTTTGTATGATTTAAATTGATTATGCTAACATCATTTTTTGTCTGTGCAGGTGACCTTTTCAGGATGAGTCGAGGGATGAGCGATGAGGAGTTGCAATATATCTTCACATGCATGTCTCTAGATCAGATGGCAAGATTCAGAGACATGGTAGACCAGGAGCTCTCTGGGACATCATCAGGCTGCTCTACTAGATCTATTTCAGCGTGATGAGATACTTCAGCTTCGAGCAGACGAGATCAACGCTCCAGACTTGGGCCAGAGAGAGGAAGTGCTTCAAGGTCAAGGGGATGCTGTAGAGATACGAAGGCAGTTAGCCCGCAGTATGCACGGGATAAGGTGCGACTCCTTGCTCTTGTGGCAGTTCCAGGGAGTGTGGCTCAGGTGAATGCTATGGAGGCATGGATGCGGTATCTCCATCTCGTCAATCTACTGGAGTTGTGTCACCTCCAGGATTTGTCACACTTGTGGGGACGTCTACTCTAGTTACTTCGGCGTCTGTAGGTGGCACCCCTATGGATGCTACTCCAATGGATACTACCCCGGTCGGTACACCAGATATACACGGGTCTCCTGGATATGCCCAGGAGCGTGGACGTAGGTGGGAGAGGACCCAGCTTAGGCATATCCTAGAGGGATATGCCTATCTTGTCGATGATAGGTCAGGAGCCATCATCATGAATGATGAGGGGACAAGGGTGATGGCTCGCATGAGAGAGTTGTGCCAACAAGTTTTTCGGCACAACATCTTAGATCATTGGAAAAATATACCGGAGGGGAGAAAGGACTACATAGTAGCATCCTTGCATGAGAAGTTTTTGATTCCAGCCATAGCAGATAGATTTTCTACGAGAGCTAGATGATGGACTACATGCGTGCATATATGTCACACAGACAATCGAACGTACGCAAGGCAGTCAAGAATGGGGTTGCAAAGCTTGAGTGGCTAGACGCGGACGAGTGGCACTAACTGAGGGAGGAGGCTACAGATTCTCCAGGACGTTGGAGTCAGTAGTGCGAGGCGGCGAGGGCACCACTAGAGGTCGGAGTGGTCCATCATCTTGGGAGTGGAAGCCATTGGACTTGTCTGGAGGACTTTGTAAGTTTTTATTTTGTTTTGCTTGCTTATTTTTTTGCAATATCCTTTGTTTTGACAATCATGTTTCTAATAGTTAGTATTTTATTTTCTTTGCAGCACTCCATTATACAAATATTGATCTGACTGGCCTTGAGACTCGATATGCAAAGAGGGACGGTCTCATTTCATTGATCGACCGATTGTGTAGACATGGAGGCCTTGTAAGTCACTCATCTTTCTTGTCTGTAGTTACCATGTTTAATTAGAATGCATTATTTTATGGTGGATTGATGTGTAGTTGTTTCTTTTTTTGCAGAGTCCGTTCGATGCTCCTTTGCAGCGGGATGAGCTTTCGGATGGCAAGGATATGTAGCTCGCCCTTGGATCCTTAGAGCTCACACACCCTTCTTTTTTGGTCACGTGATCTATGTACACATTTTCTATGTAGTAGTGATATCTTGTCATGATTGTACGAGTCGCTTTCATTATGCAATCATGTATTTATTCCATGTATCAATGTTATGATTTCAGTACACTTTGTTTTTGTTTACATGAGTATTGTACACAGTGCAGAAACTATTTTGTATGGCTCAAATTTGCTCTGCCACAAATTTTGTTTCCCTGTTACGATCACTATTAGCGTCGCAAATTTACCTGCACGCGTTGTTATTTGCATCGTTATTAGCTTCGTAGAGTGTCGTTATCAGTGTCGCTATTTGCTCTACGAAGCTAATAACGACGCTAAATATCAACGCTAATAATGACGCTAATACCGATTGTTCAATGGCATCACCAATAATGATGCTTTTTGCAACGATGGGGGCAAATTTTGTTATTTACATTTTCGTCGCTTTTAACGTCGGTATAAGGCCTATATCTTGTAGTGTCAGCTTGGGTGAAAATATACTTAGTCTCTTGTGATCTATCACCAAAGTGAACCTTCTTCCCATGAGTAGATAGTGTTTCTATAGTTTTATGGCAAGAATTAGTGTGAGTAGTATCATATTTTAACTCATAGGGCTTCAACTTCCTTGAAGTGTAGGCTATAGGTCTTCCTTCTTATCTCACTACACCTTTGATGGTTAGGAGACTTGCATTAATGGTTAAATCAAATAATTGGATGAAGTTAGGGAGTTCTAGTACTGGGGTAGTGGTTAGAACTTTCTTGAGCTTATTGAAGCTCCCCCGATGTTCAGTTACCCATATGAGCACATTGTTCTTCTTCAAGAGATTAGTCAAAAGTGCTCCAATGAGGGAATAATCATTGATAAAAATTCCGTACCATCCTATTAGTCTCAAATTTTCTAAAATGATGTAGTTTTTGTCCAATCTAGGATGTCTTTCATCTTTGCAATGTCTATCGAGATTACATTAGTAGAGATATTGTATATTAGATATTCAATGTTGTTGGTGTGAAAGATATGTGTATGCTCTTCTTCCCATAGAGTTGGTTTTCATAGAGAATACAATGCTTTGGAATATACAAATATATCATCAAAGAATATGAGCACAAAGTAATGACCATATCTAATATGAAAGGTAGTCTTTGCAATACCATTCTTCTTGATTTATATTTGGTAATATCTGAATCACAACTTTATCTTTGTGAAGACCGTTGCTCTGCATAGTCAGTCTAGTAGTTTATCTATCTTGGGTATAGGATACTTGATCTTAGCTATTACTTATGTTAGTCCTCTAAAGTCAATGTGGAGTTTGAGAGATCCATTTTTCTTCTTTTGTAAAAGAATGAGTGTACCCCAAGGAGGTGAATGCTTTGGCAAATGAATCCTTACTTAATCATTTTTCTTAGTTATTTCTTAAGCTATTTGGGTTAGGAACCTAATCCATTTGGTCCTTGAGTAATAACATTAGCTTGACCATCTCCTCTAGCATTACCCATATTTGTGCTATGATAGTAGGCTTGATGTAGCTTCTATAACTATAATCTACTAATCATTTAACTCATAATAAAATTTTGCTTGTTTTTTGAATAGTTTATGCCTCATATTTTTGTTATGCAACTATTGTAAGATCGATATCAGTGTCCCTAAACATAATGTCACATTCTCCAAGTGCTAGGTTTTGATGACGCTTTATCTATTCTAATAATTTATGATCTTTTCAAGGGATCTTTTTTTTTTCAAGTCCTTAAAGAGGAAATAATCTAGAGTATCTATGATTTTTATGTTTTTAAATTAGAACCTCATGATTTTTTTCCAACATGTATGGTGAAAAGAGTTCTATAGAACCACTTTATTGGCCACTAAGAAACAATAGCTTCTCTCTGATCATGCAAACCATCACTTCACTAGCGATATGATCTTTCTTTGAATTTCTATAACAACTCACTTCAATACAATGGCTCCATCTTTCATAGCTAGTCTAGTCACCACCTTCCTAATCGAGAAACGAAGCAAAGATAATGGACAAGAGAATGATGAGAAAAATTCTCCCACATCCAAACAACTACCCTAGAGATGAGCTTCCTTCTTTTTGTGCATTGAAGGAAACCTTGCTAGGTTACTCTCCCTTCTAAGGCTTTAGAGTAAAACCACTTGACATCAATGATGTCTAGTATAAAGCCTATACTTTATCTTGAGTTGCTCGCCTTTCATATTCTTTTGAAGCACCCAAGTCTTGTATTATAGGATGGATGCACTACTATGGTGTAAAAAAAGGTTACCATATTCGTTTTTTATTGAGATGTTGAGCTCCACATGAATTGGCATCCAGTACAAAGGTTGGTGATATGGTAAGAATTTAGTCACCATCATGTTCGATGATCGATATGGAGGATGTACCAATGATTGTAAAATTGAACTACACTCATGTAGGCCACTCTCGGTTATGGCACATTCATTTTGCCATCTCATCTATTGGTAGTAGCTTCACATTCAGAAGATAATGACTTCTTTCTCTCTATGTAAGATATTGTTGCATATACATGTTATTGAGATGTTGAGCTCTACACATGAGCTGGCATCCAGTACACAGGTTGGTGATATGGCAATAATTTAGTCACCATCATGTTCAGTAGTCGATATGGAGTATGTAATAGTGATTGTACAATTGAATTACACCCATGTAGGACACTCTTGGTTATTGCACATTCATTCTACCATCTCATCTATTATTAGTAACTTTACACTTAGTGACTACATATACATATATTGTATTACTTCCATATAATCTTGTATCAAATTGTAGACTAAGTTATTTTGTGTGGAAAAAGAAGAAAGAAAAAGAAGAAGAAGATTTCAATTGTACCTCTTTGTGTCCTTGAATTTCCATTGTATGTGTGTACCCTTACGTGCTTTGTCTCTCTCTCCTCTTGCTTGTTTACATGGTTATAGAGTAGTCCCATGGATGCATGTATTGTCATTGAAAAGGGTGCATGTTTTAATTATAGTGCACATAGCATCAACTTAGTTACAAATTGTAGGTCCTAAAAGGTTGCTTGTCTTGTTAAAGTGTTTAATAATTTTAATCGAATTTTCAATCAAAAGCCTTATAAGAATAATAATCCTCAATAAAAGTTCACGAATGAATGTGGAAGCTACTTATTCAACCGCCAGGACCCACGGAGGGCTTATCATTTCAAGTGTTTCAAGCCAAGTGCAATGACTACCTCTTACATAGCTATGCGTGCTCTCACACCTATGAGTGTAGTGAGCTTACCTTCATGCCTGATCGAGTTGCCTCCTCCCTCAAGCTCTTTAGTAGCTCCACAATACAAGGTGCAAGCTCAAATAAGCTCGATCCTCAAGCTCCAATCTCCAAGCTCCATTTCCATGCGTGAGACAAGAGGAGAGAAAAGAAGAGAAGAAGAAGAGAGGAGAAGATGGAGAACTTGTCCACCACGGTCCCGCACCCTCACACACTCACGTTCTCACTCCCTCACAATCCCTCTCTCAAGCACAAGCAAGAGAAAGAAGAATAAGAAGAAGAGAGCTAGTTTTGGCCACATACAAGAATGAGTTTTTTCAGTCACTTTTTGCCTTGTTATACATGCCTTACTCTCTTGGGCATGCATCCCTTTTTACATGATTAACTATTCCCTTCCTTTTCACATTGTTCTTTCACCTATGCCCATCTACATTCACAAATTGCATAGGAGAGAGTCTAGCACTCTTTTATGAGGATTTAGGGTACTCTTTCCTTGGACTTTTGAGTTTGCTTCTAGTGCTTTTGCCTCTTTTCCTCTTGTTTTTCCATTGGGCCGCCCTTTTTCACTTTACCTTGCATCTTTTTAATTTTCTTTTCTTTATTTGTGATTTCTTTGCACTGTGGTTAACATTACCCCCCTCCTAGCTGAGTGAAGTCCCATGGCACTTGTTGGTAAGGACTCTGATGGTTTAAGGCTTGTCATAAGGGTCAATGATGGGGTTTTGGGGAGATTTACCGTGAACTATAAATGGATCACACTAAGAAGCATCTCATTGATAAGCAGGGGCTAGGTTGCATGACAACTTAAGGGCTCTCCTTAGGAAGGCCTTGATCTATAGATATTCCTTAATGTTTGCTATCACATTGATTGGAGTAGATGACAAAAATAGGTGGTTACCTAGTGAATCTACTATCACTCATGTCTTCTAAGAGGATCATGAAAATTGCTGGCAAGAGAGTGGCTCTCATCATGAGGCACGCCATCGCACAACTATCTATCCCACCATTGATATTAAAAAAGAGGGGTGGAAAGATTACTCTTCCTCTATAGTAGATTTTTGTTTTAATAATATTCGCAAAAGGCGGAGGTAGTTATATGTGATGATGAAGTCATGGTCAATAGGGCATGAGAAGTCTTTGAGGAAACCTGCTATGGATGGACGGAGGTTCCTTTTGGTAAAGATCAATCTTTCTTCAGGGGTTGAGACATCTATATTGTAGATCAGAGGTAAGTTATATCTACCATGCACCTCTCAATTGAAGTCAACTCCAATCCCTCTTGAGTAGGGCATGTAGATAGGATCATCCTATTCATGTGGTAGGGTGTTGCAGAAAGTGATCGTGGCCTCTAAGCTAGAGTCCAAGACGTTCCTACACCACCTAGGTTGTGCCTCATATTCCTCCACCCTCTAGGATACCTTCACCACCTTATCCTCTCAGTAATCTGCAAGTTCTTACTACCACCATTTGGGGTTCCTCATCCATTCCTCTAGCCATCTCCTTCCTAGCGTTGTAGAAAGCCTAATGATGTCCTCCACCATCTTGGGGGATAATACTCTATCCAATATACAAGGAAAGGTGAAGAACTCAAAGGGACAACCATGATTTTTTCATTTCTCCCGCATTTCAAGTTCTTGGCCCTACACTACAAGATATAGACCTTATACCGACATTTAAAGCGACGAAAATACAAACAACAAAATTTGCCCCCGTAGTCGCAAAAAGCGTCGTTATTGACGACGCCATAGAAACGTCGTTGTTGGCATCGCTATATGCATCGCATATAACAACGCAACCAGTAAATTTGCGACGTACATAGCGACACCAATAGTGATGCAAGCAGTAAATTTACGATGCAAATAGCGACGGTAACAGGGAAAAAAAAATTGTCTGATACATGAAATAAATACATGGTACAATCATGAAAGGATATCACTAATATATAGAAAATGTCTACATAGATCAGGCAACTAAAAACTAAAGGTGTGTGAGCTCCAAGGATCCAAGGGCGAGCTACAAATCCTCGTCCCCTGAAAGCTCGTCCCGCTGCAAAGGAGCATCGAACGGATTCTGCAGAAAAAGAAACAACACATCAATCCACCATACAATAATGCATTCAAATATCTCATAGTAACTACGAACAAGAAAGAGGAGTGACTTATAGGGCCGCCGCATCTATACAATTGGTCAATCAATGCATTGAGACCATGCCTCTCTGCATATCGAGTCTCAAGGCCTTGCGGATCACGATTTGTAATGGAGTGCTGCAAAGAAAACAAAATGCTAACTGTTAGAAACATGATTGTCAGTACAAAGAATATTTCAAAAAAACAAACAAGAAAAAAAAAAGAGAAACTTACAAAGTCCTCCAAATATGTCCTGTGGCCGCCACTCCCAAGATGATAGACCACTCCGGCCTCGAGTCGTGCCCTCCCCGCCTCCCGCTGCTGACTCCAACGTCCTAGCGAATCTCTAGCCTCCTCCCTCAGTTGGCGCCAGTTGTCTACATCTAACCACTCGGGCTTTGTAGCCTCACTCTTGATTGCCTTGCGTGCGTCGGATCGTCTATGTGACATGTATGCACGCATGCAATCCATCATCCTGCCCATAGAGAATCTGTCTACTGCGGCTGGCACCGGAAACTCCTCGTGCAAGGATGCTACTATGTAGTCCTTTCTCCCCTCTAGTATGTTCTTCCAATGATCCAGGACGTTGTGTCAAAAAACTTGTTGGCACAACTCTCTCATGCGAGCCATCACCCTCCTCCCCTAATCATTCATGATGATGGCTTGTGACCTACTATCAACCAGGTATCCATATCCCCTAGGAGTCTGCCTAAGATGGGTCCTCTCCCATCTCCGTCCACGCTCCTGGGCATATCCAGGAGACCCCTCTACATCTGGTGTACGGACGGGGATAACCTCTCTCGGAGTGGCACTCAAAGGGGTGCCACCAAAAGGGGTGCCACCTGCTGACGGCTTCGCAAAAGCCGGAGTAATTGGAGTAGACGTCCCCACAGGTGTGACAAATCCTGGAGGTGACGCAACTCCAACTGAATGACGAGACGGAGACACCACATCCATGTCTCCACAGCAGCATCCCCCTGATCCCGATGCAGTCCCTCCCTCTGGCCCAAGTCGTGAGCGTCGAGATCGTCTGCTCGAAGCTAAAGCATCTGATTGCGCTAAAGCAAATCTAGCGGAGTGCCTTGACGAAGAACGAGACAGCTCTTGGTCTGCCATCTCTCTGAATCTCGCGAGCTGGTCTGGAGACATGCGTGCCATCATGTCTTGAAACTCCTCATCGCTCATCCCTCGACTCATCCTGAAAATGTCACCTGCACAGATAAAAAATGGTGTTAGAATAATCAATTTAAACTATACAAAGCACAGTAATATAAATCGTTTTTAAAAAATCCCTCTTAAAATGCATATCTTATATACCTTTATGGAAGATCTAAACAACGAATTGAATAATACAATTCTCCAAGAATGAAGTATTCTATGGTCCCATGTTAATCTCCTGACACAACTCTACATACACTGGAAGGTCGATAGACATGTCACCACAAAAGAATGAGTCTGCCTCGTTCTCAAAAAATGCTTGGACTCCTGTATTTCCATCATTGTTAGCTGATGTAGGCTCCAAGCTTGCGGCGGCCTCCACCCCTTATAATATCGACCCCTCTATTTGCATATTATCTTCACCTATGCCCGGAACATCGCTTTGATAATATAGTCTCGCACTTCGAGGAGTTGAAGGTATAACATACCACCATCGAGGTTATCGGGGGTTTGGATAGAAGAATACCTATTCACAAACACGTACAAAGCGAGTTCAAACCATTGTGACATAAACCATGTCGTATTACAATTAGCAAGCAAATGACTCTATGCACCTGTTTACAATGGGCTGGCAACACAAAGGTGTCGCACAAATCCGTTCATTTTTTTTCAAAATCTATTTCGAGAAATCTAGATGGACCTCGTCGAACTGTTGCTCCAGCTCCTCCAAGTACCACTTTGAACCACTGCACATCGAATAGTATCATGGAGAAGCTACGGTAATCCACCGTAATAATACTTTGCAAGTTTCCAAAATACTACATCTCATCCACAACCATGTTCGGATCCGTTGCTCGTCGCCGACTCTCTTGCTCAAACCTTGCCATGACACCACAATCCATTATGGACTGCATTTTGTCAATACGCTCCACGCGAAAATGCCGTCCGCGCAACCACGCTGCACTATATATTTTGTACTGTACATTTAAACACTCAAATTAGATGTCGCATATAAAATTTAGATACGACATATTCTAAACCCCTCATCACCTTTGGACTACATCCCCTCGAGAACTTCCACTCCTCCATTGAGACCTCTGTCCCTTCGCTGGATGCTGCGGCCAAGGCTCCGTGTTGCAACCATTGTGTTGACATAAACCACGGCATCTCCTCCATGCCTTCGGGATATCGAATCGGTCGATGATGCGTACTGCGTTGGAATTCAGCTCGCGCTTCCTCTCAATCTTGCCTTGCAATCTGGTACTTGGTGAGCCACGTCTCCATGGAGGCATGGTGCAACATACAAAAGTGATTCACCTTCTCTTCCATTGAGGCATCCATTCTTTTTTCTACCCCATTTCCAACCACCACATCTCCAGTCAGTCTATCATCGTCCTTCAGCGTCCATAGCATTTCATTGTCTGGTTCCACCATTGGTAGCCATTGTGAGATATGCACTAACGCCTCTGACACCAACCAACCTTCCGCCATGCTACCTTCTAGCCGAGCTCATTATCGCACAAATCCTTTCATGGTTTTCATGAAGCGCTCTAGGAAGAACATCCATCGCGTATGGATAGGTCCAGCAATCTCCACTTCGTCCACAAGATGCACAAGAACATGGACTTGTATCGTGAGCATGCTAGTGGGCAGGTATTTCTCAAAGAGACAGACCGTCTCCACTGCTCCCCGCCTCGCAGATTCAATAGAGGACATATTAATCTCTTTCTGTGAGATCCATTGCACCAAAGTCAACAACTTGTAAATGGCCCCGCGAATTTCTGGAGTAAGGCATCCTACGATCGCGATCGGTAGGAAAAACTGCCACAAATGAGAAAGCATTATGAATAATGGCCACTTTTCAAATTGCAAAATGCCCACGCTAATTACAATCCATTCTGTTCACAAACCTGACATATCTTATGCCAATCATGGGATTTTAGCCCCGACAATTGGTCATCTTTAGAAAATGCGGACCTGAGAGAATGCATCATACCCATTGGAGTGCGGATAGACTTGATTACTTGCTTCACAATGCGCTCTTCTTTGGTGGACAAAACCCAAGGAGCGCGAGGAAGCTGCACTCCCCCTTCAGCACTTGACTGCAGCCAAAGCGCCTCCATCTTACCTACCTTCTTCAAATCCATTCATGACCCTATAGTGTCTCTCTTTCTTGTGATGTGGTCCCATAGCAAGCTACCCACATTCTTGAAAATATGCATGGGATCCAACAAGTGGTTGACCTGTAAGTGGGTCCAATATGGCAACTCGTAGAAAAATGAGAACCGTCACATTGCATTTGGATGTGATTCCGGGTTTACCATTTTCAGCTCGTACCAGCTTGCGGCGTTCATACGTGTTGGAGGTCGTCCAAGAAAACCTTCTCTGAGTTCATGATCCTCCGGCAAGAAAGCGGCATGTCCTTGATATACCATCTTCTTCATGGTTCGTGACCTTCAGGAGTCTAACTGTGGCCCACACAATGGACATGCATGATAACCTGAGGTAACCAGACCTGTAAGGCGAGCCACGACCTAGTGAATACTTGATTGAATGAGATAAAATATAGATATTACCAGCGAGAACGGAGGTCTGCTCACTTGAGCGCTCTCCCAATCCCGAAAAGTCATGCATCGTCCACATGAGAATGGCTCGAATGTTGGCTGACCGCCGCCAACCATCGTGCCTGCTCATATCTTGCATAGTGACCCCCTCCTCCCACAAAATCTTAAGCTCATCGACTAATGGACGAAGATACATGTCCATATTTTTTACTTTGTAGCGGCCCGGGACGAGCAAGCTAAGAATGAGATGTCCTTTCTTCGTAGAAAGCCATGGAGGGATGTTGTAGTTAACAAGCACTATAGGCCACACACTGTAAGAAGTCGAGCGCAGACCGAATGGGTTCACACCATCCATGGCGAGACCGAGCCGAAGATTCCTTGGCTCTCGCACAAAGCCTGGGAAGGTAGAGTCAATGTGGCTCCATGCACGCGAATCCGCTGATATTTGTTGAACTCCATCTGTGGACCTATTCTGCACATGCCACGTTATCAAGCTTGCCATGCCGGACGTGCGAAACATGTTGTTTATGCGGGGGATGAGCGAAAAGTGTCTGAGAACTTTTTGAGGGATGGTTTGCCCTTGCAAGTCCTGTCGATACCTGTGATCACCACACTTTGGACATGTCTCCATAGTCTCGTATTCATCTCGAAATAGTATGCAGTCGTTGATACATACATGTATGTTATTGTAGTCCATGCCAAGCTTCTGTAAAACATGTCATGCATCATCACGAGACTCAGGCATGGTATTTGCAAGTGGTAATATATGATATTTCAATAACTTGAAAAAAATCATAAAACACCTTGAAAAAGCACAAATATTTGCAATAATACTATTTTAAAAAATAATCAATGAAGCCTATGTGCAAGGTACCTAAATAACTCGGTCACACTCGTATCGCTCCAACAGTATTTTGCTTGCACACTTAAGAGTGCAAGCAATGTCTTCAACAGAGATACTCAGCAACCATCATATAATGGTATGGATGCTTCCTCTCTAAGCGGGTTAGATGTCTCCACATCCATGGGAATCAATGCATCGATCATTGTCTCCATCTCAGGCTCCAAGATTGTAGGTAGGTCGGGAAGGTTGTCTGTCTCCTCTGGCATTGACGGTATAGATGGGCCTTGCGAGTGGTGGATTGGCTCCTGCAATCCATCCATCGTACATCCACGAACTCTTCTAATTGGCCGCAAAGGGTGTACTCCCCCTTGGGTCGAGACATCACCCCCCTGGATAGAAAATTTGCCAACAATATCCAATCTTATTGTGTATGGTTTTCAATTAGCTTACGAGTACAATACATGATTAATATTAACTTCAAATTACCGTTTGCTAAAAATCCGCAATCGCCTGATCAATGATCTCAGATTGAAACTCGCCAAATCGTCGTATGTGTTCTATAGACAATCGGCGTTTTCGTCTAATTGCCAACTTGCATTGAGAGCAAGGACATGGGACACGCTGATTAAGATACGTCTCGCGATCTTGAACAATAAGACCTTCTTCATTTTCCATCTTATCTGCATTACAGCAAACCAGGCTTAAATGGATAGCTTTATGGAGATGTACGTCAAGTTGCAAGTTGACCATAAATCTTGCATTGTATATAGTAGTTGAGAGATTTATTGATGTTATATCTCGGCCTTGAATCATGCTCAAGGATTTGTTTGTCCCGGTAGATAATTATTCATTATTGTAAAAAACTGCACTAGAGGGCTTTGAGTATAAGTAATCCATTTATGAGCATCATTGAGGATCTCTTAGTCTCATAATAAATCAATCTCAACAAAAAGCATCTTAGAAATGTGGTTTTTTTGTCCTAGGATCGCGTATTAAAGTTAATGCCATCTACGAAATTTATCAACTATAGTAATAAAATTTATTTCAATCAATTCTACTCATAGTCATAAGACTTGAGAGAAAATATCCTATACTCAATTTAAGGGATTCTTCTTCTATAACAATACTTTTGGGTTCATTTTGATGAAGTACCGTAATGACCATTAGCTAGGGTATCATTTTCTTTTAGTCCTTCCGTTGACTAGTTGGCAGGATTTCTAATTTGTTATGCCTATAAAGTTAATACAAAAACAATGAATTATGCATATCACAATTAGATCCCCTACTTGGACATTATGAAGGACATGATCAATTTTAAGCCATCTTAAAGAGTCACCAATGTACATGGCCCATGGCAAAGCACATTGCATACAATTATCGATAAGTCTATTATCGTGCATCTTAAATCTCCTAATTAGACTTTATAAACTGTATGACTAATTTTTTGCCCCCTTAAGGAGTCGATGTAATGGTACCCATAAAAAAAGTAAAGTGGATAACATTACCATAATCATGGATATGCTATCATTCCAATATATGTTATCTTTCTCTTTCTCTCCCTCTCCTTCCCTCTCTTTCTCTTTCTCTCGTATTTCCTCTCCCTCTCGCAATATATCTTAACACTCTCCAAAAGCAAAAGGGAGAGGGAGAGAGAGAATGCACTCTCCCTCCCTCTCCCTCTCCCTCTCCCTCTCTTTCTCTCCCTCTCTCATTTCCTTCCCCTCCATCTCCCTCTCTTTCTCTCCCTCTCTCTCCCTCTCCCTCTCTTTCTCTCTCATTTCCTCTCCTAAACAAGCAAAAAAGAAAGTGATTCAAACATTAAACAAGCAAAAGGGAGAGGGAGAGAGAGAATGCACTCTCCCTCCCTCTCCCTCTCTTTCTCTTTCTCTCCCTCTCTCATTTCCTTCCCCTCCCTCTCCCTCTCCCTCTCTTTCTCTCCCTCTCTTTCTGTCTTTCTCTCTCATTTCCTAAACAAGCAAAAAATAAAGTGATTTAAACATTAAACAAGCAAGAGGGAGAGGGAGAGAGAGAATGCACTCTCCCTCCCTCTCCCTCTCCCTCTCCCTCTCTTTCTATCCCTCTCTCATTTCTCTCTCATTTCCTCTCCTAAACAAGCAAAAAATAAAGTGATTTAAACATTAAAGAAGCAAAAGGGAGAGGGAGAGGGAGAGGGAGAGAGAGAATGCACTCTCCCTCCCTCTCCCTCTCCCTCTCTTTCTCTTTCTCTCCCTCTCTCATTTCCTCCCCCTCCCCCTCCCTCTCCCTCTCTTTCTCTTTCTCTTTCTCTTTCTCTTTCTCTCCCTCTCTTTCTCTCTTACTCTCTCATTTCCTCTCCTAAACAAGCAAAAAAGAAAGTGATTTAAATATTAAACAAGCAAAAGGGAGAGGGAGAGAGAGAATGCACTCGCCCTCCCACTCCCACTCCCTCTCTTTCTCTTTCTCTTTCTCTTTCTCTCCCTCTCTCTCCCTCTCCCTCTCCCTCTCCCTCTCCCTCTCTTTCTCTCTCATTTCCTCTCCTAAACAAGCAAAAGAGAAAGTGATTTAAACCTTAAACAAGCAAAAGAAAGAGAGAGGGAAACTCACCGATGAGATATGGCGAGCGTGGGGCGGCTCCTCTTTGTGATGAAGGCTCCTCCTCTCCTTCGCGAACAATGGTAGCGGCGGTGGCAAGTCTTCTTCCTCTCCTTCTCTGATGATGGTCGCTCTCTCCCTCGCTCTCGCTCTCAAAACTCACAAGCCGCAAACGCGAAATGAAAACCGCGCTCGGTTTCGACCGCTTTTTTTCCCTGTGGAGCGTCGCTATTTGCGTTACTATTTGCATCACTATTTGCGTCGCAAATGCGACACAAATAGCGATGCCAATAGCGACGCCGCTATCCCCATCGCTAATTAGCGTTGCTACTAGCTCAAATCCTTGTAGTGCTAGTTTAATAGGGTTGCACTCCTCACTTTGTGGGATGGCCACTTTTGGAACTTGCAGCGTCTTGGCTTGAAACGTCTTATGGTGAGTTCCACCTATTGTCTATGTTTGTGCCTCATTTCCATAATCTATTCAAGTGACCCAACTTCCTCCCCTTGCTCTTCTGGTTATACTTGTGGCTGTAGAAAGAGGCTTGGTTCCTACACTTGTTCTTCCTATTGTTGGTCTGGTTTAAATTCGGGCCCTTCTTCCTAGAGTGACTCCCTTGGCTCTTGTTGAGGTGGCTACACTTGTTGTTCTAACTTTCAAAGCCCTAGTAAGATGAGTTCCTATGAGGTTAAGCCAACTAAGATTAGGTGGACATGTTGCTCCTCTACTCGTTAGGCTTGGGTTCCTTGGCATGGAGTCCATATTGCAACACCCTTCTTGCTAGTTCTAGTTTTCTTTTTACTTATTCTAATGTTTCTTCTCCTCCTGATGACTATGTGACCTTCAACACTATGCTGGAAAATGTGTGTTGCTGCTCCAACATTCCTATCTCATGGCTTTGCTTTCCACCAAGAGGCATTCACTCTCAGAATGTGATAGCTTGTAAGCTAAGTCTTTGACTCTATCTTCATTCTTGGCTGCCCATTCCTATGCTTTCTCCTTCATTTCCTCTAGCCCTTTATTTTGGAACCAGGCTAGGGTGGTGATCACCTACTCTTGTCCCGCCACAAGCTGTGCATTTGTTGCTATTCTTGTTCTTTGCATTCTACTTGCTATTTTGTATGGCTTGCTCATGGAGAGCTAATTTAAGCTAGTTGTGTAGCTCTGTGAGCTTCTTCATGGTCTCCACATCTCTTTGGGTCTTTGCTGCCTGTAGCTCTGTTCTTGCCTCTTCTCTTTGCCTCTTCAACTCCTTTATTTCCAACTTGAGATGCTTGTTTTCTTGAAGTTGAAGGTGCATACATTTTCTAGGGAAATGTGATTCTCTCTTTCTTCATCATACAACTCCTTTAGACTCTCTTCTCCTTCCCTTGCCTTTAAGGCCTCCTTTAGTGCAATTACCTCCCTATTTATGATGGTCATCACCCTTGCTTATTCTACCTTGCAGGCTACAAAGATGATCTTCTCTTTTTCAAGCTCTATAAGCATGACCTTCTTCTCCTTTGTTTCCTTGTTGAGTTGACTTTCAAACTCCTTTACCAATTCATCTTGATCTTCAATTTTACACATGGTTGAAGGCACCGAAGTGGTTGATACTTCTAAGCAGGGTACCTTTGGCCCTTAGCATGATTCTGCATCAACTGCTATCGGCCTCTTTGTTTCTACAAGGGGGGCTCCTTCACTAGGTTCATGCACAATTTCTTTTACTTTGCTTACTAAGTACTAAACCCATGCCACGATGCTACTTTCATTGAATGCCTCTTCCACATATACATGTGTTGGGGTAATTGTAGGGGTGGCCAATGACTGGTGGGGTTAGGTGTAGAGGGGCTTTACCCTTGCCTTCCACTACTAGTATTGGTTCTACCCCTTCAATTGTTATGCTCATGCTTAGCACATCATCTCATGCTAGGCTCATCGTTGCCAATTCTTGAGATCGAGAGGGTTACTCCATTGATTTTGAATGGTCAAGGCAATCTCCTCCTCCTCTTGTTGCCTCACTTATTCTTCCTCCTCTTTTTATTTCTTCTTACACTCTTCTTCAAGTATTTTTTATTTCTCCTCAACCCTTTATAGCTCTGTATTTTCCGCAAAGGTGGACTAAGTTCTTCTTATGGGAATTTTAAGAGTGATCTTTTTCCTCCCCTCTTGGCTTGACAACTTTGAGCCTTCATGTCATTGACTATCCTCTTGCTCGAGGCTTCTTTTTGTTGAGAGGGTTAGTCAGTCTCCTTTTCATTAGAAACGCTTTTTGTATTATCATGCTACTCTTTGTGGGATTCGTTCTCCCCCTATTCTCCTGTTGAAGGTGAGATAGTCGCACTTGCTGGAATGGGGGATTGATGCTTCTTTTGGATAGATGATAGCTCCAAGGTCTCCTCTACTACTTCTCTTTCCACCTCCCCTAGAGCTTTCTAAATTATGGCCGTTTAATACTCCTCCAAAGCCTACAGTTGAAGCCTTGGAGGTAGGTTTTTCATTTCTGACTCCATTGTGGTAGTTGGAGACTCCCTCCACTACCCTTTGTGTTGTGGCTAGCACATTTTTTGATGCTTCAACTGTCTTCTAGACATAGGCATTTCAATTCCTTGCCAATGCTTGTGAGTGGTTTTCATAGTGAGGGCCCCCTTAGTCTTCCAATGCAGTTGTTCATGTGGTGGTATTGTCTCTCTTGCCCTCCTCACATATGTGGGAGAGACTAGTGGGCTCATGGTTGAGAGTTCATTAATCTTGTCCTCAAAGATAGGTTGGGCATCTTGAAGGTGAGCTTGTGCTTCTTTTATCTACTTCTTAACTTTTTCTTCAACGCTCATCAGCTTCACTGGTTAGGTTCAAGGTACTCTCCAACCCTAGCGCTTCCTCTCTCTCTTGTCTTACGAGCAGATGTTTCTACTTTAGCATCAATGACCTATTTTCCCTTGGTTAATGTGGCTTCACTCTCGATCTTGAGCATTATTTTTTGCATCTGTTCTCTTTTCTCTCCTTTGTTGACTCCTCTTCCCTATAGAGGATGCATCCAAGTTGCTAGGTCTAGATAATGAGATACTAGCTTGCTTTGTCTGAACTTGTGTCAGGATATTTAGGGGAGATAGGTGTGGCATTGTTGTCAGCCAGGTGGCTCAACACAAAAGAGTCCTAGCGGCATAGATGGTATGATTGTTGAGCTAGTGGAGGGTTTTCGCATAGGGAAAGTGACGAACAGGTGTGACTCTGCATTTAGGGTATCTCAAGTTGGCATTATCTCTTTTTACTTATTCCTTTTCAGGGCAGCTAGATGAGATATGCCCTTAAATGCCACATGTACAACATGCTATGGGTTCCTAGTTTTGAGGGGCTACATAGGTTTATCGTCCATTAATATGGGATTATCCTCTTTTCCATAAGAGGCATAAAGATTCAAGTAAGAATCTTCCTCTAGTGGTTCCTTCACAAAGTGCACTAGATCATCGGTTAGTGGATGGGTCATGATAGGTTCTAGAGGTCTAGGGATTCCCATTAGGTTAATGTATATCATCGTGGTGGCTGTCTTTGGATCGTTAGGTGCAAAGAGAACCAAAGTGGCTTCCCTTTTGAAATATGGTTTCCTAACTCTTGGATAGTTTGGCTAAGTGTAAGGTTGCTGGTAAGGCAACCATCTTGGCAACTAGGAATGCATGGTGTCATGTCCGAATCTTCCACAACTGGCACAAGGCCTTAATATGGGATTGAAACATTTAGAAGGAATGTGGTTTCCTCCACAGTGCACACACTTCACGTGAGGTCATACTAGCCTTCATATTGACTCTTGTAGTTTGGCCAGCTCTAAGGCTATAACTTGGGTCTAGTCAATACTCGTTCCTTTTTCTTGTTTATTGGGGGCTACTTGTTCACTAGTTACTATAGCTCTCTTAGCATTCCTAAATGCATTGCTACCTTGCTTTGTAGCTTGAGAGCTTCTCCCCCTGAGCAAATTACCTATATGGCCTCCTCAAAGACTCTGGCAAGCACATCCCTTTGCATGCTCAAGTTACTTGCAAGAACCTTTTAGAGTTTTTCATTGTGGATCTGGTTAATGAATAGAGGGTAGAGATCTCTCTCTCATTGGGTTGCTCAGCTACTACAAGTATCCTCTTATATAGAGACTCCTCACATGTGTGATATAGTCTCATATGTCCTCTTTGTCTTTCTGAATAACATTCATTAGCTTAATAGTGAGGTTATCAAAGTGTCCTACCTCTGAGAATATCTTGATGAAGAAATCCTTTAACTAACTAAAGTTATTACATTGTCAAGAGTTTTTGTAAAAACTGAAAACCCCTCGTCAAAATTGTAGTTAGGTTTGATTTCTGCTAGTTTAGTTGTTTGCGTGATGGTTTGTTTTATTGTTTTGTAATTGGATTTCTTCTGTTTGTCTAGCTTAGGATTTGTTTCTATTGATCCGGGTTTTTTACAACCCGGATTATTACCACAAAATTTGGCCAAAGCCCCTATCAAGAGCTTACCATATCACTTTGGGTTTACTCTTCAAGCACTAGGTATGCTACATTGCTTCTCGATTATGATAACTCTAGAAAATGGGGGGAACAAGTTCT